>NC_056735.1:248284073-248551573 GCF_019279795.1 Protopterus annectens
CCTTTACAAACATTTATTTGGCCTGTTTCCACAAGTTTTGTAGGAAGAGGTATTCCCATCTGCTGTCTGTAACACTGCTGCCCACACACCGCAGGGATGTTTTTCTTACAGGCAAGGTAAAGGGACAATCCCCACATGAAGTACTCAACTATAGGAGTGGTTTGCCATGACATTAGCTATTGGAAGAACTACACAGCTGCTATGCATGCAACTAGTAAAAGGGGAACACCAACTGGTGCACAGGCCATAAACTGGTAATGAGCATCACCTACAAAAGCCATGCTGCCACCTGTTCAAACAAGCTTTATCCGAGTAGGTAAGGGAGAGAGAGAGAAAGTGAGAGAGGAAACAAAAAACAGAAAACAGAACACAGAAAACAGAAAACAGAAAAGAGAAGAACATAATAAAAAGGTATATGAAACATTTAAGCATGTAATTGAATGTAGTAGTTGGTCTGTAATACTGCAAAATATGATTTTTAAAGAATATATGTCCCAACAAGAATTGTTGTACTGATGTCCTGCTGAACAGCTGCTGTGGCCATAGCATCTGGCGCTGTCTGCAGTGGGAGAGATCACAGCCATACCTCTTAACTGTACAGATCTTCACAGAATGTCCAGATTTTACCATCATAGTTTTTGGTCTGTTCCTCCTGAAAGATTTACTTTTCTGGCAAATAGTTGAGGATTGAAGTCATTAAGTAATGACAATCACTTGTATTTAAGACTTCACATCCTCCAGAAACTTCACGGTAATGTAAAATGCATTATTCTGCAAACGTCCTAAGTTTGTAACAGGAATATTTAAAATCTGTCCCTAGTTATCCCCCTATCAGTTTAGGCTTTGTCCAGATGTAATGTTCTAAGAGGTTGAGAGGTGGGATCACAGCTCAGGAGCCTGACTGACCCTGGAAAATGACAGCTCACATATGACAACCACTGGAGTGTCTGTCAAAGAATAATGACTGTGCCACTGCCAGGCCAGTTAATGGGATATTTTCCATATCCATATGTTACCTGTGAATATGAGTATAATACAGGTTTGTCTTGTAAATCTAATAGACCTATATAGGGCATGTGCATAGTAAAGTACTGTTTCAAATGTGTGTTGAACTGCATGTGATATATTGAATTAATAACATTCAACTGTACAATGTTCTGCTGGACAATAAGCACATTTGTGACTGATATCTGAAATCACATACACGTATACTTGTGTTATGTCAGCCAAACCATTACCAAATCTGTGAGCAATGACATCATGACATAATAGCCTACTTATGACTGTTGGACATCTTTCAGGTTGTCACAGTGATGTCAAAGCCTACTGTGCAATCAACGTACTAATGTATGGTTTAGCTATAGTAATACGGTATCAATATTGATGCCCCCTTTGTCACCCATTTATGTGTGCCATTGTCCAGAAGTCTTGCTATAACAGGTTGAGAAGTATGATTGAGCAGCAAGACTGTAAATACAGTGTGCCACGCTAACATAGAACAGAAATCTATAGTAGGTATCCCCTGAGCACATGTATGCATGTGTATGCTTAGCTTGAAGGCACAAAACTAATAACATGGATTGCAAACAGTCAGGAAGATAGGTTTTGCATGTTGCACATATGTGTAATATCAGTGTCAGTGCATACAACAGACATAAATGTGTAGAGCTACTGGTTGTTGCATTGTCCTGAAACTGATATGGGTACTAGAATAGGCATGATTATCAGGTAGTAATCAGAGAAGTGTCCAACTGTGTTATCACCCTCTGTCCATGTCTACCACTAACAGCAATCTGAACACCTATATACAGTGGATATCAAAAGTATACACACACCTGTTGGAATGCCAGGTCTGTGTGATGTATGACCATGAGACCACAGAAAATCATTTCAAAATGTTTCTTATCTGGAATGTGACCCATAACCTGTATAATTCTATTGAAAAACAAACAAAGCTGTTTCAAGGAAGGTGAGCAACTATTGCCACGTGAAGATGTGCCATGATGTTAAATTCCAAACCAATACAAAAGAATGCTGTAATCATCTCAACAGGTGCTTACAGAACATATCAGTTTAAGGGTATGCACACTCATTCAACTGGCTTATTGTACTGAGTATTATTTCCATATGTTTTGCAGAAAAGATTATTATGTTTCTAATTGAATTGTACAGCATATAGATCACATTACAGGTGTGAATTGTTTTGAAATGAGTTATTGTGGTGTCATGTTTCAATTGCACAAATACCATGCATTGTAACTGGGGTGTGTACACTTTATATCCACTGTAGATGTATGGACTGAGGAATACCTGACCTGTAAAACTAGTGTACACAAAGGTAGACTACTTCACTTTGGTGGACAGCAGCAATACACAAACCACATAATAGGTTGCCATATTGGCTGTACAGAGACACATAGGTGCAGGCAACAGCTTGGAAGCAAGTCCACCTCTATTTGAGTAAGCATGTAAGTCCACAGGTGACTCCTTGTAAGGCTGACTATTACTGAAAATCAGATATATCTACACCACCAAGGCCAACTGCAACAGTGTCTCTACATATGTTGTCAGTCTCAGAGGCAACAACACAAGTCACCCTGTACTGGGGGTAAAGCATACATCATACACACATGCCATGGATATAGGCAACCTGCATCAGACAGGTCAGGTGGGAACATCATCACTCTGTCCACCCCATTTGTATAGGGGGATATGCACATCAACCACACTCCTCCACTCATCAATGGTGAGCATGTACATTTTGCCTACTGATAGCATCAACAGCAGGTCTCCATGGTACATCATAACATCACTGTCTGCCTCCTACATGAACTCAGGCATGTGCTCACAGCTCCATTACACACTACAGTCAAACACAGACTTGCCACCATCCACACAACATCCACATGGAAGATGGCCACTGTCATCCTTCTACACAGAAATGAATGGAGAATAGATGACTAAGCAATTAGGTGACCAACATTGAGGGGAATATGACACCTCAGGGCTAGGAGTGCAATGCAAGCTGATATAGCCATGATAGATTAGAGGGTTATGGTGTAGTTTGGATTATTTGCCAGTAATATACACTGTTGATGTGCAATTTGACAACCATATGAGGTTCTCTGACATTTTTTCCTGTTTATGTCATCCAGGTGCAATGCAGAGGCCTTGTCTCCCAGAATTTACAGAGGCTGAAACAGAGATAATCACACAAGCAGTCACGCAACATTATTCCTTACTATTTGGCAGGAGAGCACAAGATCTGCAGGAGAGGACCACCCTGTGAAATGATCTTCTCCACAGGGTAAAAGATGTCGGCCTGTACAGCAGAACATATGAGCAGGGGCAACATCATGCCAGCAACCACATCTGCCATGCCTGTCAAAGGGCTGCTGCTGTAGCAAGAGACTGGCTAGCCACAGGTGGGGCACCAGTCATCCAGCCCCCCCTGACACACACTGAGGAGTGTGCAGGTAAGGTCCCAGTGGGTATTCGTAGACTACTGTATGAGACATACTTGTATCTGTACAGTATCTACATGCATGTGCCAGGTCTGATTGCAGTTGTAGATTGAGGATTTCTAATGCACAGAAGTACAAATCTATGGTGATGGACAGGAAATTATGTAGTATTGGGTGCTGTACTGTAAATGTGCAGTAATGCTGCATCCATTCTTTTCCAAGGGCATATGTGAGTCTGCTGACAATACCTCTCTCCCACAACTACATAGGTCTCTATGGTCTGCATATGGGACAGCAGCCTGAAGCTGATGGGTATGGAATTGCTCAGTTGTGCTTTGGCAATACTCCAGGCATGTGGAGGGCATGCAAGTTACCATGCACACAACTATGACTAATAGCCATATTGCCTTATGTGCATGTTCACTTGTGGAGGGGTTGATTGTATTGCATCACAGTGGTCACCACAGGGGCCTATCTGAAGAAAATGTAACATTCATGTAGCATACCTCAAAACTTATCAGTGCAAGACATCTGGACAGACACCAGCAAAATGTGCTGGCCAAACAGACTAAGGTAGGAACATGTGTGAAACATTATTGCTATACAGTGGATATAAAATGTATACACACACCTGTTTAGATGCCATTTGTTTCTGAACTATACTGATTGAGACTACAATATGTAAGTCCACACCTTTCCCTACCTTTAATGTGACCCATGACATGAACAAGTCACTTATAAAACCAAGCATCTGAACTTGTATTGCACCTACAAGCCTGAACACGTGGGAGGGTAGCAGACATTGTATCAGTATGCTGTGTCAGTCAGGTATGGTACCTGATGCTGCCATATATGTCCGTACACTCACTGTGGCCTATTTGGCAACTACATCACATACATGGGCATTGTTAAAGCAGACAGAGCACTAATAGGTTCCAAAATTCTGGATGTTCCGGACACATCTGCACAGAGGACTGGTATGTCCTGTACAATGGTTTCACATGTTGCATGTGAGGCAGATGCCATTACCACAACATATAAAGTAATGGCATCATGAGGTGATCACCTGCCATCTATGGTACACACATCAGAATGGTATCAGCCATACACACATACACACACACACACACACACACACACACACACACACACACACACACATACACACACACACACACACACACACACACACACCAGTACTCAGATGAGAACTCCTACCTATCTGTTTATGTCTACTATAGTGTTATGCAGTTATCAGAAGGGCCACAGAGCTTACAAAATTTCACCTCTTCCAAAGGTACTTGTAAGGTGAATGACATCAACAGGACTACTAAGTTAGGATGAGTATGTTACACAGCTCATAATGGTATAACCTTCACAGTACATGATTCTCACACAAACACACACACAAACAGTTGCTAGTATTGAGGCTAGAACTCCTGCATATCTAGTTATTTGTATCATGGTATTACACAGCTAGTGGATGTGCCACACAGCTTACACACTCTCACTTTGTCCAAAGGGGTCTATATTATAAGATTGACCGTTGAAAACATCGAACACTATATGGTCAACACCATATGGTTGATGTCTTCAAACATCGAACTTATAAAAACACCAAAAAAAAAAAAAGAAAGAAAAAAGTACCCTAACGGGTTTAAGCAAGGGGGGGCAAGCTCCCATGCACCCCCCCCCCACTACTTACATATACCAATTCTGAGAACGTACTACATCGCAGTAAACAGAAATCTCCCCTTACAGCGATTTCCGTTTACATGTTCAATGTGTGCTTTCGTTATTTTTGTGTCGATAATATCAGCTTTGATATTGTTGGCTTTCGAGAATATAATATAGACCTGTCCAAAGGTACTTCTAAAGTGAATGACAACAATAGCAATAGTAAAGTACATTGGAGGAAGCGCAATGGATGGAACACAAATCAAAATGGTATAAGCCACACAGTATCCGATTCACACACACACTTGCTAGTATTGGGATCAGAACTCCTGCCTATCTAGTTATGTTTACCATAGGGTTACACAGTTGCCAGATAACCACGGATCTTATACAATTTCACTTAGTCCAAAGGTACTTCTGAGGTGAATGACATAAACAGGACTTGTAAATTGGAGTGAGGGGAAGTGCAAAGGGTGGTACACAAGTCAAAAATGGTATAACCCACACAGTACATAATTCACTTACACACACACAGTTAGATACCAGTATTGGGAACAGAACTCCTGCCTATCTAGTTATGTTGACTATAAGTGTTACACAGATGTCAGATGCACCACGGAGCTTATACAATTTCACATACTCCAAAAGTACTTCTAAAGTGAATGACACCAACAGGACTTCTAAATTGGAGTGAGGGGAAGTGTAAAGGGTGGTACACAAGTCAAAAATGGTATAACACACACACACACATACACACACACACACACACACACACACACACACACACACACAATAAAGGACAGGATTACACACACACACACACACACACACACACACACACACACACACACAGAGTTGCCACGATTGGGATGAGCATTCCTGCCTATATACTTATGTCTACTATAGTGTTACACAGTGGTCAGACATGCCACGGAGCTTATACAATTTCAGCTAGTCCAAAGGTACTTCTAAGGTGATTGACACCAATAGGACTTCTAAACTGGAGTGAGGGGAAATGCAAAGGGTGGTATACAGTCAAAAATGGCATAACCTACACAGTACATGATTCGCTCTCACACACACACACAAACACACCCACACACATGCACACACGCACACACACACACACACACACACACACACACACACACACACACACACACACACACACACACACACACACACACACACACACACAGACACAACCACACACACAGACACAACCACACCCCCCCCACACACACACACAGTTGCCAGTATTGGGATGAGAAATCCTGCATACCTAGTTATGGCTACTATAGTGTTATGCAGTTACTGCATGCGCTACAGAGCTTACTGGACTTACAACTGGCCAAAGGTGCTGATAACTGCACAGCGGAGGTAAAGTATTACAGGTGGCAGGAAGTATGCCTTCAGTTTCTACTGTGCATCTTGTTAGTTCTTTCTGTCTTGCACTTCAAACAGCATTATAGCTTTGCACTTCACAGGTTATTGTGTCAATAAGTGTATCACACCTAGGAGCCATCAGCAGTACTCATTTATCAAGGAATTAGCTCCAGTACTGATTACTTATGACCACCCCTCCTGGCATGATTGAAGTGCAGTTTTCTGTGCTTTCACCCATTAACCTGGTGCACTTGTTCATTCAGAGGCACTGGTGCAACTGCCTAATGTACACCGACAACCCTCCCCTCTAAACTCCAAACATTAAGACCATGAGAGTTATCCCTATATCACCAAATGTAGAAATATGCACTCTCCAGCAAACACTGGACTAGCTGGTCAAGAGGATGAGATCAACAACTGCACCACACCATGTGGACCACATAGCTAACCACAACACCCAGTATGACAGACCTGACATACACTGAAAAGCCACACACCCACCTTCACAGAGGCACTCAATGAACATTTACACAAACAGCACAGACCAGCAAGACAGATACCCACTCAGACACTACAACAAAGCACATGCCAAAGGACACATATGTCACCTACACAATGTGCTCCTCAATCTGACCTCCTAAGGCTGACCACATTGCTCAATACAGTGACCATGGGTGACAGTACTGCGGCACACAGATGTCCCACTCTCTATGATGATTATGGAGGAGGTAACAGCCAACTGTGTATCACGTGCCAGCATCCAACACATGACACACCCAGTCAGGCCACTCCACAACAGCTACAAGTATCACCCTGTCATCATCCATGTGGGTGTGAATGACCTGAGACACACCTCCCTGGGCTACATGATGAGACATGGTTGAAAACTCAGATTATGTGGTCCAGGCAGGTGTGACAGTAGCCCTGAGAAGTATACTGCCATCACCTAGAATGATGCTGCAGTGCTATCAACAGATGATTGCCTGCAACATTGGCTTACATGTTGTGTGTCATTCTCAGGAGATCCAGTATATCTCTTCTTGGGATAACATGATTGACAGACCTCAATACCTTGCCAGGGATGTCCTAAATCTGTCAGCCCTGGGTTTTCAGGTACAGTGTAAGTGTCTTGCCACCCCTATAGTGCCTTATTAAGCAGTGTTCCAAATTAAATAATCACCGTAACAACTAGACATGTATACATTCTGAGGGTCATGCTGCTCAACTGTAGACATCTAACTGTCAAGATGCAGTCACTCATAGCACTCCTCAGAGTGGAGGACATTGACAGTTGTGCTGTAACAGAGAGGTGTTTTTCAGCAGCAGACAGGAGCCCTGCACTAACAGGCTATGACACATTCCAAAGCTGTCAGTGCTAAAACATGTACCACACCTCCACAGATGGTGTTGTCTCCATATCCATAATAGATATGCACAGCTCCAGACTGGTATCCCAGCATAATGCATTGGAGGTACTTCCTGTAAAACTGACTTTGAGGAATAGTGCAATCCACACCATGGCCTGCTATCAGTCCCCAGCTATGTCCCTATACTGTCAATGCACATTCCTCAACACCCTGGCATTTATGAAGGTCCAACCCAAGATTGACAGAGTAGGAGACTGCAACTACCCATCAATCACCTGGGGAAAGTAGTCAAGCACCAGTACACTGGCCCAATGCTTCATGGAATTTATCATTTCCAATGGCCTGGACCGGCTCATACTGACCCCCGGTAGAGGATGCAACAACCTTCACCTGTATTGATTACTTACATATGGGACTGTTGCTCGAATACAGTTGTCAGTCTCTATCTGGTCAGATATAAACATGATGTAATCAACATGGAGCTCAAAATCTCACCCACACCCCCCACAAAGGTAATCACCTTGCAAAACCTCTCCAATGCTGACACTGCAGTCCAGTAGCAGCTGGTGACTTCAAATCAAAGAGAGACTGCAGGTGACAGGTGAATGGGTGGGGTCAATGGGAAGGGGTGTGGCCAACTAGAAAGGGTAGGAGCTATGTTCAAAACCACAAAAACTGTAACTTTAATTAAATACGCTGCCCTGGGTGCCAAACCGTCATTATGAGAGTCCAATCAAGACAAAATGAAGTGTAGAAGAAAAAAATATTTCAATGCTTTGGCTGTATGACAGCTTACGTAATATCTAGATGGAAACAAAAAGGTTGTGAGGCATGAAAAAATAAATTACTTTTTAATACATTGCTAGAATGCCAGTCAAAATCAAGTATAAGAAAAATAATCAGAACTCAACTCAAACCACTTCTCCTTGCACTGCAGTTCTAATTATAATTTATATTCAGCTTTATTAAAGTACCAAGTAACATGCTGAAAGTAGCAATCTCTGTGATACCCCCACTTATAAAAATGTTTCTTATCCAAAAAAGACCCGCTGCCTGACAACTATCTACTTGTTTCATGAGGAAAACATGATCAAAGTAAAAAATGAAAAGCAAACAAAAAACAAGCTCAAGATACATTGCTTATAGGATTACTTTACATGTAATGGACCACACATTATAGATTGGCATTCTGTTTGGTTTACAGGTAAAGCCTGCAAATATGGCTGCAAGTCTCCAACAAATGTAATGAGCTTCTTAAAATAATGTAATCCTGTCCTTTATTACAAATACTGTCATATGCATTTAAATAACCAAGGCTTAAACATTATCTAGTTATGTAAGTATTCTCTGCATGACAACAACAGAAAGGCTTTCAATGTTGGCAATTCTTTAACAATATGCTTATTAAAGCTTACTTGCATCTTACAATCTCAGACAAGCTTACCTGATGGTCATTAAAGCATTGCTACTTAAACACAGAGCAACAGGCACTTTCTGAGTAATAATAAGCATAAATCAACAGTATAAAAATATGACAGAAACCAGAACATTCTGCAAAATCAAGGACAGAATAAAAGTAGCACTTGTGTCCACCTTGGATGGGGGATACTCTGCACATTTACACTGCATAACTGCTCCTCGCCTTGCTTGGACACATCCAGAGTCACTACATGGGGGAGTGGGGTGCAACAAGTATGTCACAATTTGAAATGTCTCTGGCTGGCTGTGATGCTCCTGACAAATTTGTCATACTTCTTAACTTCAGAACAAGCAATATGTATAGAGCCAAACATAGAAGTGGGACAAAGGCCCAAAAATAAGGACAGTTTTTAAATATTGCTCTTATAAACTTAGAAAGATAATAGAATAGCAGGTCTTGCATTAGTATGAATTTTCTGAAAGCTACAAAATCTGAAACTCAAATGTCTGTCATTATTTTCTAACTTCAGTCTTTAATGATTTGCCACTAATTTGCCAAAAAACACAATTTTATGAAAAATGGACCAAAAATGTGATGCAAAAATATAAAATAGCCACACAATACAGCTGGGAACCTGTCAAAGAATGGACAATTTTTAAATATTAGTACTGCTAACTTGAGCAGCTGACAAAATAAAATAATCTACATGCATTTCTTAAATAAAAGTAATCTATAACTCTGATTATTACAGTTATTTCTTAATTGTAAGCCCGCCACATTTTCTTCCAAAATTGCCATTTTGTGGCAGGATTATTAGGGGAAGAGCAACATTTTCAGCCAAAATCGGGGACAGTTGAGAGGTTTGGATATGCCTAATTCTATAAAGCAATTTATTTGCACGTACCTCTCAACCTGTTAATGCAGGAAATCTGGACAGGGCCAAATATACTGGGGGAACATATAAACAGTACTATAAATTGTTTTATAAACTGAGACAATTGATAGAATAACAGGTCTTGCTTTAGCAAGCATTTTTCTGAAGGTTATGAAATCTGAAACTAGTGTATTTAGCGACTTAATTCCTAAATTATTTGCCAGAAAGCCACACATTTTATGAGGAACAAACCAAAAATGAGAGGCAAAAATCTATTCATTCTGTGAAAATCTGGATAGGTGAGCGGTATAGTTCAGCTGGGGTTGTCTTTGAGTTTGCCGGCCTTCCCCCTCACAAAATCATGGTCGAATGGAGCCTCCCCCCTGCTGCCATTCCAATGAACCATTACTTGGCTATTTCACCCCATTTACCATAAACACTAATGTGCATATTGCTTTACTTCTACGATGATTTGGACTTCATCTGAAAGTTTTATTTTGCATTTTACAGCACCATAGTTCTCAATCTTGGCACAAAAAACCTGGACAAAGCCAATAATGGGGGAATACAGTCCACAAAATAGGGACAAATATCCATTGAGGAGACCAGAGCAAACCCATGGAGGACACGCAGACTCCACACAGAAGGCACCCCAGCCAAGAATCAAACCAGACAACCTACAGCTGTCAGGCATCAATGCTACCACTGCACCACTGCACTACTGGATGTGTTAAGTAACAAAAATACAGAAACCACAGATTTTATGAGGAACAGAACAAATATGAGGCAAAATTCTGCAAATGTTTTACAAATGGTGGTGGGTAGGGAATTCATGCTCTTGACACTTGGGCCCAAGGTACAAGGTCCAAGCCTTATTCTCTACCCACCACCACATAGCAACTGGGGCATTACACACACACACACACACACACACACACACACACACACACACACACACACACACACACACACACACACACACACACACACACACACACACACACACACACACACACACACACACACACACACACACACACACACACACACTACCTGCAGCAGATAAGTTCCACCGTAGTGGCCTGAATCTGTCCTGTGCAGTAGACCGATCTCCTGTCTGTCCTCCATAGCAGCCCGTGCATGCTGTTCTGGGTTTCCCCATGAGATGGAGTAGGCTGGAGCTTCCAGCCTGTGGGCGATGCAGTCCGGTGTTCTTCCGGTCTGTGCGGTCATCACCATACAGACTTCTGGGCTGGCAGGGCAGAGTTCCCTTCCTTCCCTATCCAGACTGCCTAAAAGAGCAGTCTGGAGTTCAGGAATTAAACATGCATGCATGCGTGGAGTAACGCAGCAGTCAGGAACTAAACACACATGTGTGAGTGGAGTAACACAGCAGTCATGCATGGAATTCCGGGGCTCATTAATTTTTTTTATTTTCTACAGTGAGGGGGGGACTCGCAATTTATTTTTTTCTTTTTACAGGTGGGGGGCTGTGGTCCTGCAGTGCTATAACATGAGCCGCCCATGTTGTAGTCATAAAAACAGGGGTGGATGATTTCACTGCACCCATGCCAGTGGGATATAGCTGCATGACTGTCACATCATACGCATATGCACTGCACAAACATGGACATGGAAGGATGGCAATAGCCATAGCCAACAGAACACCAACACTGTCCTCCAAACACTGGAAGCCATTGTGATGGTCCCCTGCCATTACTAAAGTGTACAACAGAAGGAGGACACTGTTGCAGAAAATGGTGTTGTCCCAAGACTGGTGAACCCCCTTATTAGCTTCAAACACAATTTGTGATCCCTCATGGAATCACCTACAGGCAGCTATGAAGGTAGATTTGCAGCAGACACTGGCAACTATCACAAAAGCCTTTGATAGTTATATCAACAACATCAACAGCAATAACCTCAAGTGCTGTGAGTTACTGCACAATGCTGATTCCTATCCTGACACAACAGATATTGACCACAGTCTTACCAACACAGTCAATGCCAGCTTTACCCCTCTCCACCCAAGGGGACAATCACAACGGCAGATGAATGCCAGGCACCCAGCATTACTGAAGGCTAGGTTAGACCTGCATTGTCCACAGGCAAGGACACAGCTTCCATGGGACTCCAACATATCATGGCTGTGTTCTACATGACATACAAGGAGACTTGGCACCCCATCTGTGTGCCCTGGTCAGTAACAGCCTCGGCTTTGTCCTTCCAAAATGTCACACTGCTACAGTCATCCCTCTCCATAAAAGTGTAGCATTAACAGACCCTGGGGATTATTGGGCCATTAGTCTGATAAGTCTTCTATGTATGGGTATGGGCACATCATCAGTGGCCTGAATGAACAAGATATGAGTGATCTCCTAACTCTGGACCCCACACAGTTTGGCTTTGTAAATGGCAGATCATACCTGCCCAACCTGGTTGACGTCTTTGAGTGAGTCACCAGGGCTGTGTATGAAAGTAAGGCACTGAATACAGCCTACCTCAATCTGGCCAAGGCTTCTGAGACCATTCCTCAGTCTAGAATTATTGGTAAACCCAACAAACTAGGCATGCACCCCTATATCAGTGGGCAGTTTGCAAATTGGCTCACAGAACACACAGTGTGACAGTAGCAAACTCCAAGTCAGACTGGCAAGCAGTCACGAGTGGGGTCCCACAGGGATCAGTACTGGATAGTGTCCTGTCCAGCATCTACTTCTCAGGAGTCCAGACAACACAGAGGAACTTTGGCTGACCAAGTTTACAGAAGACTTCAAGCTCGGAGCTATCATGAACTCCACAAGTGATATAGACATCCTACAGAAAGTCCTCACTGAGACCAATGAGTGGTATGGAAACCATGGCCAGAAGCTTAACACCACAAAATGCATCATCATCCCCTTTGGTAAACCACTCAGTTCCTAGTAAGTTCCACATCGATGGGAGCCCAATGAACACTGTAGACATTATAAGAGATCTGGTGACACAGGTTGGCAGCAACTTCTCCTTCAAGCATCACATTGCCACTGTGGTCAGTAAGTCTTTTTATATGGCACATTGCAGTACCAAGGGTTTTGCATCCAGGAAGACAGAGGTAATGATCTCTGTCTACTATTCCCTCATTAGACCATTTCCCAAGTATTATGGCCCATTTGCCATGTACCTCACTAGACACCTGCTACAGCTGGGAAAGCACCTCAAAAAGGGATTCCTTGGTGTTAAACACACATCCTATACAGACAGACTCAGCAGACCCAAGCTATTCTCTGTGTCATATCACCTAATTAGCAATTATTTGTGCTTGACTTACAAAGCCATGTCTGACCCAGCTGGTTTAGAAATGCTACATATAAATCCATCCACACCACACACTGTAGAGACCTCTACATCAGTACCATAATCACCACAACATGCTGGTGGGACAGGTCCCTCACCAACAGACTGCACATGCCCTGGAATATACTCCCCATACATGTTATGCAGAGCACCTAGCTGACCCTGGTCCAGAGAAATCTTGATGAGTGGATGGGTAATAGATAGTTTACCCCAAGGATTACTGCAGTGGCTATACTTGATACAAGCACTGGGACGTACCATCGGGTGGCAAAATTGCAGGATCCTTCTATGTGCTAGGCTTGTTAAGGCTCCTGGGCCATTACCTACTACACACTTGTGAACCTATAAAGGGAATGACATCAGCAGGACTGATAAAGTTGTGAAGTGGGTGTTTAACCTATCAAAATACTTTGTCCTACAAACAGACACACACACACAATTGCCACATGTGAGAGTAGAACTCCTACCTAACTAGTGATTTGTACCATAGTGTTACACAGTTGCCATTATGCACTACAGAGCTTACTGGGCTAAGAGCTGGCCAAAGGTGCTGATATGGGAAATTATATCAGCAGGACTGATAAAGGAAGGCAGTCAGTGGGAAACGTATCAAAATACTTCTACTGACAAACATACATACCCACACACACATTTACAGGAAGAGTAAAACCCCTGTCAAACTAGTCATTTGTACTATAGTGTTAAGCATTTATCACACACACTACTGAGCTTACAGGGCTGATAGCTGGCCAAGGTTGCTGATAAGGGACTGGTATCATCTGGACTGATAAGGTACGGCACTGTGATTGGGAATGGCATAAAACTGTTTCACTTATAAACAAACACACAACTCCTTCAGTCTTACACACACACACACACACACAAACACACACACACACACACACACACACACACACACACACACACACACACACACACGCACACATGCACTTCTACATTTGCCAGGACTGAGATTAGAACTCCTACTTAAATAGTCATTTGCACTATAATCTTATGCAGTTATTGCATGTACCACAGAGCTTATGGGGCTGAGGCTTGATGGAAGTCACTTCTAAGATGACTGATATCTGTAGGACTGCTAAAGTTGGAAAAGGGGAGGTGCACTGGGTTTGAATGGACCCAGAACCCTTTAGTTATGAACACACACACATAAACCTACACTTTTATATTTGCCAGGACTGTGATTAGAACTCTTACCAGACTAGTTATTTGTACTATCTTGTTATACAGTTATCACATGCACCACAGAGCTTATGGGGCTGAAGCTTGAGGGAAGGCACTTCTAAGATGACTGATATTTGCAGGACTGCTAAAGTGGGAAAAGGGAGATGTACAGTGTTTGAATAGACCCAAAAGCTTATAGTTGTGAATACACACACACACACACACACACACACACACACACACACACACACACACACACACACACACACACACACACACACACACACACACAAACACTCTTTTACATTTGTCTGGACTGAGATCAGAACTCCTACCTAACTAGTTATTTGTACTATAGTGTTATGCAGTTATGGCACATACCACAGAACATGTGGGGCTGAGGTCTGATGGAAGGCACTTCTAAGATGACTGATATCTGCAGGACTGCTAAAGTAGGAAAAGGGGAAGTGTACTAGGTTTGAAGGGACCAAAAAGCTTTTAATTGTGAACACACACACACTTTTATATTTGACCGGACTGAGATTAGAACTCCTACCTAACTAGTTATTTGTACTAGAATGTCATGCAGTTATAGCACACACCACAGAGCTTATAGGACCGAACCTAACAAAAGTGACTTCTATGGTGACAGACATGTTAAGCACTACTAAGGTGGGGGAATGGAAAGTGCACTGGATGGGGAAGGCTTGTTCACTCCTAGATCCTACTGACATTTCTCTAAGTGTATAAGCATACCCAGTGTATCCTTCTATAGCACATCTTGGACTCCATTCCAGGGATTGTTGTACCTGAGTCCGGTTTGTTTTGTGCTACAGCCATACCTGTTAACCTGTTTGTGCAGGATATCTGGAGATAGCCTATCAAAAAATGGGCCATACAATGATTGTGACAATTTCTCTCAGTAATATATGGGTCGCAAGGATTACAGGGCTGGTTTTAGCAGACATCTGTCATATATGCCATTTGACACCGTCATGTACTATTTCAGTACCTGGTGACATACCTCCTCAGATCATCACAGTGATTTACCAGAGGAATACAGGTTTATGGGCCAAATGCTATGCATTCTTGCACTATCCAGCCTGTTGAGGGGTGTGCCTACAAGCAATTAACTGCTGGTGCTGTGGAAATGGTCCAGCGCCTTGGTGATGTATTACAATGGTGGAATCTCTGTGCATTTATGTTCTGGCCTGGTCTGATTTCCAATCCATAGTTGGGTAATATAAGTCAGACAAGATCAGGGTGACAGGCAGACTCCAGATAGATTTGTATGGAATAGGATGTCCTGGGCAGATATGTTTGGCTATAGCTACCAGTACTTTGGATTGGGCTCTACTCAATGGTTGACTGCACTTGGAGGGTCTTGTGTGTGTCAGATTGTTTGACCAGCCTGGAGGTGTGTGTTTGTCATTCATATATGTATGGCCCACCTCATTTTGCTTGGATGGGCACATGTTAGGGTCATTATGTTTCATAGGAGGAGTAATCAGGGAGGGGTGTGCTACTTCCCATGGCTGTGGCCCAGGGTTCTGTGGGTGCAGACATGTCACCATCTTCCAGGGTTAGTCCTGCCTACAGTGAGTGCATTCCCATGTTTAAACTCCTAGCCCTGCCTGTCGACTATACACAGCATCACAGAATGTCCACATCCATGACTCATATATCTTGTTGGTTACCCAAACAAGTGTGGTTTTCCAGCAAAAGTGTTTTACAAGTCACTCAGGGTTGAAGTCAGATATTACAGACAGTTGATATTGCAGTTTTAGACATTGTACCCATCAGACATTCCATGCTACTAGAAATCATTACATCAACTTTATAACATTATTAGAGCAGTATTTCACAGGTGTCCTTCTCTTTGGACCATCACCCCATTATTCATGGCTTTGTCCTGATTTCTGGCTCCCTGAGGTTGGCAGGTTTGCTTCTAACAGTTGTCAGCATGGCCTTTCTTTGCATTTTGTGGACTGTGTTATGTTGGTGTTGTGGACCCCATGACACTCCCTAAAGAGCACTGTGGGTGAGCCATAGGCATTTGTCAGAGGCCTGTAGGCCAGGTATGACAGATGCAGGCCATCCATAGCAGGGCAGTGCATTCTAATGATCATATGTTCCCAGGTTGCCAGCAGGAGACACCCCCTGGGGTGGCACCAGTACGTTGACTGTGGGTGTTACTGACAATTGTTTTTTGTTGCTATTGCACCATCAGTCTGTCTGACAGATGGATGCTGCTTAAGTCTAGGAACATGTTATTGCATTTCTGTGGGACTATGGGGGGGTGACACGACTGTACACGATACACATCTGTACAGACTGTGCTGATATTTTCTTAACATTTTGGTCCCATGTAGCATAGTGGTGTGCTTTATCTTTCAGACTAGAGACATAACAGTATCAACCATAAGTCAGATTGTTCTGACATAGACATTTGTAGTTTCAGACTTCTTACCTTTCAAAACCATACTGCCACTGCCATACCTGCTGTGATATCACTGTGGTTGGGGATTTCATGGATGTTACCATGTGGGGGCATTTGCCAGGCATTTCTGTATGGTTGTCTACAGCTGATCTGCTGTGTGGGGTTGGTGCTGGGTATGGGACCCCCACTTTGACATCCATCCATGTGACCTATGACCCCCCTCCAGTTATTTGGCTCACCACATATACTGCAGTGGCATTTATTGACTAGGGTGGTGGTAACATTTTGTTAGTTTTGTCAGGTAAAATTTCCCCATCTGTGTAAACCAGTGGTGTACAGTTTGTGGGAAAAAACAGACTGAAATGTGTTTGCATAGTTTATAGTGGTGTGCTGCAAATGCTGCCTGTGTGATTGGTTGAGTATGATACATTCCACCTGCCAGCTCTATTACTTGTATTTGAGTGCCTCTATTCTGCTATTTACCTTTTTTTTAATTGTCCCACTTGCCATTTCCTGTATTTTGTTATTGTTGAGGTTTAAATCCCGGTGCGCACCACGCACACCCATTTAGGTAAGGTAAACAACACTATACAGCCTCAGACACACCCCCTTGCTTACATATACACAGTGCTACTATTTCCTGTGTGTTTTTTTTTTTTTTTTGTGGTATTTAAGTCCCAGTGTGTGCCGTGCAAACCCGTTTAGCTAAGTTAAACATATCCCTCCCTGGATGCGAACGCGCTCTTCATTTCATGGTGTCAGATATTACAGCCTCAGACACACCTTCCTTACTTAGCTGTGCTTAGCTAAGTGCAGACTCAGTCAATAGTGCTCTAATGTGCTTCAGCCAGCATGACACACCCCCTTTTGATGTCATTTACTTCTCATGCTTATACAGCCATATTAGAGTACATACATGGTTAGGTGAAATCTGACACTTAGAAGAAGTTTGTGATTCAGTAAGATTCCCCTCATTTGCATACCCCACTGCCTTACTCCATTGATACTGCACTCACACTGAGCCTTTCCCCTTAGCAACCACTGTTCCCTGGTATTGTTTTCATTCTGCATGCCATTGACTATAATGGCAAAATGCTGATTTATTTTTGACATGATCCCATTTGTGCACCACTGCCCTATGCTTAAATGGCTGAGATTGGTAAAAAAAAAAATAAAAGATTTATTTTATAAACATTTAATTATTTTTCATGCCAATGGACATATAGTTGGCCACTGGCATGGACACTTACTATAATACATGCCTTCTTTCGAGCTGTCATGCCTCCATTTTTTAATTTGCAGAAATGCATTTAGCTGCTAGCTGAATACATTTCTGCTTTGTACACTGTTCAGGCACAGACAACTGCCTGCTTCCTGGATTGCTAATTCACTGCATTTGCATGGTTTTCACCAGCAAATGAGGTAATTATCATAAAGCAGTGGTGTCTGTGCTAGAATAGTGTAGGTGCACTCGTGCACATCCTGGGAGCTCGATCCTGGATCCCTTGGTGGCCATATTGTGTGCAGCAGCTCTTGCACTATTCCGACACTCTGTGTAGAGCTTCTTAAATCCGGGGGATAGTAATAAGATGGAGATAGGTTCCACTGGAAAGAGTCATGGAAGATAAACATTAGTGAGGAAAAATATAGGATGAACAGTGCTAAAAAATTACTGAGGGGTCAGCCTGGTGTTGAGTAGGAGTATAGCCAGTTTTTGGACAAATGGACTTTGAGAAGAATTTTGAACTTGGAGGGGTTAGCTATGCAAAGAATGGGCTGGGGGATTGAGTTCCAAATTTTAGAGATGTGCTTTGAGAACAAGGCATCCCCATAACAATTATTGGCTTTAGAGACACCTAGAGATAGCTTGTTGGATGATCAGAGAGATATATCGCTAATGTAGGGTTTTACTAGGTTTTTAAGGGCTGGACATTTATCTGGTAGGTAGATGATGGAATGGCAACTCATGAGTTGTTTGAGGCATAATAGATTTGGGAGATCCAACCAATCTAGTTTGTGAAAAGCTGGACAGTGATGTGTTCTGTATGGGAGATTGGTGGCTAACTTGGCTATTTTGTTGTAGCAGGCTTCCAGTTTATTTAGATTTGTTTTCTTTAAATTAGTGAAAATTGGAGAGGCATGTAACAGATTGGATAGTAGATGGCTTTGGGCAATGGCTGTTTTGGTGGTTTGGGTGAGGAATGGTTTGGCTCTATAGAATGCCTTTAGTTTTATATGGACTTTTTTGATTGTTTGGACTATGTGCAGGTCATAACTGTGGGCTTTGTCAGTGGTGACACCAAATAGTTTGGTATGGTCTACTGGCTCTTTTCTGGTGTTAGTGCAGTAGATGGCAAATGGAATGGGGATTGAGATGTTTTATTGTTGGTAAATAATAATAGTTTGGTGTTGTTGGGGTTGAGTATTAGTTGTTTGGTGGAAAGGTACTGTTCAACATCCGCATATTGTATAATGTTAGCTGATGTGGTGGATGAGTTGAGATCATTTGTAAAAACTGTAAAAAGAAGTGGAACAAGTATGTAACCTTGGGGTATGCCTACTGAGACTTGTAAGAGTGAGAATATATTGTCTAGCCATTTAACAGCTTGCTGTCTTTCTGACAAGTAGCTATGGAATCATGATAGGGTGGTTTGTGAGAAGTTTAAGGTAGCTAGTTGGTACAGAAGTTTTTGTTGTGAAACAGTGTCCCACAAGGGTCCATTCTGGGACCCATGCTATTCTCCATCTTAATTAATGATCTCCACAGCATATGCTGAGATGTAACTGTTATACAATATGCTGATGACTCAACATTAATTTGTTCAGCCAATGACCCACACATACTCCTCTCCATTACCCAAAAAGCCTTCCAAATTACAGAAACCTGGTTTCTTAACAAAAACCTATTACTTAATCCCAAAAAGACCAAACTGTTGCTATTTAAACCAAACAAATCCATCTCAACGCCCAACACATTCAATATTGTGTCCAGAGATGGGACTATCATCTCTCTAGACCCTCATACTAAATTGCCAGGGGTGACCATTGACAAAAACCTCAGGTTTGATCTACATATAAATCAAACTATTAAAAACATTCACAAAAAAACTGGGCGGTCTTTATAAAAACAAACCATTTCTAACCCAACCTGCTAGAATAACCATAGCTCAACCCCACCTCCTCTCAACACTATTCTACTCCACTCCCCTCTTCACCAATCTACCCAAAACTGAAATGACCAAGCTTAATATCTGCTACAATCAAATTGCCAAATTTGCTACTGGTGCACCCTACCATGCCTACCACTCTCATTCACTAAATCATCTTAACTGGCTTGAATTCCCACATCTCCTCTCATTCCATTCCATCAGCTTTCTTTCGCTCAGAAACTCCTACTACTTCCTGACAAAAAACAGCACTATCTTATCTACTTAAACTACAAACTAATACCAGACAACTTCGCTCTAGTGATAAAAGACTAATCAAGGTGAACAAAACAATAACAGAGCAGGCAACTCCCTCTTCCCTAACTACATCGGTAAAATTTGGAACTCATTAACTTCTGCTATTACCTCAGCCAACTCAATGGTTAAATTCAAAAAGCTACTAAAAGAACACCTAAAACTCGCATGGCTTTGCCCTTGCAACCCACCAGGTTGACCATATCATACATACCCTCTGACCCACTTTTGTGCTCCTTTTCACTTCTATCCCTTCAAGATGAATCATGAATCCTCCTTATAGTGCCTCACCTGCAAACACCCACACCTATAGTTAGCAATAATACACATTCCAACTTTAAACCCAACCACATCTCACAAAACTAACCCTAACACCCACTCCCAACCCCCTTTTACTTACATTTGTCTCAATCAATGTTATTACTGGAAACAAGTACATTCAAAGCACTACTTTACTCTAACTTAAACTATGGAATATTGGTAAAACTTGCAACTACCAATGAATATTGTACTTTGTAACTTTAAAACTATGGAATCTTGTTAAATAATGTGTTTTCCTATGAATACTTGCTTGCTATGTAGAAATCTCATAGCTGTTTGTTCTTAATCTGTGGAGCTTTTCTTCCCGGCCCTCTGCTGAAAATGGACATCTATCCAGTCGTACTCTCCCAGTCAAAAAATGTAAAATAAATAAATAAATAAATAAAATAAAATAAAATAAATAAATTTTGACATATCTAGGAAAACTGATGAAACATAAAGGTGATTGTTTCTTAACTGGTTGACTATGTCTGTGAAGCTAATTAGGGCAGATGTAGTGTATGTTTGGGTCTGAAGGCATGTTGAATATCTGAGAGGAGATTATTGTTCAGGAGATAGGGAAGCATTAGTGAATGTATACATCTCTTGAGGATTTTTGCAAGGGGCTGGAGTATCGTGATTGGTTTGTAGTTTGATAGTAGTGTTGAGGTGTCTCCTTTGTGTAGGGGATGATATGGGATATCTTCCAGAGTTTGGGAATGTATTGCTCAAAGATGGACCGATTTATTAGTAGGGAGACTAGGTAAGTAATACTGGCAGCTGCCAGCTTCAGGAATTCATAGGGAAGCTAGTCAGCTGCTAGAGATGAAGGCTTCAGATGATGGAGAAGTTTGTTAATGTATCTTGTAGGTATTGGTTTAAGGCTAAATGCTATAGGATTGGTGGTAGAGGTGGTGGGTACAATCAGGGACTGCTAGTGTTGGGATATAGTAGAGAATGTATGGAATCAGTAAAATAAGATGTGGAGAAATTCTTTGTGTTACATATGTGCTTGTATATGATTTATTTTTAGAGTTTACTTTATGTCTTAGGAGGCAGGTGGGTCTGTGATCACTATGGATGTCTGGGAGATACCCAGAGTGAGGGCATAGAGAGGGTTTATTTGTAAGAATCCAGTCAAGTGTGGATTGCTTTTTGCTGTGTTTGTCAATACTAGTTGTGGTGGTGATGATTTGGGTAAATCCAAAAAGGTTAATGTAGTTTGATGGGTTTTCAGAAGAACAGGAGAACCAGTTTAGGTTGAAGTCTCCTGCGATGATTGTTTCTTGGTTAAAGGTGGTTGTTGCCCAATTAAGGAGATTTTTGATTACTGTAGGATTGTTGCCTGGAGGGATGTAGATGGAAAATATGATGATGCATTTGTTATTGTTTAGTTGTAGTCTGGATACAAATACTTCTGAGCTATTTGGATCAGATAGGTAATTGTCTAATTGTTCTAGGTTAAGCATGTCCTTGTACATAATTGCAATGACACCACCTCACTTGTTAATTCTCCCTAATCTATAACTATTGTAACCCTGGGTTAGCAGTTCACTGTCTTTGGTATGTGGTTTTAACCAGCTTTCAGTTAGTACAACTATGTCAGAGGTATATAGGCTGAAGGTAGCATCAAATTGCTCAATTTTATTTAGGATACTCCTTAGGTTAATATATATGATTAGGAAGTCAGAGCTACTCTGGGCATGAATTATGTAGTTTTGTTGCTTTTTTTGTGGTGGAATTGGTTGGGAGCTTGGCTGTGGGCCAGGGTTAGGGTGTATGTCACCAGCTTGAATAAATAGAGCTAAATTGCATTGGAATAGGTGGAAAAGTTTTGTGAGTAATTTCAAATATTTACAAAATAAGTTAGAAGTTGGTTAGGTGGGAGAATACTTGATTGAAAAGAGTTCTGTGAGGGAGATGTAGAGGTATGGTGAGATTAAATTGGTTGGGTGTTTGTTGTTTGGTCTGTGTTGCATACTGTGGGTGAGGAGATAATTGTAGTGTGTGGTTCATGGTATGAAGTAATTAGATAGGGGTTATTAGAAAGGTAGCTGAGACTGTGTGTAAAAGTAACATTGTTAGTGTTAGTGGAGTTGCAGTGAGTTTGAATGTGGGTCTGGTGTGAGGTGGACTGTGATAATAGATAACTATTGGTTGCCTAAAAGGAAGTGATAGGAAATGAAGAAATATGTGGTTATATAGATTGTTAACTGGTGGTGAGGAGAGGAGTGTTATGTGATTGGTTATTGAAAGAAATGGGGAGGAGCAAGGAGGATATAAATAAAATTGAAGTGGGGTGGGTGGGAAAGGGGGTAGGGGAGTGGGTTGAGCTGATCAGCAGATGTATGGACCAAAGAATGAGCAAAAAACAATCAATACGTAAGTCTCTGTTACATATGTTTAAGAAGGGAGGGAGTGAGCAGGAAGGCTAGAGTATCAAAAGATAGTAGTGAAGAGGCAGACAGATATTGGCTGATAGATTAGATTTGTGATATTGATGCAAGTAGAAAGGTGGTAACTGTAGGTAACCTGTATGGTATAAACAGGGGAAAGGAACAGGACTGATAAGAAGTGAGTAAGAAGTAAGCAGGATCAGGAGTAAAATAGATAGCAATCTGGTGGTGTACAAGTTACTGTTTCACAGTGTTTGCACAGTGTATGCACTAGCAAAGAATTTAATTAACTTTCTGAAACATACAGAACTGTTTGTAGGGCTGTGGAGACCTTTGCTTTGCTTTACTGTCATATCCTGGAAGAAGCTGGACATTTATTTGGATATTTGCCAAAGCGAGCTCTTTATTTACACTGACCCTAAGAAAAAGAAAACAGGATAAATGTGTGAGGTATGTGTGCAGATGGTAACTAAATCTGTTAAGAGTGATAGAAGAGCAGTGAGGGTGAAGGAGATAGCAGGGTAAGTGAGGGTAATGTTGCATGGGAGGAAGGCTGAGCAGCAAGTACTAGGATAAGGAAAAAATATAGTCAGTAATGTATAAAATGACAACATTAACATGAAAAAGAAAAACAGGTATGGTGCAACTGGTCTACAAATTTTGGCTAAATGGCATTCAGAGATTTAATTAATAGGGTTAAAACAAAAACAGAGAGTAATGTATAAAAAGCAGCATTAAACATGAAAAAGAAAAACAGTATGGTGCAATTCTTCTTCAATTTCTGGCTAACAGCATTCAAAGATTCAGTTACAGATTAATGGTATTGTTAGTGACAAGCAGGAAAAGGTTCTCATAAAAGGAAAAAGTTATCATAAAAAAGAAAAAGGTTCTCATAAAAAAGCTAGTCACCAGTTGGCTGTCCCCCTTCAAACTCAAAACAAGCTCCACCTTTTTGCATGACTATAGCCTGACAAACAACGTAATTGCTTTGCCTCTCTCTCTTTCTGTGTATATTTTATGTATTTATATGTATTTATATATATATATATATATATATATATATATATATATATATATATATATATATGTATCAGACACCTTTAGATATATGTATATAAATATATAACAATGGCGCTTGCATCTTGCATACCTGGCTTTACTCATTGTTTTAGTTTGTTAGTTGGGATATTTTGTAGACACCCCAATGTTTATGGATATCAGTTGGGTACGACAACCCTGTGATTCCAAAAGTTAAACATTCCTCTTATGCTGTGCTGATAATGCCATAAGAAGGCAGAAACGTGCATATCCACAGCTAGAGGGGTTTGGTTTTATTGGCCTGAAATTGTCCATAAATAGACTTAAAAGTAAAAGTAAAAGAAAGTCTTGGACATTCAGAATTGTCATCTAGCTGAAACATCTGATATCCTTAAAGGCTAATTTGCATATATCCCATGTTGCCTCTGATACAAGAGATTTAAGGTATCACACAGTGGAAAGTCTAGCTTTGCTAGACTTTTCTTTTTGTGTTTTTTAACCAATTGGTTTTCCTGTGTGACCATTTTGCTCATTGTTTTAGTTTGTTACTTGTGATATTTTGTAGACACCCTAATGTTTATGGATATCAGTTGGGTACGACAATCCTGTGTTTCCAAAAGTCAAACATACGTCTTACGCTGTGCTGATGATGCTATAAGAAGGCAGAAACATGCATGCCCACAGCTAGAGGGGTATGGCTTTATTGGCCTAAAATTGTCTATAAATAGACTTAAAGGTAAAAGAAAAAGCCTTGGACATTCAGAATTGCCATCTAACTGAAACACCTGATATCCTTAAAGGGCAATTTGCATATATCCCATGTTATCTCTGATACAAGAGGTTTAAGGTATCACACAGTGGAAAGTCTAGCTTTGCTAGATTTTTCTTTTTGTGTTTTTTAACCAATTTTTTTCCTGTCTGAACTTTTTACTCATTGTTAAAGGATAATTCATTTGGAAATAGGAAGCTATTTCAAAGCTAACTATCAGGGCATATAATCTAGAATGGGGGCAACTGTCTTGGAGTGAGATGTTCCAGATAAATAGTGTTGGCACAATTGATGGCTGGCAGTCAGGTTTCAGATACATGCACATACAGTGTTGATTTGGAAGCATAATTCTTCTCTCTATATACTTAAAATGACAAACTGGTTTGCCAAAATATATATGCCAACGACAGTTGTCTTTGGCCATCTAATCTCTCCTGATTTATCCTCTACCTTGATCCCATAGATAGCAAATAAATGCTAGACTAACTATCCTGAAAGATCAATCACATTAAAAGGATTTCCATTTATACTATCTCTAAAATAAATTCCTACTTGAGCTAAAGGCAGCAGCTGGTATTGGGATGTAGCACTAGTATGTCAGAGTGTGACTACTGTGAAATTAAAAATGTCAGTAAAGAAGCCAGTGACTACAAATAACAAACATAAAGCTTCAACAAAAGGTGAAAAAATATTCTAAGAGCAAGCAAGCAGGTGGTCTATAAAATTTCATAATTATTTAACTTTCTGTGTGTTATTAAATACTCATTATTTTCTTTCTCAAAATTATTTTTCAGAGTTAAGAGCTAATACAATGTATTCTTTCATTACTTTTAATTATTTCTGTTAGCACTCCAGTGATCATGTCTTGTATCACATCCTCCAATAAAGGGTCTTCCTTGATACTTTCTGAAGTCCACTTCCCTCCTTTCTCCACTGACAGATGTATAGGTATTGTTTAGCTGGAATGCCTACACCAGTGAGTTACAGGACCTTAACTTCCTTAATACAGCCAGGTAGAATGCCATTATGGTTATATACATTTCCATGTATTTTTATCTAATATATTCTCCAGCAGCCCTGCCTTAACCTAGGGTCATAAGATGCCATTCTTGTCTTCTCCAAGGTGACACTTTCTTAAAGGAGCAGAAAACCTGAAACAGAAGCGTGATTGTCAACTACCAAAAAGAAAAAAAGAAAATGGAGCACAGGACTGACGTGAGACCTGTTATTGGACCAACATACGTTTTGCAGTTACTTGAGCTTTAAGGATCACATGAATTCTTAATTTGCATTGTTAGTCTGAAAGCCAGAGTAATTGCAAAACCTACTGTTGTACAATAAAAGATACCTTATTACCTCTGTACTCTAGTTACTCACTCCTTAATGAGGTAAATAAAATATCTCTTTGCTCTCTCCTTGTTGGATCTCTATCTCCAAACTTCAGTTATCATTCCTGAATCACTGCCAGCTTAGTCCAATGCATTAAACCTGTAGCCATGGTAAGGTCAACTTACTTTTTACTTGTATTAACTGTTCACTACCATGGTATCATCTATATCAGTTTAATTTTCTTATATTGACAGTGAGCGATTTTTTTTTATTTGCTTGCTTTAAATGGAGATTTTCATGAAGCATCACTTATTTTTACGGTTACAAAAGTAAACAAAGAATACGTTTTGATCTAATGCAATAACTCATAAAGTCCAATAAGACAAATTATTTCTGCAATTCTCCTTAAAATAGTCATAGATATTTTTCTTTACCTTTAAATGAGGGTTGCAGTAAATATTTGCAATGGTATTATACCTTAAAATGGAAACAGTAGAAAGCAACAAGTGAGAAAAACACAGAAGACCTGAGGTCATCTCCCTCCTGCTGCACCTGCATGCCAGGTGATACAGATTAAATAATTTAATCATGCATTGTTTCCTTGCCACTTGTCAGCCTTGAACAGGCATGCTTGCTTAACAGGCCTTACCTAGCCATAAAATCAATGCATTTAAGTTCATTAAACTTGTCTCCGTGTTTTTTTTTTTTTTTTTTTTTTACTTCCAAGTGTTTAGCTAGACCTAATACTGGTTATGCTACTCGGGGACAATGGAGAGCATAAACTACCCTATAATTATAAATGAATGTTGGTTTTCAATAAATTCATGTTTTTATCTAATTTTACAATCATAAGAAATTTTACAGCTGTGCCCCAGGCAGATGCACATTACACAGATGTTGCAGAAAATACAAGAAACAAATAATGTGACAAACAGCATTTAGCTGACATGGCACAAACGACTATGCACACAATGAAAATTGTTGGATATTCTGCCAATTCTACAAATGCATGTGCACATGTATGTGATAGTTGAAAGGATCTATGACAATCTTCGAGTCCCAAGTGCTCAGACTACTGTCTTGAAGCCTGGGAGTTGAGCATCTTGTGCTTAACGTAGGCTGCTGCTCAAGCTCAGACGTGAGTGTGAGTTAAGGAATGCAACTGCCACAGCTTACCTGAATGCACTATTCAAGTTCAAGCAAGATAAGTGTGTGAAAATCATGGTGAGGGAGTGGGAAAGAGTGGGACTGCTGATTAGGGGATCAGTCACGAAGGAGGTTTTTTAGGGAGCAAGAAAAGAGTCTTAGGGTAGGTAGAGGGAGGAAGATTTTAAGTTTAGAGAGCAGGAAGGGAGTTTTACAGTTAGGGAGTGGAAAGAAAGTTTTAGGGTTAGATTTAGGGTTCTGGTAGGGCTATACAGTTTTATAGGGTAGGGTGTTATGAGGGCCAAGTAGTTATAGAGATTGAGTTAGTAGGAGTTTGAGCACATGCCTATTTGAGCAAGTAGCAGCAAGTAAGTGTGTCATAAGCATATAGAACACGAGCACTTGTATTAGATTCTGGCTGCGGGTTGGAGAGACATTTTATTTTTTTGGGCATTGAGCAAATGAAATAGCTTTGACAGCTTTTAGTTAGTATACTTATAAAGCATTACGAGTATAGTCAGACTGTGCAAATGTGTAGCAAATTAGTGACAAACTGACATTTATCAAAATCGGTCCTCTCCATTCAATGGCTGTGTGAGTAACATTTTGATGAAAAGGTAACTAAAATTGATATGACCCAATGGCAGTAGTTTTGTAAGTATTTATATTACAAAATAACAGACCTCTAAACTCTTGGTTCTCCAGACTATTTCCTAGCCTTCTGTGGAGAGTCTTCATGTCATCCCTGTATCCATGTGTATTTCTGAGACATATTCCACTTTCTTCTAACATCTGATGAAATGCTGTTAAGTGAACTAACAATCCTCTAAATTGCTCATAGGTATGTGCATAGTGAGTAAGAGAGTTTGTGTATACTTCTGAAGATGGACTAGCATCTCTTCCAGAACTAGTTCTCTTCATTGCACCGAATGCTTTTCAAGTTAGGACCCTTGAATAGAATAAAATGTCTATCAGAAAATGGCTGAATTCATAAATGGATTACAGAAAATTCAGTGTGACTGGGTAGAGGCAAATAACTTTAAAGATCACACAGTATAGGTTAAAAAAAAAAAAACATGCAAACACGTCTAAGCCTATAATTGGGAAATGTGTATATCAAAGACACATAATGGTCAGCCATGACAGTGATGATAACACAATAAATGTTATCAGCAGTTATTAATTAAAAGGGGTGGAACTGTGCAGTTTTTGTATAGCAGTACAACTAAGCGCATTTACAGCAATAAATTATAAATGCTTCATTTGAAACTGTGTGGCCAAGAAACAGAATGGTGAACCAAATGAATAGAGCACATTTATGTGACTTATTGATCTGTCTAACAGTAGAGGACATGATCTTCACATATCTGTGCAAATAAATTCATATGGAAATATTCAAATAATACAAGGCAACTTAAAAATGTAAAAGGTGATATTTAGTTTTGCTGAGAAAACATTTAACTTATAATTGAAAGTATTTTGGCTAAAAATCATAACTGTTCATGAATAAATGCCTTAGAAAGGGCTGCTGTACTTACTTGGGTATGGCAGCAGGAGGTCCCTTTGAAATGTTTAGGTCTGGAATTGCAATCCTCTGAATAACGTAACTGTATGAGTTAATGTGTGGAATATATATTGTGTGAGGTTTACTCTGAGCTACAGCAATCTCAGAGTTAGTAAACATATATATGTGAGTGTGTGTGTGTGTGTGGGGGGGGGGTGTTGCTGGGATATATGGGGCAAAGGCCCCCTTCTGGGTGGTGAGCCTCTCCTGCAAAATTCTTCAGTGTTATTACAAGTATCAATATTCACTGCACATCTATTAGAATTTATTTTCATGTATCAAAGTTGCTGAAATGGGAAACTAAGGAAAATGCATGTGAATAAGACTGAAAACATTTAAAAATGAATATGAATATATGAGACATATTATTGATTTGATGTTACAGTAGAACTGAAAATGTTTATACTGAGAGAATTTCATTGTAGAGGACAACATCTAATTAATGGAAGTCAAATCAAAAAACAGATTGTGTACTGTGGGATCGTCTGCTAAGCCATCTAAAAATTAATTCAGAGTCTGCAAAAAAAATGAGATATAAAACATTTTAAAATATATACAGAGGTATATGATCTAGTAAAACAATTCCATTTTGGAGAAGAGTTTGCAAGTGTAAGAAATAAATATTTGTATATGATATGTTGTGAAAAATACAGAACAGTTAGTTTACTTTTTAATGAAATCCTGCCTTTTGATAAAATGTTAAACAGCAGTACTAATGGAAGTAGAACTGCCAAAAAATGTTACAATTGCAGCAGGATACAGTAAATTGTGCTTTTTACAAAATATGTGATAATGTTCCTAAAATGCAAGCATGATATCAGTGCTACTACAAGGCTAGTATATGTCTGCTCAATTTAAAATGTTGTAGAAAATATCATATAAAAAACAACGTTGAGAGTCTGTGCAAGTGCCAACTTGACAAAATGGAACTGGATGGCAAACACTGGGTAAATGACAATTAGTACTGTTTAAAAGGTAGATACAACATAAAGGGGTCTTACCTTGGGAGCCCAACCTGGCAGAATAACATTTATGGATCTTCTCACAGGTCCATCATAATTTTTAATAAAGTTAAGCCTTTATTTGATAAGGTACAAATAAAAACAACAAAATGGTAAGTGAGGAGAACAGATGCAGAAACACCCCTGATGAGAAGGTTATTAGATTGAGAAAGGATAGAAAGATTGTATAGTCTTTTGGGAAAGTAATGAACAAAATGACTGGCTGAAATGCTGGTTAGATTAGCAGCAGATGTTATCGACCTGAGTCAGAGGTGGATCACCTACAATTAACAGGACCCTATCAAATGACACAATAAGTGCACAACATCAGGTTGTTACTATTTTCACAGAGGAAATGGCTGCTCTGAGAATGACAGCAATGATCTTGAAAGAGATCCTGAAAAAGTAACATTCGATTGATGGAGATCTCTGAAAACATTAAAGACACTAAACTGTATAGTTGCTTTCAGAATGGGTTTCTACTCAATGATATCCCCTACCACAATGCCTTGAGACAAAAATCAGATTTATTGGGTAGGTGAAGTGAAATAGGAGAGTAGCAACTCTTAACAGGTGCTATGCAGGCTGCACACTTACTCTAGCAAAGATTAACTGCTCTCTAACACCTATTTGGTACATTGAAGAAATTCGAATGGCACGTATATAAAGATTTTTGGGACTAAAAATCTTTACCTAAAACAAAGGAAGTATTCATCCATTTGAAATTAATACAAACAGTTGAATGCCATTCCATAGGTTGCTTATCCAGCTTTCCGGGTGTTCATGGTGCATGGTCACTGCAGAAAGTGTGAGAATCTAACTGAAGTAAAACAATTGTTAAGAGAAATCCAGACCATGAGGGTTTTGCAGGCCAATGCCTCTCAGCGTATGTTTTAAGGGCTGGAAGCACAAGGTAACACCAGGAACAGTTTATCCCATCAAAATGGACTGCTAATAGTATAAGGGAAGATAGGACTGTCAAGAACAAGAAGCTAGTGATTTGGGGCCTTGTATTAGCCAAAATGAGGAAGAACAGGAAGCTAATGATTTGGGGCCTTGTATTAACAGCCAAAACGAGTAAGGAAAGGCAAGGTGGCCAGGGCTGGTGAAACCAGTTTGCTGTTGTAAATGATGTTTACATGGTGAAGACTAAATGCAATGAGCAAATGCGGATGCTTCATTCAGTTGTAGACATTGGGAGGGAGAGACACCAATACTTGTGGCATTGAAGTCAGGCAGCCTGTTCCCCAGGAAAATAGACAAATACCACAACAATTGGTTCCAGTGATCCAGGTGATTAATTTAAGCTAGTTAGAGTGCCTTTCAGTTGGAAGGGCTCTAAGCATAAAAAAGGGTATGCAGCATGTTAGAGTTAAACAGTGTTTGTCCAAAGAAGCAGAACTTTATCTATTTGTGGGATGGATACAAAAACAGAAATAATTGTTATAGAGCTGGCAAACACTAAACTTAATTAAGGTCATGACTCCTCCCAATAACAGCTAGATAACAGAGGTGCTATGATTTTGATATTCTTGGTAGGTTTGTTAATGTATTATAACCAGAGCTGCTCAGAGTTTGAGAGTTAACCAGAGCTGCTCAGAGTTTGGTGACTTTAGCCAGAGATCTGAACTGAAATCCAATGCATCCACTGCAAACCACTGAAAAATGACTATATTTAAAGCCTGTATTGCACTTTGTTAACTCTGTTTATTTGAATTGCTGATTCATTTTTGCTAACTGTGTCTGCATGTTTTTCTGCACTTTGAAAATGTGTACTGCTGCCTTATGTAGCATAGGCTAGATTCAGATTTGCTTAATCTAGGCTGTTTGATATCACTGTGCTCTTAACCAGCCATCTTACATTAAGAGGGCCTCCCTGCACCCTTGTGGCAGAAGTGTGTAGCTCAGGTGCCATCTTTGCTGGGGATTGTTGGAGAAAGGCTCAGTTTGGAGCTTTCCCATTAGTAGTTGGTCTTAAAACTGTTGAATTTTACCTGTATTTAAGCCTCATGTCTGCACATAGCTGCACGTCCCACAGTAGGGGGTCAGTGCTGCCCTGTATAGATGCAAACACCTGGAAATTTAAATTTTACCTAGACATTTGCCAATAGAACCCCCCCCCCCTAAGTCCCCTATTGTTCTACAGGCAACTCAACTGCATAAATAACAGCTTCGTCACAGCTCTTCACCCTAAACCGTCAACAGAATAAGCCCCTCTGTTATTACCACATCATAAACTGATCTAAGTTTCCCACTCCCCAACAGTACTAAGGTATAAACCTGCCATAATTGTTGGTTTCTCCGGCCAGCCTGATTGACCTGGGCATCCTGAGACAATATAGTAATTGACTCATGTATACTGACAACCACTTAGTCCTGAAATAAACAAATTACACTATCAATTTTGAAACAATCCTCTCACCTAACAAAAAAACACAACATCAAACAGGTTGTTAGCTCATGCATGTCACATCTCACACAAGTTCAGGACATAACACATAAACCCACATACATGGAGGTACTCGTTAGTACCCTACAAAATGACCAGATACCTCCCAAGTGCAAATTACCTGCACACTCCTCAACATGTATAGAAACTACTGCACATAAGAACACACATATCAGTGTCTCACTACATAAGCCCCTGAGTCCAAACACCTCAAAACCTAATGTCTCGATCATAGGAGATTTCATAAGACACACAGATGTCTCCTTCACCAGGCTGGGCAAGGAGAAGGTCATGTTCAGCTGCCTATCGGGTGCCAGGATTTGTCAGATCATGCATGCACTCAGGTCACCCAACAACAAGTACTGTGTCTGTCATGATCCATGTTGGGGTGAATGACTTGAGATGTACCTCCCTAGACTATTTGAAGAGACACATGACTGAAATCTTAGATTATATGTCCCAGGCAGGTATGACCCTAACCCTAAGCAGTATTCTACCTTCACTCAGGATGATGCCACAATATAAACAAAAAATCATTGACTTCAACAATCGGCTTAGCTTCTGGTGTCATTCCAGTGGGATCCAGTATGTGTCAGCCTGGTCGACAGGCCACTCTGCTTTGCCAGAGATGGTTTGCACCTGTCTCTCCTAGGCTTTTGGATACTGGCTAAGGTACTTGCTTTTCCCATAGTGCCTTTTTCAGCCAATGTCAAAATGATAACATTTCTGACATAGCAAAATCTACTCAAGACAAACTCAAGGTTCTACTGCTTAATGCAAGGAGTCCAAGCATGAAACTGCACTATCAGGAAGCACTCTTCACCTTGGAAGATGTTGATGTCTGCCTAGTCACTGAAACATGGTTCAAGGCTGCAGAGATCACCCTAGCTGTGCAAAGCTACAATGCCTTCCACACGTTCAGATCATAAAATGACCATGAAAGAACCAAAGGTGGGGGTGTATCTATCTTCATTAAATCCAAGTACACCTCCAGATTGGTCAAACGGTATAACTCTCTCACACTACAGTTATCTATAGTCAAAATACCCTTTCACATCATTGAAAGCTATAGGTGCTCCCCTCATGAACCAAGAAATGCACAATGCCTACCTAGACTTACTGGAGTCACTTGTCATACAGCCCAACACCTTAGTCATGGGAGACTTTCATTGTCCCTCCATCGACTGGGTAACATACACAAGCTCAAACATGGTTGCCCAGAGTTTCCTGGACTGTGTCAATGCAAATGCTCTGGAACAGATAGTCTGCATCCCCACAAGGAGTTCTAATGTGTTTAACATAGTACTCACCAACATGGGTGGTCACTGCACTGGCCCCTGTGTGATGCTCTCCCTGGTAAGACTGGACAATAAATCAGTCCCATTTGAAGTAACTATTGGACCCCACACCCCCAAAGGAGGAAAAAAACTAGGAACTTCACCAACGCAAACTATAGCTTACTAAGTGATTGTATAAAAATTTTCATACCCCCTCAATCACAGGCAATAATAACTCCGATGCAGAGATGTACACAAATGCTCTATATAATCATCTTAGCAACTATATAGCCTTGGCTGCATCTGACCAGATTAAAACCAGGCCCTCCCAAAAAGCAAGCCACCTCGGTGGACATTCGGTATAAACAGATTGTATAACAAAAGGAAAAACTAATGCCCAAGAACAAGAGGCAAATGCCTGTTCAGAGAAGAATTCCCTCCACAGATTGAACAAGTAATTCAGAAGTGTTGTAAAGTCCTCTGAAGCTAATTATGAAGGTAAAATAGATCCCTCTCCAAGGACATTCATAAAGCATTCTTTAACTACATCCAAAATCTAAAAGGGAGTACCCATCTATGTGCCAGATTGGTAGTAGATGGTACCACTCACATTATACTGGAAGAAATTGCCAACCTGCTAGATGACAGCTTTGGTGCAAACCTCACACACCTATCCCCACCAAACATATCCCAAAACATACCTGACACAAGTTCTCTACTAAGTATCACTAGAGATCAAGTCATATCTGTGCTCTCCAAGGCCAAAAACATGGCCTCAATGGGATTAGAGAACATCTCAGGTTGCTTACTAAGCAATCTAAATCAAGACCTAGCTGACTCATTTGCCATTCTTTTTAACCATAGCCTGAAAACTGGCTTTGTAATAGCAGAATGGAGAACAACAACAGTAATCCCCTTGCAGAAAGGGGGGCTATCAACTGACCCTGGGAACTATAGATCCATACGTCTAACCAGTCTCATCTGCAAGGCCATGGAAAGGATCATCATGGACCTTATCAACAACAACATAGACAACCTTCAAACTCTAGATCCAACTCAGTTTAGCTTCATGAAGGGTAGATGATGCTTATTGAACCTTGTAGACTTCTTCAATAAAGTCTCCAAGCCCAAATTATGGTTAGACAATGTATACCACCTATACAGACCTAGCCAAAGTCTTTGATACAATCTCTCACTCACTCAGGTATCAATGGATAACTCTCCCAGCCAGGTGTTAACCCTTACATCACTAGATGGGTAGCTAATTGGCTCACCAACAGAATAAATACAGTCAAAGTTGGTGACTCCACCTCTAACAGTAGACCTGTCACCAGTGACATACCACAATGATCTGTTCTGGGTCATTTACTATTTGGAATCTATTTCTCGGACATCCAGGCTAAAGTAGACAGCCTCTGGCTTACTAAGTTCACTGATGATTGTAAACTAGGTGCAGTCATTGAGTCTCCCAATATATTACAGGAATGGCTAACAGAAACAAATGACTGGTGCCAAAGTCATGGTCTAAAACTAAATGCAAAAAAGTGCATTATTATCCTATTTGGCAAAGTGAAATTCTCCATTAATTACAATATTAACAGCACCCCTCAAAGTTCAAACCCAGTGGTGTGAGATCCGGAAACACAGGTCGACAGCAATCTGAACTATGAATACCAGGTTTCCACTGTGGTAAGGAAAGCCTTCTATTGGGCATCTAATAAGTAAAGGCATCACATCCAGGTCTAAGGATGTTACAACCCCACTTTACTTGACCCTAATCAGACCATTAATAGAGTACAATGCTCCCTTCTGCATGTATCTCACCAGACACTTGCAGCAACCGGAGACACCACAGAGGTTTCTCACTAAGGAGATACAGGATAGACTGAAAGCCCTGTCACTGTACTTTGTATCATATAGGCTACTGAGAGGTGACTTGTGCATGGACTACAGGGTAGTCTCTGACACCAGCATCATGGAAGTGCTGTACATCCACAAATCAAATGACACTAGAGTCAGTCAATCTAGGGATATCAGCCTTGCCAGTGACATTAACAGAACATGTTGGACAGATAGGTATTTCTCCCAGAGATTGCCACTGCTCTAAAATAAACTTCCAGTTCATGTGAAGCAGAGCTCTTTAATGACCCTATTCAAGTGCAATCTGAACAAATGGATGGGCGATTGCAAATTAATCCCAGGGGTGGCACCCATGTCCCTCATGGACAGGAGTAGTCAGTGCTGATCTGTAAAGTACATCCATCTAACCAAAGACAACTGTGGCAACCTGGGATTAACATGGCTAGGCTAATAAATACTCTAGGGCCACTAGCCTACTAACCTCCTATGAACCTATAAACTTATAATAATTGCTAGCTTGGAGAAGCTTGAGTGACTATTGGCTGGTGCAGAACACTATTGTGGGGTACTTGCCTGAATATTTTCTTTAGCGAGTGGACTGTGAGAGTCAATGGCATTCTATTAAGATGCCTGTGCTCATGCTGAATTCTTCAAAGCTGTTGTGATATCTCATTTTCATCTGAAGAAGATACTGACTTTAGGCATACTGTACAGTAACAGGCCTCTAACTCTAAATGACATGCAGGGAATGGCTGAACTAGGTACCTAATGGATTGTTTTCTAGGTGGTATTTAATGCTTTGCACCATGTGGTAATGGAACATCTTGGTGTTTCAGAAGATATCCAAAATGTTTATTCATTTTCACTTTTCCTTTATCTCTCTCTCTCTCTCTCTATATATATATATATATATATATATATATATATATATATAAATATATAGGATCATAGGAATTTACTAGACTATTGACCCAGAGGTAATTTCAAGGCTAGCCATTTCATTTCAATGTAATACCATAGATACTCTAGTCAATACCCAGGACTGTATTTAGTAACAACTGTCCATGTCCGGGAAGGTTGTGGGCACTATCTCCGGTAAGAATTTACGGTGCCCATCCACTCGTCCAGGTTCCTTTTGAATAGTGTAATAACAGAGGTGATCTGTATCACATGAATTGGTAGCCTATTCCAAAGATGTGGCAGTCACTATGAGACAATCTGTCCCTCCAGCATGTCTTATTCAAGTCACAGGCCATATTTAGGTCCCTAGAATGGGTATCTCTAGTCCCGTTTAACTTACAGATGTGTAGCAAATTCATTAGGTCTGGGTCTGAGATTCCTCTGTAAGCCCATGCATAAGTCATCCCAAAGAAGTCTAAATGATACAGAATTTAGTGACGGGGACTTTAGTCGATCTGTGTAAGGCACATGCTGGAGTCACTTGATCTTGTTAGAAACCTCTGAGGTCTCTCCAATTGCTGCAGGTGCTTTGTACAGTACATGCCAAAAGGGGCATTAAACTCAATTATGGACCTGGTTAGTGATGAGTACAGAGTGGTTATAATCTCCTTTGCTCTAGAGGCGATGCCTTTACTAATAAAGTGTGCTACGTAGAAAGCATTCCTTACTACAGTAGATACATGGTGGTCAAAGTTAAGGTCAGAGTCAGCTTGTGATCCAAGATCTCTTAACACTTCATAGGTACTTATGGTATTGTTGATTTGATAGTGTGAAAAGACATTGTTTTTTGCCAAAGGAAATAATGATGTATTTATTTGCATTCAGTTTGAGACAGTAACTAAGACACCAGTCTTTGGTCTGAGTAAGACCCAGCCTTAAGCATACTGACAGCTTTTGAAGATTCAATATGTGCTCCTAGTTTGCAGTCATCCACAAACTTGGATGAGCCAGAACCCTTAGCTTTGGCCTGAATTTCTAAGAAGTATAAGGAGCCCAGCATTGACCCTTGTGGCACCCCGCTGGTGACAGGTTTGCTGGTTGATGTGGAGTCACCCACTTTGATAGCATGTGTTCGGTTTCTGAACCAGATGGCAACCCATCTTACAAAGGAGTCTACAATCTGTTTGTTAAGTTTATTGGTAATGCCGGAGTGTGGGATTGTGTTGAAAACCTTTGTCAAGTCGAGGTATGCTGTGTGCACAGATTTGCCCTTGCCACTGGCCCTAGTCACATTTTAAAGAAATCCACCAGATTTAACAGGCAGGAACTGTCCTTGATGAAGCTGAATTGGGTTGGATCCAGTGTTTGGAGGTTGCCTAGGTCTTTATTAATTAGGTCCATAATGATACATTCCATGGCCTTACAGATGAGGCTAGTCAGACTTATAGGTCTAATTCTCCGGGCCAGTTGCAAGGCCACCTTTGTGGAGGGGAATTACTGTTGCTGTTCTTCAATCTACAGGAACAAAGCCTGTGGTTAGGCTATGATTGAACAGGGTACATAACAGTGATTCTAGTTCACGTTTTAGTTTGTTTAGAAGACAGCCTGGGATGCCATCTGGTCCCATAGAGGCTGTGTTTTTTTCCCTTGGATAAGGCTTTAATGACTTGGCTCTTCACATATGTAGGATGGGGGAAGTTGGGGGCAAGGTTTGTGATAAGTATGGAGGAGAGAAAGGAGTGAAATTTTCACCAAACCTATCCGCTAGCAGGTTTGCTATCTCTGCGGGGTCATGTGTGTGATACCATTAGTCACAAGTTCAGCACATGCTTGGGTCCAACCTTTTTGGCTATGTATGTAGCTGTAAAAGGCCTTATGATTATCCTTGGCTGTGCTTGCTAAGTTTTTCTCAAATATGCCCTTAGAGGATTTGACATGTTTTCTTACTTGCCTGTTCAGGCTGCGGAGGCTGCTTTTCCATTGTTGAGGCCTCGCTTTGATTTATTTTGGACAGCAACTTTTTGCGTTTGTGTAAAATTTTTGATGCTGGATGTCCACCATGGCAGCTTGTTTTTACTTGGGGCTCTGGCTTTGCTTCTCTCTGAACAGTAGATGCTACACACTTATGCAAGTGATTGTACAGTGCTTTGGTGTAAGCTTTGGTGTAGTTACCACTTCCAGCTGGGGGTGATGCTTGAAATGCATTTATACCTTTCCCAAGGAGGGTATAATTTGCCTTGGTGAAGTTTTTAGTCTGACTTCATCCTTTGTGAGTTCTGGTGTTAGTGCCAGCTTGAAGGTGACTGATTTGTGGTCAGATTTAACTAAGGAAGTGTCAACAGCTGTGGCAGTGCATCAGTTTGTCATGTTAGTGAGGAACAGAACTAGTATGTTTATTCCTCTTGTTGGGGTTTGAACAATTTGGTCCAGGGCATTTGAATTAACAAAGTCAAGGAACTTTTGTGCTAGTGAGCTAGGGCTAGAGTAGGTTTCCCAGTTGATGGTGGGATAATTGAAATCCCCATAACCAGAGTGTTTGGGAAAATATGGATTGGCTCCAGTTTGGTCAAGTAGGCTTCATGCGCATCATGGCCCATGGAGGGGGGCTCTATAACTGGTTATAACTTGAATGGGGGTCTTACCCACAGTAACCCAAACTTGGAGTAACTCCATAGGAGTTGTCCAGTCTAACTAGATGGGAAGTGAATTTCTCTCTAATAAAGATAGAAACACCACCTCGTTTCATTCTCACATGTTCGTTTTGTGTTATGAAGGTGTGGAAGGCATTTTAGCCTTGCAAAGCCAGTGTACTCTGAGGCCTTGGACCAGGTTTTTGTGACTGCAAAGACATCTACATCCTCCAGTGAAGAGATGCTTCCAGGGTGGGCAGTTTTTGGTTTGAGCTCCTAGTGTTTAGCAGCATAACCTTTGTTTTGTTATGACTGGCAAATTTCCCGTCTATAAGTTTGTTTTCGAAACCTTGCCTAAAAAGGCACTATGTGGGAGTCAAGAGCCTTTGCCAGCAGCCAAAGCAAAAATGAGCTAAAATCCAAGTGAGTACAGAACAAATATGTGTGTGTGTGTGTGTGTGTGTGTGTGTGTGTGTGTGTGTGTGTGTGTGTGTGTGTGTGTGTGTGTGTGTGTGTGTGTGTGTTTGTGTGTGTGTGTGTGTGTGTGTGTGTGTGTGTGTGTATATATATATATATATATATATATATATATATATATATATATATATATGTATATATGTGTGTATATATGGATGAGGTGCTTGGTACTATTCAGAATATCTTTCTGTTCAGGCTTTTTGAAGAGATTAGACTGGGATGCCACTTCTGAAACTGGGTACAAGCTTTATGAAGGAAAGAAAAATTAAGGTACTGGTGACCAGGGGGTTAACTAATGACTTTGCCATAGTTAGTGGAACCAGACAGGCAAGTCCTCTCTTGCCCACCTTGTTCATGCTGCCATGACATGCTGCCCCAAGTAGAAATCATTTTAGTGGCTATCTTATGCTGAGCAACTGATGGGCTAGACCTGGTAATTTCCGGATTGTGGTACGCTTTTGAAAGGTTTCAAGATTTGTCAGTTTAGAATATAGATGGGTAAAATCAGTTCATGTCTGAATGGCAGAAATGAAGTGCCCATCTGTTGAACTAGCATTTTGTTGACATCGTATTTTGCAATATTGATTCGGACATCAGCACTAAAACTGTATGTGTGTGTGTGTGTGTGTGTGTGTGTGTGTGTGTGTGTGTGTGTGTGTGTGTGTGTGTGTGTGTGTTTGTGTATGTGAATGTGTTTGTGTGTACATGTGTGCATGTATGCATATGCACATGTTCCTGATTTATCATGACTGTTTTGTGTGTATACACGTACATACGTGTGTGTGTGTGTGTGTGTGTGTGTGTGTGTGTGTGTGTGTGTTTGTGTGTGTGCGTACACACAAGTGTGCTTCTGTTGTCATGCATGTCTGTATGCATATGTGTGTGTGTGTGTGTTTTTTTTTTTTTTTTGTGGAAAATGACACTTTTTTTGCTGTACAGTACAATATATAGGGAAACTAAGCAATGCTGTTGGGTATATAAGCAATTCAAAAGAAAATCAATGTATGATCAAAGCATTTACTGAAGTGTATACAGAATGAAATGTAATCAGTACTACTTCTTATGGCCTTGACTGTGTCATAAAGATTTATTAGAATTGTAATATTTACACTACCCTCCCACTAATTCCATACCTTTTAACTCTACAGAGCTCTCAAAAGTAAATGTTCTTCCGGGCATCATCTTTCTGGTTTCAGAACCATGTGAATCTTTGGGGCCTGTGGGTGTTTATCCTGTGTTCTCATTCATGTTGCTGATTAGTGTGTTAGCAAATTCATGTTGTAGATTAATGTTTCAGTAAAGCAGTTAATTAATTTCAAATGTATCTGCTGCTTTTATCTCAGTATATTGGCTGTCACAGTGTGCCAGCTAATAAGAATATGATGTTTTAGTTCTGATATCCTGAATTATACTGCCTAAGCCTAACAGCCATGCTGTAAATAAACACAAAAGCATTTAATATCCATGGATAACACAGATTATGAAATTTGTTTTCTATCCAGTTGTATATGCTGATTCTCAGTATGCAAAACGAAAAAGTGCCAAAATTGTCTAAGAATGTTGAATATGGCTATAACTGGCTGTGAAGTTAGTTTTGGTGTCTTATGTTTATTTCACAACTTTTCCTTAAATGTGGTAGAAAAGATTAATTGTATCTGGATAGGGTATAATACAGTTGTGAGAACTTGGCAAAACAATGCAGAAAGTACATATTTTTGTTGAAAAATTCAGAACATTGCTATAACAATGCATATACTCATAATTTAAAAAAATATTTATTTTTAATTTTTCTAAAGATTTTTTGGATATGAAGAAGTAGCATTTGTGAGCTTTGTTACTGAAGTATTAAGCTAACCTTATTGCAAGTTTTCCATCTCTTCAAGTAAATTAACTGATTTTATCTATACATGAGGCATAAAAAACAATTATGATTAAAAATTCTTGATACCTCCTGTGACGCATTTGAAAAAAAGCTAAAGTGCAGTATTTGGGACTACTGCAGGTGCTTGCTTACTAATAGCCCAGAACACATTTTCTCCCTACCACTTCATAGGTTGATAGGTTCATAGGTTCATAGGTAGGTACTAGGATATCGGCCCAAGGACCTAAGTAAGCCTAGCCAACAAGGTTCCCTGGCTTACGCCACCCAAGAAAGTTAATTTCCTGTGCCCCTGTCGAGCAGAGCCACAGAAGTGATCCCTGGGGTGTATTTCCTATTTCCCATCCACTCATCAAGATTTTTCTTGAAGAGTGCTAATGAGGAACTTTGCTTGACATAGATGGGTAGCATGTTCCAGAGTATAGGAAGTCTCTGGGACTGGAGTCTATCCCTGCAGCATGTCCTGTTTATTGTGGTGACAAGGTTTAGGTCCCTAGAGCATGTAGCTCAAAATAAACAGCCCTTGCAGAACTTGAACACAGGACCATGTACACTATAATCATGCAAGTCTCGACAAAGCAAGCTCTGGAACTCCCACTAGCCTGATCTCCCATTTATATGTAGCGCTACCAACACATCACCTTATAAACAGTATAGCCCTACAGGAGCCCTAACTCTAACTATACAACACCCATCCAGATCTCAATTCAAATTCTCTTTCCCCTACATTAAAACTCACCTCCCTCTCTATAACCCTAATGTTCTGTTATAAACACTACAGTGTGACATCACGTACAGATATGACAGAGATTGAAATGCTGTAGTAACAAAACAATGTATTTAAAGCAAATCATTTCATATTACATATTGTACAATGACAGGTCATTAACATTCAAAAATGTACACATTGACTGATCAGCCCAACCAACGTGTCTGTGACTTTCTCCTATTAATATATGCTATGGCTTTCCATTCTTGACCTAAGATGCCAAGAAGTACATACAGAGGACAGAGAAAATACAAGCAAAATTGGGTACATTATGCAAAACTAAAGAAATGTATCTGATTTTCCTTGTATTTCTGCCCTGTCTCTCTAATACCTCTGAACTGTCTGGATTTCAAACTTTTTTTTTTCAAAACAAAAAAATAAAAAGAAGCAATGGATATCTTCCTTTCTCCATTGCTTCCTTTCCAAAGCACTGATATACTGCATAAGCTTGGGAATGTAAGTCCCATATGCATGTGTAGAACATCAGGAAAGCAGCAGGATATGGAAAAAAAAGCAGACGAACACCAAGGCACTGTTACACAAAGACATTATTTAAGAAAAGTAAGTAATTTCTTGCTTAAATAATGTCATTGTATAATAGTAGTAACCAATTCTTGGGTGTGATTTATTGAAGATTTATCCATGATTGCCTTTGTTTAATCACGTAGACTTAGTCCTCATGATTAAATCACACCAGCCGTGGGTTGTTGTTGTTGTTTGTCTTTCAGCTTTTTCCCAGTTAGGGGTCGCCACAGCAGAACTCCGGTTTGCTAATGATTGGCAGTAGATTTTCATGAACGCCGAGGTGCCAGCTTGACATCCAACCTTCAATGAAACCTTGCCCATTTACGCATGTCTTTCGAATGCCACCCAACCACAGGGAGGACATGCAGACTCCAATCTTCAATATACCAAATCCAGTTATTGGTTTACTCTGCTATAATAATAAATATCTAGAATGAGAAATAGATCTTCCTGTCTATAACCAAAGCTAAATTTCTCTAAATATAACTGTAGTGACTCCTGTGGAGAAGTTAGCGCTTGGTTTTAAAAAATGCCACCAACATGAATTAAGCAATTCAGTTGTTAACTGAAGTTAATAAGAATGCACCTCTTCAATTTCATTTGCTTATTTATACTCTATAAACAATAGGCTTTGAAGTTTATTTTCTGAGACTCAAATAATACTTAAAATACTTACACAATACATCAGATGCAGCAATTAGTAATCCATTAAGATAACATGCATAATAAAGTTGGTGTTTTCACATTTGACTGCAATCACCTGCAGCACAACAATTTAAACTTAATTACTGAAAAACAGATCAATGTTTTTTTGTATCATCACTTAAATATTGAGTATTTCTATCTGCAGTGTCTATATAAGGGAAATCCCCTAAAATGTTTTTTTTTCACTGTTGCTAAAATGGTTCTGAATCTTGATAAAGTAATTCAGAGTGTTTAGTAGTATATATATATATATATATATATATATATATATATATATATATATATATATATATATATATTGCTAACAGTTCAATGTGCTAAACCAAAGATTCCATTAGCAGCATAGCCTTATCAAAGATATGTTGTTGTTGTGTCTTTCGGCTTTTCCCGGTTAGGGGTTGCCACAGTGAAACTCCGGTCCGCTAATGATTAGCAGTAGATTTTTACATGCCGAGTTGCCGGCCCTGACGCACAACCTTCAATGAAGGTACGCCCATTCACGCATATCTCCACACAGAAGATGCTCTAGCTGAGAATCGAACAGGACAACGTCTTACTGTGAGGCGACAACGTTACCGCAGCACCACCACTGCAGTCACATTATAATATAATATATAATATATAATAAAATGGTATCATGTTTCAAATCCCAGATTTGAAACATAGGCTTCTAAGACCGTAGGTCTGACTGGTGTCATAAACATCTTTCTGATAACATACTTTGAGTGCAAAGCCCATCATCACATCATCAGAGGAAAGCACATTGCCACCTGTACCTGTTAATGTATCATTTTTGCTCCTGAATTATGTAGACAAGTAGATGCAAATATCTGAAAATTTGTAGATTTTGCCTCTAAATTCTGTTTTACGGAATTCCAGTTACCAAGCTAAAGTGTAATTCTCATGGGATGATAGATTACCATTTATCTCTTACAAGCCTTATAAAGTGTATCAAACAAATGTAACTTCAGTAATGAAAAATAATAAAACAAGCTCAAAATCTTACAAAGAACAATAACATTTTTCAGTGATTGATGCTTATACCCTTTTGCCTTGTCAGACAAGTTAATGACTGAACTAGCTTCTTTGATATACTTTATAAGCACTCACATGACTAATGCACATCAGACTGCTAGGACAATTCAAAAATAATATAGTCTTGTCATGTTAGTACACTTTGTTTATTTAGTGCTGTTTCACAACTTCAGTTCAATAGGTTATTACCTACTACTATGAAATAAACATTTTTTTAGTTTTCTAATTCTTAGACTGATGAGATCTTAGTTTTTTTTTTGAAAGAGACTACGTAGTGATCATTGACAGAGATAGGAAGAGCAGGTAGGTAACACACTTATACAAAATGTTAATGAGGATAGCATCAGTAGGGAATCTTCCTATGTACTGAGGTAGCAGGTAGTTGAAGAAGCATTCTGAGAAATAGACCTTATATGGAGGCGATAGGGGACCTGGCCAATTAAGTTGTGATCTCCTAAAAAACAACATTCTCTTTGCTATCCCAGTGGAGAGGAATTGGAAGAAATTGTCAAATGAACTGAGGGAGTCAGAAGTAAATCTTCATGCAACAGATTGACAACATTTTAGCAATCACCAATTTAGGGGCCAGTTCATTGTCATTAAGAGTGGAACTAGATTGGCACTTATTATGTTTCAACTAAGATAACAGAACAACTCTCATGTTTGAACCTAGGTCTATCTCTTCCAAATATCCAAAATGAATCAAGCATTGTATGGAAAAGAAGACAAGATGGCTTGAGCTACATTTCATAAATAAATAGTATGTCAAAGCTGTGTTATTAAATATAAGCTTCTAGTATGTCACATTTACTGTTAATGCTATTGTGCTTAACATAGGCTATGTTTTTGATCCTGAACACTGCTACTCACATAAAGCCTCCCACTGTTACTCCTCTGACCCATTTGTCACCGCCGGGGGTGACAGCCAACCAAACAGTTCATTCTTCTGGAATGTGGGAGTTTGGTCCCAAGGTCTGTACTGTTACCCAATATTATGGCTGTATTTTTTTAATGTTCCTGAATTCTTGTCTGTGGCCATAAGCAGCTTGTACAATATGTTGCCAAAAGTGGAGCAGGCATGATCTCTCACATGGCCTGTCCTCTCTGTATTACACCATCTAATGCAAAGCCAGTCATCTGACTCCTCCACATGGGCAAAGCTGTGGCTGTCCTCCCCTGCCCAGATATTGGTGACCAAGCAATTAATGCTTCTGTCCTACCTATCCCAGATCAGCTTCTCCCTGTGTCCAGAACCAATAATCAACCCAGGGTCACCAGTGCAAAGCTCTAGCTTCATTTATCTTTGCCAAAGGACTGGATGATTTTAAGGCTGAGTATGACTAGTAGTGGGAGAAATACACATGAAACAGCACAGATGGGGGAGTAAGTAAAACAGATCATGGGGATACTACATTATGTGCACAAATGCTATGTTCAGCATCACCAGAGAATATCAGCTGGATAGCAAAGATTAAAGACTCAGGGCATAACTGAAGAAGTTCTGAAGACAGGAAAAAGAAAAGAAAAATCAGAGGTGCAAAGAGCAAACATTTATAAAGTCATGGTTAGAGGAGAGATGGATGCTCCCTAAACTGCACAACATGTACAGATGAAATTAGATCCTACATAACAAGGAGTGGGGAGAGGTGAAGGAAACAATTATATAAAACGTCATCATGGATTTGGGTCTCATCAAGAAAATGGCAAAGAGATTAAGTTGAGTTTGCAAAGTTGGAGAAAAGTAATAACTAAAAGCAGAGAGAAGTATGAGAAGAAAGGGCAAGCAGAAGCTAATGAGAGACTCAGTGAGATACCATTTCAGGTTTTGATGAACCCATCCATGACCTCGCTGAGGCAGTATGAGATAACTGACTGCGAGCACTCCTCACTCTCACAGAGGTACATGGTGCACTACTATGATAACTGAATGAGAGTACACCTCCCTCTCACAGATGTGAATGTTGCACTGCTAGGATAACAAGGTGAGAGCAGACTGCCCTCTCACGGACATACATGGTGCAGGACTGATGTAACTAACTGATAACCTACCTCCCTCTCACAGAGGTACATGATGCACTGTTGATGTAACTGGCTAAGAGCACACCTCACTCATACAGAGGTGCATGGTGCAATGCTAATGTAAGTGACTTGATAGTCCCTCTCCCACTCACAGAGGTACATGATGCACTGTTGACGTAACTGGCTAAGAGCACACCTCACTCATACAGAGGTGCATGGTGCAATGCTAATGTAAGTGACTTGACAGTCCCTCTCCCACTCACAGAGGTACATGATGCACTGTTGACGTAACTGGCTAAGAGCACACCTCACTCATACAGAGGTGCATGGTGCAATGCTAATGTAAGTGACTTGACAGTCCCTCTCCCACTCACAGAGGTACATGATGCACTGTTAATGTAACTGGCTAAGAGCACACCTCACTCATACAGAGGTGCATGGTGCAATGCTAATGTAAGTGACTTGACAGTCCCTCTCCCACTCACAGAGGTACATGATGCACTGTTGACGTAACTGGCTAAGAGCACACCTCACTCATACAGAGGTGCATGGTGCAATGCTAATGTAAGTGACTTGACAGTCCCTTTCCCACTCACAGAGGTACATGATGCACTCCTGAGGTAACTGGCTGAAAACACATCTCCCTCTCACAGAGGCACATGGTGCATTGCTGAGGTAACTGGCTGAGAGCACACCTCCTTCTCATAGAAGTACGTGGTGCATCATTGAGGTAACTGGTTGAGAGCACACATATCTCTCACAGATGTACTGGTGTACTTGCTGGGGTAACTGGTTGACAGCACACCTCCCTCTCACAGAAGTACCTGGTGCATTACTGATGTAACTGGCTCGGAGCACACCTCCCTCTTACAGAGGTACATAGTGTGTTACAAGGTGAGCAGTGCATAGGTCTAATTATAGGTCTACTGCGTAAGAATGAAAGATTATGATTAAGTGCCAGGTGTACCCTGAGAAAAGAGAAAGAGATAGAAAAAATAAAAAAAAGGGTATAGCAGAATGATTATTAAATAGCATTAGGGTGGAAAAGAGGATGGCAGCTTTTCCAACTGAGTGGAGGGAGGGGAACTAGAACTCTATGACTGGACAAGAAGAAGGTAGAGTGCATATGGGCAGAAGTTAAGTAGTAGAAGACAGTGGGTCTATATCACATCAGTGAATGTTAACAATAGCGAATGATGATATATCGAACTTCAAAGTCCGAAAGCTGAAAACAGCAAAGGAACAGATCAACAATTCTTTTCCCAGGGAAAAAATTTGTTGGGCCATTCTTCGGGCTTTACTGTTTTCTCCAGTGTGGTGCGATCTCGGAGTTGGTATATTTAAGTTGTGGGTGGTGTGGGGAGCAAAGCACCCCTTTTAATTTTGACTGTATACTCTTTTTTTGGATCTGATCCGTTCCTTGGCTGTTTATAGATTTTGGATATTTGAGTTCGACATCACAGCGTTCACTATTATGATATAGACCGGAAGACGGTTGTGTCATGGCTATATACCAGTGATGAGAGGAATTTTCTGCAATTAACAAACTCAGTTGTGATATTTACAAGTAAATTAAAACAGCTTTGTGTAAAATCAATAAAACTGAATGCAAAACCAAAGCTCATACTTCTAAGAGTAATGACAGGCAGCATTTAAATCAAGCAGTAAAAATCTAAACAGTACCACTAGTCTGCAATAAAACATTTGGACTGAACTACAAAGCTGAAAATAAGGAATTGCAAATAAGTGTATTTTGGCAGGGGGAATATATTTTTAAATAACCTTTTTATCATTGTTTGCTACTAAAATGTAAGATGTACATGCCAAATAAAAAAAAAATGCTCACACATTCTGTTAGTTGTTATACATTAAATAACCTTTTTTAGTTTCTTGTCCCTAACTTTTATTTGTAAGTTGCTGAACTGTGGGTGGTATTCATATCTGATACTTTTCATGTATTTAGCAGTTATTTGTGAGAAGCACCACTAAGTTTGTATGTAAATAAACTAATCTCAGTGCATTTACGATGAATAAGGTAAAGTGAAAATATTTTGGAGAACATGCCTACTTAAACCAAAAGCATAAAGCAACAAAAATCAAAGGTTAAGTAGATGTGAAATAGTATGTGAAAACCATAAGCTTCATATTACTTCATCATTTTTCATACATTTCGGATAATATGGACATACATGACTATACATGGTCATTTTTAAAATACCTGAGGCAAGCTCCAGACTGTGCAGCTTTTTTTATTGATATTTAAAAAATGAAAAAGGTTTAATATATTTTATATAGTGGTATTCTTGTGTGGACGCACTGATAGTTTGATTAAAGTAGAGAAAGGGGGGATAGAAAATTGTGAGAATGGGGGAGCACAACAAACAGGGGAACACAGAAGGAAAAGCATCAAGAGTGTTGTGTTAGAGGAGGTGGGAGAGGAGGGACACAATGTTTTTTGGGAGAGGGGCAAGACTCACCTATTTTTTTTTCAAATTACTTTTATATGAGAGGGTAGTGTGGGTGGGAAATAGGTATAAGGATAAGGGAAGAAGGGCTAAAGTCTCTGCAGGAATCCCAGCCGACAGAGCCTCAAACATTTCCACTGTCAGATGGTGGTGCGGTTGTCGACAGGGTAGGTGCCTGTGGTCATGTGGTGGTCAACACAACCTGCAACAGTGTGTCTCCTACATGCTGCAGTGAAGCTTCAACTGGCTGTTTTCTCCAAACAACTGCCTCTTCCAGCACATCCTGAGCCAAGTTCTGAAGCCCCTGTTCTGTAAGGCTTGACAGGGTTCCATGTGCCAGGATGGCTGTAGGACCAGTGCCACCACCCCAAGCCTATGAGGACATTGCCAGATGGGCAGAGAGTGAGTGCACTTTAACCTGGGAAGCACATACCTGGGTCAATCCAAGGGATTTTGTAGCTGTAGAAAAATTAATATAAATGAAAGAGAATTAAAATAGGAAAAGAACAAAGGAATGAATAAATAAAATAAGAAAAACAGAAAAAAATGGGGTAGAGGGATAGACAAAAGAGAAGATATGCTCACAATAAACACACATCGAGTTACACAGTATTACATTTCTATTTTTATAAATCATTATTGAAGTAAAAGAGAATATGTGGAGTCTTTATTCATACTTTTATTTCAAAGTTTAGGCGATGTGCTTATGAAAACTTTAGAATGATGGGGAGTGTTTATACAAACTTTTGGTATGAAATGTTATGAGACATGCTTATGCTTGTTTGGCATCAAGCAACGGTGAGATTTTACATGTAGCAGTGTACACACAAACATAATGATCACACGTTTGCCTGAAATACAGCAGTCTGAAATAATGTATTAAGAGCACCTGTCATAAATAATTCAATGATAGGCCTATATACTGTAGCTGTATCAGCCTTGCTTGGAGTAATGCACTGAATGCAATCTATTCCTTCAGTTCAAATATCTTTCAGTAATTTGGTTATAGACTTTAATGACATTACTCTATTCACTTGCATAATGACATTTGTCACACTTTTGCTTGTGGTAATTTACTGATTGCAATCTATTCCTTCATTTACTAGGTTCTATCAGTACATTTATTAAATATGGTCATCCAACCAGTTAAAGACAGAAGGACTGCAGTAATATACTGAAGACACTGAATTCCTTCAAATAATTATGTATGGCTTATTGTTAATTGTTTATATATATATATATATATATATATATATATATATATATATATATATAAATATTATTGAAATCAGTTAAATGCAAAATTAATATAGAATAATTTATTTAGGTTTACCAGAGGACTCGGTTAGCCCCTGTAGTCACTGCTCCTATCATCTCTTGTTATAGGAGACATCCACCTCAGCTGTAATGAGAAGGAATGAGATAATTTTTGTTCATCTATATTTCACATTTTTAGCCATTTACATATAATTGTGTCATTATTACTTCTAAGCTGGTATATTCATTGCTTATTCCCTTAATCATGTATTTACTCAAACATATAATGCTATCTAAATTCTCATAATTTGCTAATCTCCCATGTACTGTCATTAATAAAAAAAAGTGGATATCTTTGGTGGAATTTGTTTTCTAAAATAATTCTGATTTGCATATAACAGTTTCTGAGTTTTGTTCAGCATGAATGTGCAGACACACAGAACAATGTTGCAAGTTATGGAAGTTTTTTTATTTCCTAAGCTGTTTAAAAGTTTGTGCTTCATAGTTTTCTTCCTGAGCAATTCTAAGTTTATAAGGTGATGAGTAAAGAAAGGGTGTGCAGAAGTAATACAGAGTTAATATTGGTTATTTTTCAGTAAAGTATGTGCTGGACATTCACTTCATCAAGCTGCATCCCTCTCCACCATTCACCCAAGCTCTAGTCTGACTAGGGTGTGGTACTTCACTGAATTGAGCCTTGTTATATGTGCAGTTATAATTCTAAAAACAAAGGACTATTCAGCTAATACACAATTAAATAACTCCGGGCCTACATAAATTGTTTGCATGTCATTTCAACAGCAAGTAAAGTAATATAATAATAAATGACCATCTGGAAATTCAAGCGTTTTATTTTTTTCTTTCTAAAGAGATGGAAATCTAGTTGTTAGACCAATTATGGAGATTATGCCTGTGCTTCGCAGACATATAAATGCAGATTATTACTTTTTTTAATAATACATATCACACATTTCTATTTGTACAGGCAATTCTTATCACACAGGCACTACATAATTGTATACTGATGTAATTCTGTATACAAACCTTTTATGCTTTCTTTAGCATTCTTATAGTAACACTATAACTAAATTTCTGCATCTACACGTTTGTCTTTTGCCAAAGACCTTCAATAATGCAATGTCCTGAAATGTTTTACTGATGTTAAATGCCCCCACCCAAAAAAAAACAAAAAATAAATAAATAAATACAAACAAATGTTACTACAGAACTCTGGCCTTCTTGATTCTGCCTGGTCTACCCACTCAGCCAAGTGGTCTACCCTGCACTTCTTCAGGTCATCATACCTGTGACAGCACTGCTAGACAGAGCAGAAGTTCCCTGTGAGCTCACCCACCTCCTGCCAGATATCTGTTTTCTTCTAATCACTACTGTCAGTGCACACCTTAATCTTCTCCAGATACAACTCCTTCAGAAGGTAAAGCATGGTTTTCTCTTCATAGACTAGCTTGAAGAGTGGCCCCATACCTTAACAAGTGCTGCTTTGATTAGAAGTGCCAGTTCCAGAATAAAGAATGTATGAATGGGGCTACGGTTCAAGGTCTTACAACCACTCTATCTGGGGTGTGACACCACCTTAACCAAACCCACATAACTAGTAGAAGCATAATAGCAAGTACTGTTATAATTGGCAAGTCTGGTTTAACCAGAAATGCTTTTACATACATGTTTTTTTAAGGAATACATTCCAATTACACTTATTTTGTGCTTAAAAATGTAAAAATAATTTCTAGTATGTAATGAAGATAATTGCCAGTGTTTGTGTACCTTGCCTTAGCTATCTTTCTGTAAGTGTAGAACAAAACTTTTATACTTTCCTTTGTTACAGCATCAACTATATGTTTAGTTGTCTATTTCTGCTGTGTGTGTGTGTGTGGGGGGGGGTGTAACTTTTTATTGGGTAAAACTGATAAGGTGTGTCAGATGACAGTTGACAGCCAGCAATTACATTGTATTGCTGTGCTAACTGTAATGCACTGACTCCATTTTTTGTTTTCCTGAACATATTTACATGTCAATGTAACTTAGCATATCTGAACATTCCTACTGCATGCTAGGAAGTCATGGATGAACTGTGGATGACTGGGGAATCTGCAGCCCATTCACAGGAGTCAGACTCCACCATTTTAAGTCAACAAGTGGTTATATATTACTGCAGTTCCTAGAGATGAATGTAAAAGACTCTAATATGCATGCAAAATGTGTAAATAGATCTGAATGTACATGGGACAGTAGAATATTACCATATTAACTTGCCATTATTCAAATGGGGTGGGAAATGATTTAGAAAAGTGCAGATTCTTAATGTAAGGAAATTATAACAAAACTATTATAAGAAATAGGTAACAGTATTGAATTATGTTAAGGAAGTGTTGCTTTTACTAGTATCATGTGCATGTTATGGTGGATATTAATTAATACTGTAAACCTGTCATTTCAAAATGGGAAATAGTGCCGCAGCATTGTGAATAAGGAAAATCATTACTTTGCTGTCAGGCAATGATTATGCATTAATAAGATATGAAGTAACACAGTAATAAAGATTTGTGAGTGTCAGTTAAAAATGAAAAGTGATATAATACATCACATTGTAAGGGGGGATGACTCTATTAATAAATGTTTCCTTTATTCCTGTGAATGAACTGCAACTGATGCTGTAGCACAACGTCACCCACCTGTATTTGTTTAATTTGTATATTATACTGCCAATTAGGCTACAGAATTCTAGCTGTTGTTAGCCTGCTTTTGGCTTGAGTAATGATTGAAAAGGGTCCTTGGACCACTACAACTACAGACAAACAAATGCTAATTGAATGAATGAATGAATGAATGAATGAATGAATGAACAAATAAATAAATAGTTAAGTAAATAAACAAATATATTTTTAATCTGCCATGCCTCCAAGATGAATGTTGGATACCTTCTGAAATATATATTGCTGTGTGTATAGTTCATAAACAGAATCCCATGATTGACTGTACAGGACTTCAGAAGGACATGGGATGTGTGGAGTGTTTATACAATTATGTGGTTTGTGTCACCTAGCTTTTATTTTATTTATTTATTTTTTGAGGGGGGCAGGCACACGTGGCTATTTTTCATAAATTTGAATGATGATTAAATCCAAAATGGTTTGGTCTATGACTGTGGCCTTTTTCCACTTTTCTTTGTAATATGCAGTAATAATCCCAAACAAGGGAAGAAGGCAAAGAAAGGATAACTTCAGCCACGAAGAGAATTGTTTCCTTAGGGCAGCCCATAGGACATATGGGAAGCATCTGGTAAAGGGGGGCACAAACAAGCTGAGATGTTTAACTAGAAGGGGAGGAACAAATGACAAAAAACAAAAAATTGGGTTTTGGTGGGAAACTTTACAACTGTATACATTGCATATGTGTAATACTACTGCTTAGAGCTTCAGGGAACTGAAGAAAGAAATCTGGATGACATAATATGACATTCCAGTCATTAACACCGGTCCTCTATGCATTACCATTCCAACACCTGCCAGTTACCTATACCTGAAAAGTATTAGTACACAAGTTTTCATGGAAAGAAAGCAATGAGAAAATGACACACTTAAATGACTACCCTGACATTTAATCAAACACTGCTTCCACTTCACCCGCACAATTGCACAAATTATACTTTTTGTCTCTGAAGTCACAACTCACTGTGTATGACAAAGTAAAAATAAACTGATGTACAATACCTCAGCAAACAACACATTTTAATCTGATAATAAATTGCAAAATAATAAAAGAAGAATAAAAATGCATGCCATCATGAAATACTGAAATAACAGTACAACACAAACTTATGTACACCACTTGTAAACAATTTATTTTGCAAAAACAGTTAAAAAAGTGATTAGTGCTTGTATGATGCCTTATGATATCACTGAGCAGGAGTCAGTGAGCACTCAGGCATGACTTTTACAAACAATAATATGAGTAACTGTTATGAAAAAATATATATTTTAAAATGAGACAGAATGTCAGATGAACAGTAATAGCAGACTGTATACTACGCAGCATAGACCATAGATATCATTGCTTGTATCAATTATATTTTATATTTTTCTTACAAGAAAAGAACCACTAACCTGAATGTTATGGACTATAGTTCTGGACTGGATGTCACCTCTTTACCTGCACAGCTGTATGCTGTGGTGAGCCTGCTGCACAGGGTCCTTTATTTCTGTTTCTGACTGGTCATTATTGATCATAGTGGGACTGGAATGGAGAGCTGCAGTGATACCATGGGTTAATTCACCATCAGACCAGCACATGGTTATATTATGCACAATGTAACATGCAATAAACATCCTGCACACAGTAGCTGGGTCATACTAAAAGGCACTCCCAGACTCATCCAGGCACCTAAACTGACTCTTCAGTAGGCCAAAGGCCCATCTCAATGATGATTCAGGTCTCAGACAGGGAAGTGTCATGGGTCTCTTCTGCAGCTCCACTTAGATTTCTAATTGATGTCATGAACCATGGCTCCAGTGAATACCCAGCATCACCTGGAGAACAAGAAAAAAAAAGAGAGAGAAAGAAAAAAATGGGGGGGGGGACAAAAGAAAGAAAAAGTATCTTAGTATTCAGCAATATGGTTTAACATGAATAACAACATAAATACAATAGAAACAAATTATTTTTCAACTTACCAATATGATGACTGCTGGGCATCCTACCATGAAGGAGGAGGTAATGCAGAGTGCTAGTGTGCCAGACATGAGAATCATGTGCAGTTCCAGGATGCTGGGCAGAGATGTTGGTGATGCACTCCCATGAGTCATACACTACCTTGTAATTGATGGCTCGGTAGCCTTTCCAGTTGTGATACCACTTCTCTTGTGGATCAGAAGGGGCCCTAATTGCAACATGGGTGCTATCTATTGAATCAAGCACATCAGGGAAAAGTATCACTCCATAAAAAGCATGCATAGTCATGGCTCTGTCCTATGATAACACTGGAAAATAGATGTACTGATCCACACATGCCAAGAGTACATCCAGGAACTGCTGCAGTATCCTTGAGGCAAAAGCCTTTATGGTACCCAAAAATGTCCCCAGTTTGTCTATGGAAGGTCCCTGTGGCAAGTATAGTGAGGTCTATACACACCTTAGTGTCCACTTGGATAGAAAGTTCATGCATTCCTCCAGTACCTCTATGAGGTCATACATACCCACTAACACCTGTATAATGCCACTGTCCACTCTGAACCTGTCAATTATTTCCTAATTATTAAAGCAAAAATTAGTTATCCTTTGCCTACATTTCCACCTTCTTTACCCAGGAGCTCCTCTAGGTGCATGTGGTTTTAGCTTGGCCAAGACAACTTCTTCACACCTAGAAATAGCAAGATTAGCAGCGACAGCATTTTCATGGATTGCAAACTAGATAGGATTATCAAGACTCTGTTTTATATAATGTATCTGTGGACAGAGCAGAAGAGTGGAAAAATCCCACTATGAATCACATACAGGTAAGAGACTGCTTCATTAGTATATGCTGAGTTATATCATATCTAATTTAAAACCTATCAGCACTTAATTTGCATAAGCTTATTTGAAGCCATCACACATAAGCATAAATGGAATCTCTTAATCTCGGCTGAGTTGCTGTCATTCTCGGACAGTGCAAATAACCATAATGTGTTTGTGTAATAGCTATGAATACCACCAGTGTTTGTTTATAAAATAGATATAACTTCAACAACAGCCTCATGCAAACTAAAAGGCAACGGATCAATGAGAACAACTTTTATTAAAGTTTCCAACATACATTTGACAAACTGGAGTTGCAACATTGCCTACCTGTTACAGGAGTGCAGATAGTGCACAAACAAATAAGTGACTTTTTTGTACTTTCTGTCCATGTAGACACAAGATGTCTTTATGAAATACCAAATTAAAGACGGTTTGATTTTTTAAAAAGTGGGGGCATTGTGGTGCCTCAGAGCACCTGGTTCTCAGGATAAATACCTAGATTTGTTTTTTTTAGTAGCCGAATTTGCATGTTTCCACTGTGTCTGCATTGTTTCTTTCACATCCAAAAACATACAACAAGTAGACTGTAGACTGTAACGATTCTATATTATTGTGTGCATGTATGTGTACCCGGTGTGTGTGTGTGTGTGTGTGTGTGTGTGTGTGTGTGTGTGTGTGTGTGTGTGTGTGTGTGTGTGTGTGTGTGTGTGTGTGTTCAGCCACAGATATGCACCCACAGACACATGTGTACATTCACACAAATCCAGTCATACCAACACATATTCCTGTAGCTCCACTGTTCTTACCTGTACTATGACTATTCCCATAGAAGAAAATGGATAAACCCCATCAAAAGATGTCATTTCCTTTATTCACCTAGACTAAAGGTTAACTTGCCGAGTTAATCAGGAGCTGTTGACATTTCTGAGAGACAGCACATGGCTAGTTAGCATTAGCCAAGTTTGCCACATTAGCATGCATCTTTCTTAGTGAGAGCTCTCTCTCTGTTTTACAGCTTTCCCATGGGGAAAACCATAGTGATACAGCAGTCTCTGAATCTTATATTGTGATGTGAAAATGATATATATATAAATCAGGTAATCTTTTTAAAATAAATCACTAGAATTTGTTTTAAATATTGTTTTTATTTAAATCACTTTTGTGTACTCAATTAAAGAAAGGCTGATATTAGTTAATATATTTCTGTTTTAAATCATGCTTGGTAACAAAGCTGGAAAACTATTTGCAGAAAGTAAAAACACTTTGTCAGAAGCAATACTGACTGGGGGCGTGGCCAAGGATGAACACAGGATAGCAGCAGATTTCTTCAGCTCCACCAATTTCATTACACTGACAGGAATTAATTACTTAAAAAATTAATTTTTGAAGTAATTTTCTTTCTAAATACGTTTGTTTTATATAGTTCTTGAACTATATCTAAAAAAGAAAGGAAATCTTAACAATATTCCTGTCAGAAATCACTGTGGAAATTTTCCTGTCAGTTTATCAGTCTGAAATGAGTTCCAGTAAGACAAATTCTCAAGACTCCAGCATCAAGAAAGAACTTCAGTCTCTGATAGTTATAATCCAGCAACTTACTGATAAAATGGATAAAATGGATACTAAAATAGACACCTTCATAGAAAAAAACTACAAAACAAATAGACCTGTTACATACAGACCTGCAACAACAGAAGAACCAGATGACAGGCATAGAAGAAGCTGTGAATGACATGGAAAATAGAATCCAAGAAGAGGAAATCAACATTGAGTTTCTGCTGAAACAAAATACAGATTTACAAACAAAGCTGGATGACCTGGAAAACAGATCTAGGCGCAATAACATTAGGATTTTTGGACTGCCAGAAAATATTGAAGGTAACAATATTACTTCTTTTTTAACAACTTGGCTCCCTAAAACTTTAGACTTGCCAGAAGCATTCTCTTTTGGTATCGAAAGAGCACATAGATCTATAACTAATACTAACTCTAACAAAAAATATCCTAGATCAGTTATAGTTAGATTTCTATCATCTTTTGATAAAGAGATGGTTCTTAAATCTGCTTGGGCTAAAGCTCCTGTTAAGATTAATGAGACAACTGTGCGTTTTGACAATGACTATTCTTCCATGGTAATAGCTAAAAGAAAAGTTTTTCTGCCACTAATAAGGGAGCTTAAAAAAGCACAGTTTAAATCATACCTTCTGTTTCCTACCAAGCTTAAAATCTTCCTTCCTGATGGTCCTAAGGTTTTCGATGATTTAGACTCTGCTTTACTGTTTGTCAAAGAAAAAAGGATTTTGGATAAAATAGAAGAAATGGAATGGGCTAGTTCTTCATTAAAGAGATTGGCAACTGAAGCTTCATGGAAGACTTCAGAGAAGAAGAAGAGACTAAAAAACAAATGATTTGTTATATGTTTTTTTTCTCTCTCATCATTTTAGTTTATTATTAATCTTTTTGAATATAGTTCCTGCATTTCCAGAAAGCCACAAATATTTTGGAAAAGATTTAATCAAAGTTATTCTCTATGTGCAAAGAAATGTTTTGTTTCATAACCAGTCAAAATACCTGAAGATTTAATGGCAAGCTGTGATTCAATTTGTTTCTCTTTCTGAAAAGAAGTAAGGTTAGTAATTTGATACATTTTATTATCTTTACCTTTTTTTTCCTTCTCCTTTTATTATTTTCTTTGTTTAAACAATGACATTCTATTTAGATTATGTAGTGGGTAAAGGGTGGGGAGGGCAGGGAGAGAACAGTAATGAAAATATCATTAATAGAATAATAACATATTTATTCCTTGTAAAAGTTTTTATAAGTTCTTCAAATGCTATTTCTAATTATACTTTCTTGATTATACTGCTTATGCCTGTTTGTAAATAATCTGTTATGCTTTAACTAATAATAATCAGAACTAAATAAGAGTAAATAATATGTTTTATTTTTAACTCTATTAATATAAACAGTAAGTAACATTCCATTGTATATACTTCTTACAGCTTTCTCTTACATTTTTCTATTTCTGCCTCACTCCCTTTTATTTTCTACTTTCTTTTCTTTTCTTTATTAATATATAGAAATGCTTTTGATTGTGTGGGCACAGTGAATAATAGGATTTGTATGAAAATTGAGTAGGGAGAAGAATGTTGAGTTTTATTGCTTGTTGGTAATTTTGGGCTTAATTTCACTTACATAAAGGCTGTAATGATCTGTGGAAAACATTGTGAAGGTTTTGTCATGTTTAGATGCATTTACACTGCTAAATGAATGTTTGTCACTAGTTATTAATAAGTTTCCCGCCAAAATATTAAGAGAGACAATCTGAGATGTGGGCTGTCTCATGCACAGTGTTCATGAGTTACTTCAGAAGCTTCAGCTCACAGAATTCTCACAGAGAAAGTGAAAGCAGTTAGTATAACCTTTGACATAGTTATCACACTGACACACCACAGATTCAGGAAAATACTCTATTCATAAAATATGTCAGTTATAATGTTTTGTTTCATAACCAGTCAAAATATCTGAAGATTTAATGGCAAGCTGTGATTCAATCTGTTTCTCTTTCTGAAAAGAAGTAAGAGGCTGTAATGGTCTGTGGAATACATTGTGAATGTTTTGTCATGTTTACATGCATTTACACTACTAAATGAATGTTTGTCACTAGTTTTTAATACGTTTCCCGCCAAAATGTTGAGAGAGACAATCTGAGATGTGGGCTGTCTCATGCACAGTGTCCATGAACTACTTCAAAAGCTTCAACTCACAGAATTCTCACAGAGAAACTGAAAGCAGTTAGTATAACCTTTGACATAGTTATCACACTGACACACCACAGATTCAGGAAAAATACTCTATTCATAAAATATGCCAGTTATAATGAGTCTAAATGATGTAGTTTCTTGTAGTAAGTAAATGTCTTATTTCAGAAGGCATAGAAAATGAAACATTTATTTAAATGTTTTTGAAAATCTACTTAACAGCAGCATAATAATCTGTGTTAAAAATTTGTGTTCCAAACATATATTTTACTATAACTCATTTAATTCATCTGATTGACAAGCATAAATAATCTTATAACTCTATTCTGGAAGAAATGGCATGTGATATATTTTAAAGCAGTAGGTTAGCATGATTGTAAAATCTGGTTACTAAAATGTGTTTGCTGTGCATTATTTTGTATAAAGCAGACAGATTTATTCTAGGGATAGCAAGTAGGATAGTGCTCAACAAAGACACAACTCAGTGAGATCAGATATATATATATATGTGTGTGTGTGTGTGTGTGTGTGTGTGTGTGTGTGTGTGTGTGTGTGTGTGTGTGTGTGTGTGTGTGTGTATGTGTATGTGTGTGTGTGAGTGTGATGGCTGTTTTTTTTATATAATAATGCAAGTGTTTCTGAGAATCTGCATAACTATCCAATATGATTTATAATAATTTCTATGAATACAATATTTTACTCTATTGACAAAATGAATGTTTGCCACAAGTTTTAATAAGTTTCCCGCCAAAATGTTAAGGAGACAATCTGGGATGTGGGCTGTCTCATGCACAGTGTCCATGAACTACTTCAAAAGCTTCAACTCACAGAATTCTCACAGAGAAACTGAAAGCAGTTAGTATAACCTCTGACCTAGTTATCATACTGACACACCACAGATTCAGGAAAAATACTCTATTCATAAAATGTCAGTTATAATGAGTTTAAATGATGTAGTTTCTTGTAGTAAGTAAATGTCTTATTTTAGAAGGCATAGAAAATGAAACATTTATTTAAATGTTTTGAAAATCTACTTAACAGCAGCATGATAATCTGTGTTAAAACTTCTGTTCCAAACATATACTTTATTATAATTCATTTAATTCATCTGATTGACAAGCATAAACAATTTTATAATTCTATTCTGGAAGAAATGTCATGTGATATATTTTAAAGCAGTAGGTTAGCATGATTGTAAAATCTGGTTACTAAAATGTGTTTGCTGTGCATTATTTTCTATAAAGCAGACAGATTTATTCTAGGGACAGCAAGTAGGATAGTGCTCAACAAGGACATAACTCAGTGAGATCATATATATATATATATATATATATATATATGTGTGTGTGTGTGTGTGTGTGTGTGTGTGTGTGTGTGTGTGTATGTGTGTGTGTATGTGTGTGTGTATGTATGTGTGTGTGTGTCTGTGTGTATGTGTGTGATGGCTTTTTTTTTTTTTTAATAATGCAAGTGTTTCTGAGAATTTGCATAACTATGCAATATGATTTATAATAATTTTATGAATACAATATTTTACTCTATTGACAATAATGAGTTTAAGTAAATGCTCATATACAAACAATTCAAGATTTTTTTTTGGAAGCTGTTAATAGTATTCACATGACAGAAAATAGATGCATCTTAATATATGTAATGTCTGAATCATATTAGCCAAAGTTTTTGATTTAAATGAATGTTAGAACCTAATTTTCTCTCCTCTTGATTTCTAACATCAAGATTATTTGAATGCTATTTGAATACAAGTGTTATATATTACATAGATCTATATAGTAGTATGAACAGTTTTTAAAAAAAAGTTTATTTTAGTTTATATGATGCTGTTTTACCAAATGTGTAGTTTTGTCTTGATAGATAATTGAATTGAAAACTGTTAACCTCAGTTAAATATAACTAGTATTAAATTTATAAGGTGGTAGCTGAGGTACTGCTGCTTAGGGTAGGGGGTTAACTTGAGTAGTAAATACTACTCTAAGTTGGAGTTTTCAACTCAGGCTGGATGCAAGGTTTAATCCTTACATTATTTTCACTTGTTCATTGTTATATGTATATAGTTTTGACATCCACAATATATTTTGTACACTCATTGTCACTACAAACAAAATTGAATCCTATACAAAATCCCATAAGAGATTTAATAAATTCAGCTATATTTAAAGGTACACCTAAAAGAGGAGATGTAACATTATTTATCTTGTTATTTGTTATTTTGATCATAAGATTCTTGAGTTTTAAAAATGCCAAATGACATCTTTAAAAGGAATTTCTTTAAACATTAATGGATTGAATAATCCGTGTAAAAGGGCAAGCCTAATAAGATACATTAATTTACACAAGGCCAATCTAGTCTTCCTGCAAGAAACCCATCTCTTGAAAAAAGATATTGATAAACTAGCCACTAATAAGTATACAGTATTGGTTAGTTCAGAGCACACTCAGAAAAAAAGAGGAGTGGCTATTTTATGGAATAAAAGTATGCCCATTCCTAAAACCATTAAGTCTTTTCAGGATGACAAAGGAATGTTTTGTATGGTTACAATACAAATTAATGGGAAGACTTACACTTTAATTAATGTATATTGGATACCTGGAATTGGTATTAATACAGTGAAACATCATATTGATAAGATCATATCATTCTCTATAGGGGATATTATTTTAGCTGGTGATTTTAATTGTATACTACATGAAAGTGATACTACCACTATAAGGAAAAGAAGAATTACATCTAATGCAAAACATTTAAATGATTTTGCTAATTCTTATCATTTGAATGATATTAATAATCAGATAGATTCAAAATCATTACCATACACCTTTTTTTCTAAGAGATACAAAACTTATTCAAAAATAGATAGGGTCTTTATTTCTAACCAGATGGTAACAGATTTAATTAATTCCAAAATCATTTCATGTCCTATATCTGATCATAACTCAATTGTTTTTGAATTCATGATAAAAATACTCATAATGTTCAGATCAAAAGGATACCAGCATACTTAACTCAGCTAAAAGACTATAAAGAATATATACTTTCAGAAGTACAACATTTTCTAGACATAAATAATACTCCTGAAGTCTCCATTGTCTATGTTTGGGATGCCTTAAAATCATATCTATATGGACAAAGTATCAGATGGTATAGTAATAAAAGGAAATCTTGGGATAAGGAATTGTTAGATATTCAAAGTAAATTAGACTCTTATAAACATAATAATAAAGAAAATATTATGGACAAGAAAGTTATTGAAGAAATAAACAAACTAAATGAGAAATACAAAGAAATTTTAACTCATAAAGTTAAAATAACTTTAGAAATACAAGTTTTTGTCTTATTCAATAAGCCCCAAATACTTACATAGACTTAAAAATAAAACAAAAGATTGAATAAACAAAACCATATCAAAGAAATCTTTTCTCTAAGGAAAAGAAGAATGTTTCTAGTATACCAGAAATACTGGATGAATTTAGAAATCACTTTCACAAGATTAACCATAACAACATTAACATGGAACCTAAAGATAAAATAAAGGAGTTTATAACCACAAACATGAATAAAAAGCTTAATAAACAACAGATTAAACTATTGGACAAGAGTATTTCATATACAGAAGTTATTACACAAATAAATAAGCTTAAATCAAACAAAGCACCGGGTAATGATGGCATTATACCAGAGATATATAAAATCCTTTCTAAAACTACATATTCATTAATACATAAGGTTTTTATTTTGGCCCAAACTGAGTTAATAACCCCCCCCATCTTGGCAATATACATTTATTTCACCAATTTTAAAACCTAATAAAGATCCAACTAGATGTTCTTCATATCGACCCATCTCATTACTTAATGTTGATTATAAAATGTTTATGAGTATTTTTGCTGATAGATTGAAGACAATCATCCCCGACATTATAGATATAGATCAGATGGGCTTCATTGTAAATAGAAATACTTTTGATAATATAAGAAGAACTTTAACATTGTAAAAGTAGAAAACCACTGTACCAAGCACAAATAAATCCTGATCCTGGAAAGTATGTAAATGCTTTATTCCAAAAGCAGCAACAAAGACACTTCAACACTCCAGATAAACGCTGATCCCAAGAAAATGCACTCCAATAACGTATCCAACAAACGTTTTCATCCCCAACTTCATCAGTAATACTGGCCATATTGTTTAATTAGTGTTTTTATATACCATTTGAATTCTGTCACCACTGCATTGACCAATCGTATTATAAAGTGCTTAAAGTGTAAGAATACATAGAATTTTTGAGCCTAAAAGCCATGAAATTAAAATACAGAAATTTGAGCTTCTACAATAACTAAACTCATCATATAAAAGTTGTATATTAACAAAAACCACACTCCGGTCAAAGTTATAAAACAGAAAGTGGTTCACGTAGCTTGGACAGCGATGCAACCAGCAAGTCTGTTGGACTCAAAAAAATATCAGCTTAAGCCCCGTAACTGAAACAAAGTGGTAAAGCACACCAATCCACATCCGATAAAGCTCTCTCCAGTCCGCATACACCAAACGCCAAAAAATAGCGAAATCTTCTTTTTAAGAACCTTCTTTATTGTAACAGCTAAAAAACACCTTGGACATCTAACACTTCCACCAGTTTAGCGCTTTCATCTGCATAACGCAGACTTCCTCAGAACTGGTGAATACACAGCAATTCCCCTTATTTATTTGAATTTTGGCGCCATTTCTCTAGTTCCTTAAAGCAGTATGCAGAGTACTAAATGTTGAGCAATATATGTGTAGAATATACCCATCTATTTTTTAAAAACATTCATTACTTAGTTATAATTGATAATATAAGGCAGTGAAACAAAATCCCTAATAATAACACAGTGTCTTATCAATAAATACAATTCATGTACTTTCACTCTTAATAAACCATACCATGAATGCATAAATTACACTACATATTGAATACACATTATAATTATACAACAAAATTAAATAATAATCAATAAATATTATAAATATTGTAAGTTAATCAATAAATATTATTTAAAAATTGCTTAAAAATTCATAAAAGACTGTTTCATTTAAAAAAAAAACAACATTAAATGGTTTGAATGAGTGACAATACACTTTAACTTAAAATACATTAAATTGTATTAAATTGAGTTTGAATTATGCATCCAGTACCAAAAATGGTTTAATGCTGATATATTCATTGATACCTGGACTCCTGGTTGAATCGGTGAGCATCTGCCATTTACTTTCCTTACAGGCTAATCTAGTTTTCCAGTCACCCTCATAAATGTTTCCTAGTTCTTGATCTATAACACAAAATAAAAAGATATGATTGTCCCCATTTTCCTTAATATGTCGGTAAAGGGCATTTTTACTATCTTTCTTTTTAATTCTATAGTAATGTTCATAGATCCTTTTCTTTAGTTGTCTTTCTGTTTTGCCTATATAATAGGCCGAACATATCTGACAATAAGCCAAATACACTATTTGTTTGCTAGAACAGTGTCCTCCTATACTTCTAATCATTGTCCTGTTTACATCACCCAATCGAATGTGCGTACCAGTGTAAATGTATTTACACTGGTTGCATCTTCCACATTTCTTTGTTGCCTTCTTATCCTGTTGTTTTGCTTTTTTCTTATGTTTCGTTCCTTCTAACAACCGTTTTATATTCGGACCTGTTTTGTACACTATTCTGGGTGAAGTCCCTAAGACTTCTCTATGTGTATCCACTACAGTAATGATATCCCAATATTTCCTAATAATTTCCTTTATTACATTACTGTAGGGTGTGTAGGTGATGACACATACTCTACCAAATTTGTCCTGTATAATATTGGTAGTGTCTATAACTTCATGCCCTTTGCCTAATAACGACTGATACATGCTTTGCCATTTACTACTCACATATTTGATCGTTTCCTTTATCATTTTGATAGGATAACCTCTTTTTATGAACAAATCACTAAGAAAATCCATTTCTTTATCCAAATTGTCTTTACAGGATGACATTCTAGCCCCCCTAATGCATTGTCCCTTTATAATATTCTTGAAAATATAAGGCGGATGCTCACTGCTGTAAAATAAATAATCATTTGAGAAAGTATTTTTCCGATATACCCTAGATGTAAATCCTTCATTTGTTAAACCAATGTAAGTGTCCAGGTAAGCAATACCTTGCATACCTCTCAACCTCTGAGAGCAAGAAATCTGGACAAAGCCATAAATAAAAGTGGGACAATGGTGCAAAAGTAGGGACAGTTTTTAAATATTGCTCTTACAACCTTAGAAATTTGATAGAATAACAGGTTTTGCATTAGCATGACTTTTCTGAAGGGTATGAAGTCTGAAACTCAAATGTCTGTCATTATTTTCTAACTTCAGTCTTTAGTGATTTGCCACTAGTTTGTCAGAAAACCACAATTTTATGAAAAAAGACAACCAAAGATATGAGTCCAAAATCTGGACATTCTGCAAAAATCTGTACAGTTGAGAGGTATGATACCTTGGTTACTGGTTTCATAAGTGAATTTAAGAAAATTTGTGGTTTCATTTAAATATTCTATAAAATCCTTAACCTTTTCTTCATGCCCATTCCACAACAAGAAAATATCGTCCAAAAATCTAACATAAAATTTTATATAGGGGTAGTATTCGCTATTAACAATAAATTCATCTTCCCAGTCTGACATAACCATATTCGCGAAAATGGGCGCACATGATGCGCCCATAGCTACCCCTTTGCACTGTCTAAAATATTCACCCTCAAAAGTTAGAAAATTGTTGTCCAAAACTAATTCCATCATACCCATTATTAGGTTGATTTTGTCCCAACTGAGATGAGAATATTTTCTTAGACTATTTCCAAACCTTTCAATGCCTTCCTCCTTTGGTATACTTGAAAAGAGGTCACATACATCAATTGTAACTAATGTTAAATTATCAGACCATAAATCTGATGTTAATCTCCTCAAGAAATCCCAAGAATCCTTTATAATAAACGGGATGTGTTCATATATATGCTTAGTCCATCTATCTATGGTCTTCCCTATGTTAAATGTTTTTGATCTGGAACCGGAAATAATAGGTCTAAATGGGGGTCTCTCCACAGACTTGTGTACTTTGGGGATCCCCACTATATGCGCCATAACTGGGGTTTCTACCTTTATAAATTCATATATTTCTAGGGTAATTCTGTTATCTATTAAATATTCCTCTAGTATCAGATCTATTCTTCTAAAACCTATATTAATTTGATTAATAGATACTGTTTCATAATTCCCCGTTTCATATAGAATTTTGTATATCTCAGCTTTATAAGATAGACTAGAATAAATAACCACCCCTCCACCTTTGTCCGGTTTCATAATTCTAATATCTTGATTATTAATAATATCATTTAAACATATTCTCTCTTCCTTCGTAATATTATCTCCCTGTTTATTTCTTCTTTTTATTTGAATTTCTTTGTTAAGACTATATACCTCTTTGCATACCATTTGCTCAAAGACATTGACTTGGCTGTTGTTATTGGGCATATAAGTACTTTTCCTCTTTAATTCATTACTTACATATTGTTCCTTACTATTGCTATCAAATTGTAATGCCAAATTAAGCCTTCTACTAAATAATTTAATCTCCTTAATATGGTCCACTAAGTTAAATTTATTGGAAGGTATAAATTTCATTCCTTTACTAAGTAATGTACAAAACTCCTTCTTGATAAACATGTCAGTGTAGTTGAATACCTTAAAACCATTATATACCATAATAGTTGGCTTATTCTCTTGTGTAATGACTGGTTCCCTTTTATCTTTCAGGGTTTCTTGTTCAATATTCTCATTGCCAGTCTGAACTAGTGATTGTTTTTTCAGTTCCACTTCACAGTCCTTAACTTTGTCCATGAATACAACTACTATTCTTGATGTATCCTGTTCCCCTAAGGCTGTAATAGCGTGTGGCTCCAATAAAATGTGCCTCTGTGTTACTGAATAGTTTTCATTCTTACTTTTACTTTGTTCACCAAACCCACTACCATAAGCTTCTTCCACATGTTCTGTTGTTTTTCTTAATATTTCCTGATCCCCTGATGAAACGGTTTCCTGAAACCGGGGTTGAATCTGCCTCCTTGAAAATTTCCATCCCTATTAATATCTCCCCATCCACTATTGCCACCACGTCTGTTCTTAACTAATAGTTTTCTATCCTGTGGCCATATGTATACTTTATGCGTTTTATATAAATCCACATCCCGGTCTATCTTTCTACTTTTTCTCTCATATGCCTCCTTGGCTCTACTGTCAGCCAAATGAAATTGTTTGTGATATAATTCACTCAATATTTCAAAGTCTTCATGTCGTAAAATTGATTCGTTAATATTTTCAACTTCGTCAACCAATATATTTAATTTGTCTTCATTACATTCTATTAATGCTTTCATATACATATATCCCATTTCATCAAAAAGTTCATTAAATTTCATCATAGTGTTTTCATTGTATTCCATCCCCATAGGTAACTTGAAAAATCTTAGACCCTTAGGAACAATTTGGAGTTTAGTGCACTGTGCTAAATAAGCATTGTCCACCTTAGCATTCTGTATTTGAATTAACTTGTCCCCCAAACTGTATATAATATTTTTTAATTCTGTACCTTCCCTGTTATGTCTATTTTTGTTACCATCAATCACATGCGTTCTATCAAACACATATTAATTTCTCAGAAAATCATCTATGACAATATTGCTTGAACATGTATTTTTTGAACGTATATTTTCAAAACATAAGTTTTTAGATGTATTACCATCACATTTTTTGTTCTTAACATCATTACTATTATGTCCATTTATATCATACTTATTTTGATTATGATATTTGTTTGAAACAGTACCTTTCATGCTATTGGTCTGAATGCCAGCCATAGCAGAGTATGTCTTGTAGGTAGCAGGCTTTTTTTGCATTGTTCCCCCATATTCAGTTTCAACTCGACTGTGCAGAACACTAAAGTCAAAAGTAAAATCCTTTACTGGTGTGAGAACAATGTCACTATCCTTCGAACTCATATCAATAGCACAATTTTGTCCATTCGGAATGTCATTCTCAGTATCAGCTATTTCCAAACGCTCCTCCCTCGTATTTGCCATTGTAGACGGAGCCCCAATACATGAAGAAGTAAGTTCCGTACTTACTTTAGGCTTAGGAATGTCCAATAACGAGTTAACCATCTCCATCAACTTCTTAACGTCCTTTTGCAGGTCGGCTACCTCAGCCCTTAGAATAATCACCTCCTCGCTGTTCGATACAGCTGACGTATCCACTTCCGCTTCAGCCATGACCGGAAAAGCAACAAATAAATAAAAGTAACTGCAAACTGGAAACCAACAAAAACCACACTCCGGTCAAAGTTATAAAACAGAAAGTGGTTCACGTAGCTTGGACAGCGATGCAACCAGCAAGTCTGTTGGACTCAAAAAAAAAATACCAGCTTAAGCCCCGTAACTGAAACAAAAAATGTTTATGAGTATTTTTGCTGATAGATTGAAGACAATCATCCCCGGCATTATAGATATAGATCAGATGGGCTTCATTGTAAATAGAAATACTTTTGATAATATAAGAAGAACTTTAACATTGTAAAAGTAGAAAACCACTGTACCAAGCACAAATAAATCCTGATCCTGGAAAGTATGTAAATGCTTTATTCCAAAAGCAGCAACAAAGACACTTCAACACTCCAGATAAACGCTGATCCCAAGAAAATGCACTCCAATAACGTATCCAACAAATGTTTTCGTCCCCAACTTCATCAGTAATACTGGCCATATTGTTTAATTAGTGTTTTTATATACCATTTGAATTCTGTCACCACTGCATTGACCAATCGTATTATAAAGTGCTTAAAGTGTAAGAATACATAGAATTTTTGAGCCTAAAAGCCATAAAATTAAAATACAGAAATTTGAGCTTCTACAATAACTAAACTCATCATATAAAAGTTGTATATTAAAAACATGATAAAAATACTTTAATTGTAATTAATAAACTTGATGACTTAAATACTGTCTTTCACAAAAGATGTATTTAAATAAATAAGATAGTAAAGCCATCTAGTGGTATGGATTGATAATACATCTTAAAATAGAAAACATTTTCCTTAACAAAATAGTAAATGTTAAAAACATTTTAAAAGATTTTAAAAGAATCATTGTTTGTACTAATAAAATGTATAATACAATTTAAGAAGTATATGTAGAATTAGAGTTTTGCAGCCCTCAGTTTTAATACTGGGGCTATCGACACCATTTCATTGAGCCCTAAATTCCTATTTGCATCAAGAAGGAGTTGCCAATACAATTCTTTGTATTCAATAAGTGTTTCCCACATGCCACCTCTGGGGTTGGTGAATTTAGAAATCACTTTCACAAGATTAGCCATAACAACATTAACATGGAACCTAAAGATAAAATAAAGGAGTTTATAACCACAAACATGAATAAAAAGCTTAATAAACAACAGATTAAACTATTGGACAAGAGTATTTCATATACAGAAGTTATTACACAAATAAATAAGCTTAAATCAAACAAAGCACCGGGTAATGATGGCATTATACCAGAGATATATAAAATCCTTTCTAAAACTACATATTAATTAATACATAAGGTTTTTATTTTGGCCCAAACTGAGTTAATAACCCCCCCATCTTGGCAATATACATTTATTTCACCAATTTTAAAACCTAATAAAGATCCAACTAGATGTTCTTCATATCAACCCATCTCATTACTTAATGTTGATTATAAAATGTTTATGAGTATTTTTGCTGATAGATTGAAGACAATCATCCCCGGCATTATAGATATAGATCAGATGGGCTTCATTGTAAATAGAAATACTTTTGATAATATAAGAAGAACTTTAACATTAATTGATTTTGCAAATAGGAAAAAGAAAGATTTAACACTTATTTGTCTTGATATAGGTTCAGCATTTGATTCAGTAAGTTGGGACTATCTGTTTACCTTACTGAAATGCACAAACTTCTCTGATGCATTTGTAAATTTAAGTGAGCATTTATACAAAGGAACGCTGGCTTATATTAAGGTAGGAACATATGTTTCACAAAAAATACCCATTCTTAAAGGTACAAAGCAAGGATGTCCACTTTCTCCACTATTATTCACTTTAGTAATGGAGCCTTGGGCTAATTTGATTAGAAACAGTACTGACATAGAGGGTTTTGAAATAGACGAAAATGCAACATCAAAAATTCAACTTTTTGCAGATGATGTTCTAATTACATCAACAGGATCTAATTCTTCTATGCAGTCTTTATTTGATAAAATGATTAATTTTAAAAGTATTTCTGGTTTAATATTCAATGAAGAAAAAACTAAAATACTACCTATATATACACGAAAAAATATTCTCATTAGTGATTTTACTAAATATGTACCCAATTCAGGTCAGATAACTTATTTAGGTATAATACTATCTAAAGATATTAAATCTATTATATATAATAACTATAATACCTGTTTTCTTAATATACAAAATCTTTTTAATACCTGGAATAATATGTTTTTTACTATGGAGGAGAGACTTACAATTATTAAAATGATAATATTCCCCAAGATTTTATACTTAATACAATCAATAATACTTTCACCTAGAAAATTAATTATCAAAAAACTGAATACACTAATGTTAAATTTCTTATGGGCACCTAATAGACCTAGGATTGCATTAAAGAAACATACTAATAGCTGGTCTCAAGGGGGTATTTCTTTTCCAGACTTTAATTTATAGATTATCTCTTCTATTATAAAAGTTATTACTTTATTAATAGATCAGTCATATATCGCAAAATGGAAAGATTATTGGGAGCTAATTAGTATGCACTTCATGAAAATCTCCTTAACACATAAAAATATGATTGTAAATAACTCCATGTTGTGGTTGCTAAAGGAATTTTGTACTTCACCTATTACACCTAAACATATGGTTTGTTACCCATTAAATATTATTATTAGTTATCGTAACTTTATATTCATGCACCCTAAGTATAGGGAATGGAATTTTATTGTATTCCCTATAATGTATACTCAGGGTATGCTTATGTCATCTACTTCTGAAGGAGCTCATTTAGCTATAGATAATGATCTAAAGTACTGGTATCAGCTGATATCTGATAATAAAGTTAAAAATCTAGATTTCTTAAAACAAGAATTTGATCTAAGAGAAACTTGCTGGTTAGAGGTTCAGATCTTTAGACAACATCTCATTGATAGAATAGATCTAATGTCTATAACAGTTAAAGAATCTATTCCAAAACTGATTGATTACTTGATATTAAATTTACAGCATAAAGTTTCTGATAAAGGTAAACTTTCATATATACATAAAATTATCAGACAAGAAACTTTTTACAGTGTAGATTCATACTGGAATTATTTCACCTCTATTAATGGGGACCCACCAACTCAACAAGATAAACAATATATATTGGAATCTGCTTATAGAACTACATCTTCCATTGTCTGGAGACTTTATACATGGAAATTTTTACATAGATCTTTTTATACACCTTTGATGATGAATAAAATAAATAATAAAGATAATCTATGTAAGAGATGTAATGCAGAAATTAATGCTGACTGGGCTCATATGTTTTATAACTGTATGAAGTTGAAAGAATACTGGAAGTCAATTAATGAATTTTTGCAGGCTCTTTTTACAGATAATTTCATTATTTCTAAGTCTCTTATATTATTCAACACACCTGTACCTCAATGTGTTAAAAAGAATAAGCTTCCCTTGTTATGGTCTATCCTAGCAGTGGCCAGGAAAATAATAACTAGAAATTGGATTTCAGATACACCTCCTTCGTTCAATTAATTTAAAAATGTTATGAATATAATGTGCCATATGGAAATAAGCACAATTAGAATGAGAACAACTAGAAAAACATCATATTATATTGTATGGGATAATTTACAAAATTTGTTAAAAAAATTCTAATTTCAATAGCACGGTATTTTAGTTTAATTAATTGATCTGATTGTAGTGGATGCCTTTGTAAATACTTTAGTTGTTTTGTTGAATATTATAATAATACCTATTTTTAATTACTTGTATAAAATTGTTATGATATTTCTCTTATATGTTAAAACAATAAACCTGTTTTGAAAAAAAAAAGAAGCAATACTGACTGTCAAAATCTGCAAATGTTCTTTCTTCTGTATTTGGTACTTGTAATATCTGACATGCTACAGTGAGCATTCACTGGCTGCTTGGTTTCTGTATTCGGTACTAGTAATATCTGACAGGCTGCAGTGAGCATTCACTGATTGCTTGGTTTCTGTATTCGGTACTAGTAATATCTGACAGGCTGCAGTGAGCATTCACTGGATGCTCGGTTTCTGTATTTGGTACTTGTAATATCTGACATGCTTCAAGTGAGCATTCACTGGCTGCTCGTTTTCTGTATTTGGTACTTGTAATATCTGACGTGCTGCAGTGAGCATTCACTGGATGCTCGGTTTCTGTAATTGGTAATTGTAATATCTGACATGCTGCAGTGAGCATTCACTGGCTGCTTGGTTTCTGTATTCGGTACTAGTAATATCTGACAGGCTGCAGTGAGCATTCACTGGATGCTCGGTTTCTATATTTGGTACTTGTGATATCTGACATGCTGCAGTGAGCATTCAGTGGCTGCTCGGTTTCTGTATTTGGTATTTGTAATATCTGACATGCTGCAGTGAGCATTCACTGGCTGCTCGGTTTCTGTATTTGGTAATTGTAATATCTGACATGCTGCAGTGAGCATTCACTGGCTGCTCGGTTTCTGTATTTGGTAATTGTAATATCTGACATGCTGCAGTGAGCATTCACTAGCTGCTCGGTTTCTGTATTTGGTAATTGTAATATCTGACATGCTGCAGTGAGCATTCACTGGATGCTCGGTTTCTATATTTGGTACTCGTGATATCTGACATGCTGCAGTGAGCATTCACTGGCTGCTCGGTTTCTGTATTTGGTAATTGTAATATCTGACATGCTGCAGTGAGCATTCACTGGATGCTCGGTTTCTATATTTGGTACTCATGATATCTGACATGCTGCAGTGAGCATTCAGTGGCTTCTCAGTTTCTGTATTTAGTAACTGTAATATCTGACATGCTGCAGTGAGCATTCAGTGGCTGCTTGGTTTCCGTATTCGGTACTAGTAATATCTGACAGGCTGCAGTGAGCATTCACTGGATGCTCGGTTTCTATATTTGGTACTCGTGATATCTGACATGCTGCAGTGAGCATTCAGTGGCTTCTCAGTTTCTGTATTTGGTAATTGTAATATCTGCCATGGTTCAAGTGAGCATTCAGTGGCTGCTTGGTTTCTGTATTTGATACTTGTAGTATCTGACATGCTGCAGTGAGCATTCACTGGCTGCTTGGTTCCAAAGTTTAGACCAATAATACTATGCATGCATGTGTGATCAATGCTAAATTATAGTTTGATTTTGCCTTATGTATTTGGTCTTGAAGTAGCATAATTTTTTTATTGTCATATGAAAACAGCATGAGAAAACAGAGCTTTTATAACCCAAAGTGAGAAACAAAATACTCCACCTATTATACCATTATAGGGCTAGAGTCTAAATGAAAACTTCACTAGTTTTATATTTGCTGTGCTGTATATAATTATATATATATTGCAATGTTGTTTTTATACAGACCTTAAGACAAAAAATGTTGATCAATGTTCTTATTTTCTGACATAAAAGCCAGTAATTATTCCACAATATGTAAAGCCAACAGATAATGAATATTGCATGTTATCCAACCTCGTTTTTTTTTTTCTGTAAGACTGTTACTTTAATAAATTTTCACTTTAATGAGGCTCCACTTAATTATTCACTGAATGGCTCTCATACAAGCATAAATGTACTACAATATATATATATATATATATATATATATGCCTTGTTATGCATTGCAGTTTGTTCGCATTGTTGTACAACTTTGTGATTGCCATGTGACACACGCTTTACTGGCATGCAGTACTGCTGTGCCTTCCATCTAGTTTGTCACCGTTATGTGCTACCAAAGGCACAGAGGCCCTGTTTTCTTTCTCTTTCTGTCTACCACACTCTCAGCTGACCCCCCTTGTTGGTTTCCTTCTGTATGAGGATGTATATACATTCATGCCTATAATTTAAGAAGGCAGGATATAAATATGCTCTGTTGAATTTATGTACCACTAGATAGACTATTCCAGGAAATTTGTCTTCTAATAAATGATAGATTGGAGGGCCGAATTCTACCCAAATAAACTTATAAGGTTACCTCGTGGTTATTATAAATGAACAACCTATTGCTGGGATTGTTCTCAGACTTAGTGCATGTTGGCCTGCCTGATTTATCCGGGGGACCCCACAGTGAGCACCTAGTAGTAGTTTAGTCTCAGCTGCTTGCCACTCCTAAATGCTTCTCTTAATGTTTTCGACTGACGCAGCTGTTTTGGACCCAGTATTCATAAATTCATGCTTTTAGGACTTTGTAATGACATAGCATTTAGAAGTGGACCCTGCATTTGTAAAGGAAATTTCAGATAAAGAGTTATAAATCTAAATGTTATTGGTTAGGTGTAAGGTTAGGATTTATGGGACAGAAATGTGGTCTCTAGAATTTGCACCTAAGAGTTTGAACCAAGGACCTCATTTCACAGGATTTACGAATCAGAACTTTATGCTCCGAGTTTCAAAGGCAGGAAGTGAAAACAAGGAACTGAAGTTGAACTTTTTAGTTTTGCTTGATAAATCAAAACTGTAAAATTCAAGGCTATGTTTTATGTGACCTGTAGGTCTGGAGTATAGCAGCCCATAAACCTTGCAGAACTCAATCAGCACTTATACCATAATGAAATACGAGATTTTTATTTCTATATTCAGTGTTGAAATGGAGAAGGAAGTCAGGAATATCTGAGGGAGGATGTAAGCATATTTGTTTCTTTTGGCTGAAAATTTGTATTTTCACAAGAAGAGGCAGTCTGATTTAACTTTAGACTATGGCTAACTATAAAAAACAAACATGAGAACCATGGTTTTCTTTTTAAAAAGTATGCTTTAGTTATACAAAGGTTTTTCATCATTTGTCTTGGTTAACTTGTGGTATGTTATTTCTAAGTATAGTAAAGCATGTAGTAAATTACACCCAGTCTGTAGATATGCAGGTTAACAGACATGAGAGGAGGGATACACTTTGTATGAAAGGCACAAAGCAAACTAATAAATTTGAAGAGATGGCAATATTTAACATTGTCTGCTCACAGAACTTAGATCTAAAAAGCTTCAAATACACTCCATCACATCATGGTTCTCAATATGCACTTTGTGAGATGATATAAACTATAACTTGAGTACCGGGTTTCTACTGGGTGTTAGGTATAGTAATCTGTGCGTGTGTGTGTGTGTGTGTGTGTGTGTGTGTGTGTGTGTGTGTGTGTGTGTGTGTGTGTGTGTGTGTGTGTATATATGTGTGTGTGTGTGTGTGTGTAGTATGTGTGTGTGTGCGCATATGCGTGTGTGTGTGTGTGTGTGTGTGTGTGTGTGTGTGTGTGTGTGTGTGTGTGTGTGTGTGTGTGTGTGTGTGTGTGTGTGTATATAGAGAGAAAGAGAGAGAGAGAGAGTAATGTGTTATCCTACAGGTGGATGCAGCTTGAACTCTTGAGCTTCGACTGCCCGAGCTTCAACTCACTGACAATCGGAGTTCCTCCATAGGAAAGCAAAATCAGTAAGTCATGATGGAAGTCATTCCCTTTTAGGGGGAATTCCCCCCTTCTTTGCGTTGATGTAACCAAAGAATAGGCATATACATATATAAGTCTGGGGTTATATGGGATGCAGGTAGACTTTTACACCCTTAAAAATTGCTTTTTAGAAATATATTTTTGGCAAATGCAGCTCAAGGATTCTGATCCTTGGTGTATTCACTTCCACCCACTCATAGAGGAAGCATAATATATATCTATAAGCAGATCGCGAGATAGATACACGTGTGTGTGTGTGTGTGTGTGTGTGTGTGTGTGTGTGTGTGTGTGTGTGTGTGTGTGTGTGTGACTGGGTAGCTCTGAAAAATGTTCCGTGAGGATTAGTGCACTATCCTTGTTAACAAACTAGTGAATATGTAAATATGGATAACTAAATGGATAGCCATTAGTTCAAACATGGGTTCTAAGCCATCAAATACTGTGATGGTCAATAAGCGTTGAATGTGTTCGCCAGTCCTATGATTTTATGAGACATAAGGTAGATGACTTATTTGAGCTATTGTTGGTTGCCTGTATAAGAATCAGATCTGCGACATAAACTGAGTCCTTGATTGCAGAAACATTGACAGCTGTTAAGGCTTATGTAAATAAATCATTGAATCAGTGGTTAAAGATACATTGTCTACTTATTTTAGCAACATTTGCTGACATTCAAAAAATCTACGTATGTAAAGTTTGATCAGATAGTCATTAGACATTGAGTTGATAGATAAAGTGTAAATTTTGGAATTTTATAGGTAAATGCAAGAATATTTGTCTGTAGATTATTATAGCCCTAGCTATAAGCAGAAATCAGAATCCGACTCATTACCTCTTCTTTGGGTGGTAAGGACCTTAAACATTATGCCAACCCCACCTTCTCATGTAATGCTTTTAAATTACAAAGTGAACTTTTAGCTTCATTAACTCAACAGGCCAACATACAATTAAGAAACAGCCATATTTGTACCTCAAATAAAATCTATAATGCAGGCGGTAAGCATTATGGCCCTGGCTCTTATACAAACTATAATGTGATTTATTTTTTGTGAATCGTATAACTCTCTGGTATATGTGTCTGATTCTGGCTTCATGAAACAGACTGTGTGAATGAGAAGCAAACGTATTCTGACAAACTGCTCAAAACTTTTTTTTTTAATTACGCATTGGGCATACTGAATGAAAGGGGTAATTTATAGCTGGGGTAGAGAATAGGGTTTTTGTGTAAAACCAACTAACCTGAAATGTTCTCAAATGTTTCTATCAGTCATTCACATCTAAGCAATCATGATGGCTGAGTAGGTGTGCAATGACTTAGAATATATTAATACAGACATATTTTTTTTTTACTTCATTACAAAAAATTTTAGCAATGTCACGTCAGAAAAATCTTGAGGGAAATCTGTGTGCAAAAAATAAATGGTGACTAATGTCAATCAGTTACAGTTAAATTATCATTGATCTGGATTGTTGAGTGTAGCAAATTGGTGCTTGAGAAGAGGTTTAGTGTAGTAGTATTGGCAAATTACTTTCACTTTACCACAAATTATTGAGGTGTCTCTAGTGAGAAAATTGTTTTTCATTGGGATGGCAATTCATTTCTAAAAGCAACTGTTGAACATTGTCACTTGATCTCAGTTAAGTGTGCATGTGTGTGTGTGTGTGTGTGTGTGTGTGTGTGTGTGTGTGTGTGTGTGTGTGTGTGTGTGTGTGTGTGTGCAATCATGTATGTGGGTACACTTGCATGCACATGCATCTGCATGCATGTTGTATTTGTGTGCAGGTGTTTGTGTTTCTGTGTGTATGTGAGTGTGCAAGTGAGCACTTGTGTATATCTCTATGTGTATGTATGTTTGTGTGTAAAATGTGTGGCTGTATGTATGCACCAGAAAATAGGAAGTTTGGTAGGGTGCTAATTCTTTGTGTGAAAGCAGAAGTTTTTACATGAAAAAAATGTCAGCACAGCTTTTATTTGTAGAAAATATATGTGTCTTCAAACTTAAAACATAGGTACTCTAGCAGAATGGGCTTATTGTCTGGATAAGTTCTATGTACGAAAGAAGCCAAAGCTATTCTTTTGCAGCATTTAATGGCAAATGTTTGAGACACAGCCCATAGTTTGACTTTCATAATAATAATTTTGTTTTAGTTTCAAAGAGTAAAACTCCCTGGTCTCTACCTGAAAGCAGGCACTTGATGCCAGGAGATATTAAACTGTTGAAAAGGCAAAATAAAAAATAACACACACACACACACACACACACACATATATATATATATATATATATATATATATATATATATATATATATATATATCTATATATATAATGGCATTTGCTGATTCAACATTACATCGACATGCTGAATGTTGACAAAGTGATATTGAAACAATACACTTCTGGCCATTCGTCAAGGTTATTCTTCTCAGCATGCAGACTTCACTATAGATATTGTGCCTGTGCTTGAAATCTGCAGTGGTCAGTGTGGCTTAAACTCTAAATGTATTTAGACCCTTTAATCGACTGCCATCAATATCTCAACTACCCATGCAACCTATAATTAAGACAAGGTGCCGGTCATTCACAATCTGTACAGTTTTCAGATGGATATACCACTGTATCCAAAACTCTTTTTGGGATACCTAACTGATTTCTTCTTAATCTTATTCTACTGTGACGCCTTCTCTATCTACCTTTCTACAGCTATGACTAATTAACTGAAAAGTTTAATGCACATGAGATTTGGTGTGGTTCGGTGTCCAAATTAAAGTAGCAGTTGGCTGTACAGCCAGTTATTTATAAAGGGTTTTTCCTTTATTGCATTTCCATGAAAGAGAGAAACTTATGATCTCTTTGATGCTATACTTAATCCTCACATCCTTCATATAATCCTAGTGTGACTGACAGTAACTATCTTCCCCCATTCAACTTTCTTGTTGTAAATGTGTCATGTCTGCTCTATAAAATGATGCCATCTATCCATACTTTTCAGCGTGCCAAACAGAATGCATACACCATGCTGCAAGTTAAGATTTTGACACACCTAATCACATTGCAATATACTCTCTGCATCCTAACTTTATAATGGCAAACATCATATCATATTGGACAGATATCCAATGGATTATCATGGACCTGCCATTTCAGTTTGGCAGTATAGACCTTTAAGCACATTCAAAATTCATATTCCAGGGCAAGACTTTTATAATAACATCCATATTTTAACACTTTTATGGCACTCCTGCCCACTATCACACCTTGCCTGATGGATTTGCTAGAGATTACCTTTTATGTTCAAGAACTGACACTGATCATTTTCTAAGTAGCTGCTGATGTTGTTCTAGACCCTTATCATTGGTAATGGAATACACTTAGCCTAATCTTTCCATAAGAAATGTTGTGTCAGTGTCTTTGTGTGTGTCTCTACTTCAACAGAATATTCATTGATGTTGCCTGCAGTGGTTAAATCTACTGCTAAACTAATAACAGGTAGCAGAAGGTCTCAAATATATGGTGCTTAAGGTCAGAGTTTGACTCTGGCATGCACTATCTAACATTATATATTTGCTTAATGACTGCTGTGTAGTCAATCCAGTCTAGGGAATACCTCACATGAGACTATGATAGAGTTTTAGCTGTTTCATATTCACTGTAATGGCTCTAATTTTCCTGCGTGATTCCTCACATCATCTGAACATGCAGAAATATTAATTCCTCAAGCACAAAATGTGTGCTAACATCTTGAAAATGCCTGTCTATAGTACAACATCAACAATTCTGTGAACTAGTTAAATATGTCTGGCCAAAAAAAAATCAAAAACTTGCTGCTGACTGATGGTATAAATTAACCTACTGCTATCACTCCACATTTTGACTGTATTCTACTCTTCAGAAGGAACTAATCTTGGAAGGTGAACCCCAGATGTCACCAGGCAAGTTGTGTCTGACGGTCTTGGAATATGAACAGATAGAATAAAAATACAGGAAGATGTCACAGCACTAGATTTCATGGTGCGGCCTGTCTAGTAATCCTTGATTTAAAAATACTGTAGTTATTGAGTTTTTGTTAAAAACCCAATATTTTAAATAAAACATATCCTTCCTTACATCTTAAACCAGAAAATGAAAAATGACCAATAACAGAAGGACACCACAGCTTCAAAAGCAAGATTTATTACCTGTGCGGTCTGTTCAATTCGGCGCAGCTTCACCACACTGAATAAAATAGTCACAAATGCTCTCAAAGAGATGGAAATAAAGTCCATAAGCACAATAACAGCACTCCACAATGGTGAATAAAATCCACAAGGACAAAAATCAAGTTAAGCGCTTTCACCTAACAAAGTGTCAGGCTTCCTCAGAACAATCATTACAATTTCTAAGTCCTATTATATAGGTGTATCCATTCAAAAGGACCAATAGCAGTGCTGTCAATTAACTCTAACATAAATTTAAAAAGACACATACTTTTTCACAATATATAAAAAGGTAACCACCTCTAAAAACATGTGCAATTAATAAAAATTCTAATTCTACTGGTATATTTACATTGTAGAGAGATACTATTAATCAAATTCCAACGTGCTATATGCAATATCATAATTTAGCTGATCTCAGTTTCAAAACACTGGAAATACTAATGCAATCATTCAAACCAGGGGGTTTTCCAGCATCAAGTTTTATCTGCCAGTATAGTTCCCTATACTCCAGCTTACTTTCCCAATTACCACCCCTGGCATCACCAGTTATCTGTTCAACAACAATAAACTTAAAACTGTAGTTGGGACATGTTAGTGAATGTTTGTAAAGTGCATTAGTTTCCTTCTGCTTAGAAATATCATATATGTGTTCATATAATCTTCTCCTGAGTTTCCTTTTTGTCTTTCCAGTGTAGAAGCTAAAACATGATTCACACACCACCAGATATACCACCCTTGCACTATTACAGGTAGAATAACCATTACTTCTAACCCTATAGTTCATAGTGGTTAAGTTAACTTCCTCCTTTCCTCTTCTTTACATCTTACACATTGTTATCAGAGCATCTATATTACGTTATCGAACTTTTAAAAGTTTGAACGTCATACGGTCAACACCATATGATTGAACTTTTAAAAGTTTGAAAATGTAATAAAAAAAAAAAAAATAAACCAAAGAAAAATACTTAATGGTTTAAGCAGGGGGCAAGCCCACCTGCACCCACCACATGGGGGGGGGTTGAGCCCCCAAAACCCCCCACTCTTTAAATATACCAACTCCGAGATTGCACTACAGTGCAAAAAAGGCAAATCTTCCCATTTCGCACTGTACGGAGATCTCAGTTGAAATGTTCAAACTTTTAAAAGTTTGATCATATCGTGTCAACCACATGACTTTCGAACTTTTCAGAGTTCGACAACGTGATATAGACCATTATCAGACCGATTTCAAAGTTGTCTTCACGGGGAAAGATGCCGAAAGGATTGCTGTTCACAATACTATTTGTAACAAATTTTATGGAAAAATAATTTCAGCGTCTAAACAGGAAGTGCAAACCATCCGGAATTTGATATGCATCTAATTTAAATGGCTGCCAAATGTGTGACAGAATGCTACCGTTAGCAAAGATAATGAAAAGATCGGTAACAGCTGTGCTAAAATACTATGTTTACTTAACAGTGCAGGTGAAAATTAAAGAAACACAACAGGAATTCTTTCATCAATACATTTTATCATATACTTGTTAACTTATGCTTTAAATGTCCTGGAACTGAACCATTCTTCAGGTTCTGCTTGTCATTAGAAACTTAAACACATGTGCATAAACAGTACATGTCCCTGAGGTGCTGTGTTGGTAAAGATACTAGGGTGCATCTTGTGCCAATAAATGTGCAGCATTTGCAATTCAAAAATAAGATCCTCTAATGATTCTTGTTAAATTAAGACCTCCCCAGTCATCCCACTAGGTCAGTAATCATTAAACTGTCTGCCAGAGATTTATTTTCTTGGTAATGAAAACTATGTGCTTTGTTTGCAGTATTTTCATTTGCCAAAAAAGTAGAAGTTTGGCTTTAGACCAGACCAGAACTTTGCCACTATCAGGAGAATCTGTAACCACTAAACTAACAGGAATGCAAAGGCTTGCCCTGGACTGCGATATTCCAAAACTAGACAGTTAAATTACATGGATACAGCATGTCATTTTGTAAAAAAACAGTAAAATACACATAATATATACTGTATCCTGAAGTTGCTTTGCTTCCACAGACTTCACTTGCTTAATGAATGAATGAATATGAGCAGGTCTCTTAAATAGTATAAGTTCTGCAATTAGCCCTCAAAATAAGTTCTGTTTATCCCAAGTGAGCTTTGATAGTTATGTGGGTCAAAGTAAATTAATTTACAAACTTATTATAACGTATATGTGAAATTACAAGCTTACTAATTTTGAAAATTAAATTCTAATAAAAGGTGAAAAGTATACAGCAGTTAATACAACGTTATAACTACCTTCCTCTGCTGATAGATATAAGATTAATTTATTCATCTTGTAGCTACTTTTGAGTAAAAAAGGCAGAATAATCTGTTGGGTCTGAATAACTGATGTTTGTGCTGTTGAATATTACAGGAGTGAATGTGAACTTATCAACAAAATAACCAGTAATTTATCCACAATCTTTATTGACAATTAGAAGTGTTACATTATTTCAAACAGAAATGAATAAAAGTTGTTTGATTATAATTATGCGATATTTAATTGTAAGTTCAGGATTTATGAAAAAAATAGCAGCAAAACTATAGGAGAGCAATTATGACAACAATTGTTATTTTCTTTTAAAGGTTTTTTTTGTAGTGATCAAGTCCCCATGTACACCTCACAACCCTGCTCCCTATATATATATATATATATATATTGTGCTATCTTCTCTCGTAACAATAGAGGGAACAGAGTATGGTACGACCACAGGAACGTTTATTGAAGCATAACATAAAGGTTTACTATTACAATGGCCGTATGAGTTAAGCGCTTTCACCTACAATCCTTCTTATATATATATATATATATATATACTAACTTTAAGATGACCATACCTTGGAGAAAAGGAAACTTTGAGAGAAAAAACCAAAAGTGTACATTCACTATTTCGAAGGATGATCATTTAGCTAGTTTGTCTTTTGAAAATGGAAAACTACGAGACACAGTGATATTGGACTTATTATATGTAAATCCTCATTTTCATAGGTTGATACTAGGCTATCGGCCCTAGGGCCTATACAAGCCTAGCCACAACAATTCCCTGGATATTTTTTCCCACAATATTTACTTCCCTGGACCCCTGTCTAACAGGGCGACTGATGTGATCCCCGGGGTGAATTTCCTATCTCCCATCCAATCGTCAAGGTTCCTTTTGAAGAGGGCCAAGCTGTGCTTGACATGTATGGGCAGTCTATTCCAGAGTATGAGGAGTCTCTCTGTCAGAAACCTATCCCTTCAGCATGTTTTGTTCATTGTGATGACAAGGTTTAGATCCCTGGAGTGTGTGGCTCTGAGGGATTGGAGTTTCACTGTTCCAGTCCTTCCCATTCTAAGTCTTAGAATTTAAATCTGTTACCACTTTCTACCCTTTAAATGTTTGCATGCTATGTGTCTGTATGTCAGTATTACAACAGGACACTTGCTCACCAGTGATAGCAGAATATCAAATGGTTGTAAATTCTATTACCATACTCAGCACTTGGGAGAAATATCTGACTGACATAATTTGCCATGAATTATGCAAACTGATATTTGGCTCCAATTCAACCATCCATTTCATGGATTATGAAAGTGAAGTCCTATCAGTCTAGATATTTCAGATGTCATGGAACATGTTCAAAGAAGAGCAGGGGACCTTCTCCCTAATGAGCTTCTACATTTCCTCAACTTTCAGCAAATATCATCTTGAGAAGTGACATAAGATGAATTGGAGCTAATTTGCAGATGCAGAAGAAGAAACCCTGATTACACAATTTGTGATCTCTATTTGGAAGGAGATAGGACTGACTGTGAGTTTCTTGAGCAGTAGCAGTTCTACCTGTTGTGTCAGTCTACGTAAAACAGCATTTAATTTTATCACGACACCTTACAGCGCATTTGCTCAGAAGTGTGTGCACAATATCACCTAAATATTTTATTGCATGCTTCTAGTTACTGCTTCATGAACAGACAAAGAAGCACCTCCAACATTTCAGTGGCCACTAAAGTTGGTGATTTTTCCTATAAATACTAAAGTCTTGAAGGTAGATGGTAACAATGATGGCCAGGGAGAAGTTGGCAGAGTAACACAGTGTTCTTGAAAATACCTTGAAGACAGAATTAGTGTCTGGGCACAACAAAATTCATGTTTAAAGAAAGAAAGAAAAAGATCAGTGAGCCAACTCACGTATTTATTCACTAAATGAATAAATAAGAACAGGATACATGCTCTATACTAATTAGTTAGCTGAAATATACTACACTCTTGTCCTTTAGCCCTGCCTGACCATAAAAAAAATATAACATTAGTTAGTGACATATAACTAAGCTATGACAAACTTGTAGAAAAAATATAACAAGTTTTAAACAGTGTAATAGTACTATTTTCAATTCTATACTGTTTGATATGGAGCTATCCTTTTCACAGTTTGTACCACTGCATGACTATTTATTTGAAAGGCAATCTTTTTCTTCAACTTATGCTTCCATACCAATGCTGCCATCCAAATAGATATTTCCAAAGAATTTTTTATCTTTCTGGACATGTACTTGATCCCATTTCCTGGTCCTCTGGCACCCCAAAACATTTCCCTCTGAAAATCCCACTGGGCCTGTAGCATCAACATATAGTTCTAAGTTGTTGCTGCCTACACAATTGTTCTACCAAAAGGAAGTGCCATTGACCATTTTCACAAACTCTTTCCAAATTTTCAGGTCCTTCTTGACCAATCTGGGGATTATAACCCTGTGATAGTTTTCTTTCTTGCCATACACAAGCACTTCCAATGATCTGTTGAAAGTCCTACCTAAACCTACTGTTCAACAATGATTCTCCCGTGACCAATATAGAATCAATTTTGTTATCCAGTAACTATAGTATGTATTATGCCATCCTGAAATCCTGTGGTTCAGCATTCATCTCCAGCCCCAGAAAACATTATTTCCAATCAAACCCTTGCACAGATGCTATAATGACTCATCACCCTCCTATACATTCCCCTTGCCCTCCCCAGCTTATTAAGATACCATTAAAATAATGACCCGCACTCCTCCCCCATAAGCACTTTCTCAAATAAAGTATAAATTCCTCACGTGGCACAGGTCACCATACAGCCCATTGGCATGACCTTATTGAAGTAATATTTCCTGTCTAAACACATGCCTAGCAAATATCACTCTTGCTTCCAAACAAACACAAGACGGAAACCTGATTATCTATCAAGCTTGCAGGAAATGGGCCTCTGTTTGAACTAAGTTTAACTGCAGCGTCCAGGGAAGCTTATTGCACTCTGATAAGACAGCTTGTCTGTGCTAAATGTGACTGACATGCTTCTTGTGAAAGACAAGTAATAAGCCAGCCAAATTTTCCTTGGCATTTTTTTGGTACTGACCCTATAGGAGTTATTTTAAACAATGACAATAAGGGTACTAGAAATGACACCCCATCCTCCTTGCCATTAGTTTCTCATCAAACAATGTTTTCCCATTAGCTTCACTGCATTTGATGTGACTTCAGGGTTTTGCAGGATATTCCTGCAACTGCCTGCCCAGCCTGCAGGCGGTACCCCTTCTGCTGTTTCTTTGATAGCTTTCAAGGTATGCCTTCAAAACCTCCCATTTAACTACTTTAGTAGGCTTCCTGTCTGTACCCATTTGGTCAAGTGAAACTCTCCACAATGTTGCCCTGAAAGGCCCCAGGCCCTTGACTTACATGCTGTCCATTTGCATCCCTTTGAACCTTACCTAGTCTGCCCTTTTTACTGTCACCACCTCAAGTCATTTCCTTTCTAAAACATTTGAAGCCTGGATGTAGGCCTCCTCACACTGCTCAAATATGCTTAAATTTGCAACTGATCCGATTAGATTTGAAAGCCAACTTGGCATGGTCCAGTCTTGTAACTTGGGCTGCTTTCCCTGTGGGTGGAGATCTCCCATTGATCATTACTGTCAGCAAGTTATCTGGACAGCATGAAACCCATCTGAAGGTCTTACACATTCATGCAGTCATAGATTGTTACTAAAATAATGACCCAGGGGGCCTAGCTAAGTTTTCAAGAAAGAATAATGATGTCCTGTATCCAAATAGAACACTGAGGGCCAGGCATTTATAAGCTACTTCTGTCCATAAGGGACATGGGTTCCAGGTCAGGGTAAAATTTCCTATTTCCCATCCACTGGACTAGGCGACACTTAAATTGGGTAATAGACAAATTCAGCTTCACAAGGATGGGAACCCTGTTCCATAAAAGGGGCAATCTCTAGGAAACATATGTGTCTTTCCAGCATGTTCTGTTTAGGTAACAGACAAAATTCAGGTCCTTAGAGCTTGTATGTCTGGTATGATTTGACTTAGGAATTTGCAGGAGATTCATAAGTGTGGGGTTTGCAGATATATTGTAAGCTAGGCATAGATCACCCTTCAGCAATCTATAGGAGACTGTAGAGGGAAAGGGCTTTAAGGTGCTCTGTGTAAGGCAGATTTGTTATGTCTTGTATTCTTTTTTTAAGGAACCTCTGAAGTTGCTCTAGTTGCTGCATCTGCCTAGTTAGGTACATACCAAGGGGACCATTGTACTCTACGACTGGTCTGATAAGGGCAGAGTACAGTGGGATAATGACCTCTTTAGGCCTAGAAGCCATGCCCTCATTATAAGTTGCACAACGTAAAAGGATTTCCACCCCACTGTGACCATGTGATGGTTGAAGGTAAGGCTAATGTCTACGTGCATACCCAGATCCCTGACCACTGGGTTGACTCTTAGGGATGTATTGTTAACATTGTAATTAGCCAGGATGGTTGAGTTCCCAAAAGGTACAATTATGCATTTCTTAGCGTTGAGTTTAAGACCGTGGCTTTGGCACCATTTGTTAGTCTGAGATAGGCCTTCTTGAGAATGCAAGTGATGGTAGGGGAGTCGATGGTAAGCCCCAACTTGCAATAATCTGCAAACTTATTCAGCCATAAACCTTCAGTGTTTGCTTCCCCTTCAGAGAAATAGATGCCAAAAAGGAGCAGGCCCAGTACTGAGCACTGGGGCATTCCACTAGTGACTGCCATTTTGGGGGAGGTGGCCTCAACTATTTTAGCTATTTTTATCAGTCACAACCAACTTTCTAAATCATAAATGATTCAATACTGCTCAGTCCTCATTTTCTGGACCGTGCCACCTCAGGTATCTTTTTGAGCATGAATGACATGATGTACAGATAGCCCATAACTCAATTATCCCATGTTCTGGCCTTACACATGGGTGGATTGTCCCTGAGCAATCCTGCAAGGGCCACTAGGTAGTTGTTTGTCCCCGGATGACTAAAGTCAGTAAAAATCTGCACTCATTCTAGTCCTGCAGGTCAAAAACATCCTTAATCTTCCATTCCTGTACCTTTATCTTGTTCATGTGTGTGTAAGTTGCTATGTGCCCCCACAGCCTATCTTGCCTTGTCTGCCTCCAGCATATGCATTCAAGTATTTTTTTTTTATATTGTTTCATGCACACTGGCTAATATGGTACTGCAAAGTCATTTATTACCTGGGCATTTTATCTATTCTAAATTTATATTAAATCAAAAAACCTGCTAGCATTCCAATATGGTGAAATAGCTGCTGTATTTTTCTTTTTCCCAGCACTAGAGCACACAATTTAATATGTTAGAACTATGAAACCTTTTATCATTTTTAAAATGCTACCAAATTATGCTTCCTAAGATCAATAACCATCAGCCCAGACATTAATTTAATGTTCATTAGAAAATGTATACACTTATTTTCTGGACCTTGGTAGTTTCAGTTGTTTAGTTGTACAGGCATCCATAGTATTTTTATTTTTCTCTTCTGACCTAACTACCAGAAGTTTATATTTTGTATATATAAATGTTCTTTAAACACCAGCTGAAAAAAGATAAACTTGTCAACTAAAGTGCAATGCCTTGTTGCAAAGAACATTGCCAGTTTGTGAAACATGACTCATTGAGGCATGCTTGGTATGTATAATATGGGCATGATCTTCTTCTTGGGGGTATAAACAGATTCATTAAGCTTCCCCAAGACTCTTCAAGTTAGAAGTCAGAGAAGGACCAACTCACTAAACAAAACATGCTGTGGAATCAATCTGACAAAAAATATAACTGTACTGTATACATTTCTTGCAGAGAGGCAACACCCCTGTACTTCCCATGTGTGGGGGATAAGCTCCCCAGACATACTGAACTTGTATATAGCAATGTAATAGTCATGCTAACATAAATAAGGTATAAATGTCTCAAAAGTAACGGATGACTTCTGGTTCACACTTAAAAACTATACCAATAATGATTTCTTATCAAAAAGACAATTGTGGAGCTAAAGTTCATGAAATTGTACTTGGCAAGTTAACGAGCAACAGAGTTATCATCCATTACACCTCATTGATGGTGTACTGGCATTATGTTTGAGCTGCAAAAAAGTTCCTTAAATTCAAGTTTGCTCCCCAGTCACCTCCTTCAGGGTTACTAATAATTTTATCCAAAATACCAAAGCTGAAACCTTTAAACCCTAGACATAGGCAAGAGTTTTATATAGAGCACTGGCATTATTTCTAGTTTTAATATCATAGTTATGCTCATATATTTGTTTTCTTAGCGCCTTCTCTGTCTTCCCTATATAAAATTACATTTAGCCTTACATTTAGCTAAGCAAACAACTCCTGTTGCAGTACAATTTCCGTTAATAAACCAAACTAACATTATATTCATTTATAAATAATTGATCAATCTGTAGTACGCATGCACACTGTTTGCAATTTCAACATCTCCTTGTCTTTTCATAAATAATTGTCTCATTGTAAGTTCCTCCATTTTGGAAAATACTCTTTAAATTCCGGGAAATTTTACTAACTATTCTGGGTTGGCTGATGTATAAACTGATGAGATAGATCTTAGAATGCTCCAATTCTTTACAGTAACTGATCTGATTTCCTGAAATTCATTATTTTATTCCAGTAACATAAATGTTCCAAATGTGGAACCATTGTTGTTACTGCTTTTATTATTTAAGCCAATACCCAGAATTGCTTTAATCTTCTGTGTCCTATTGTCCGCAACTTCCCTTATAGTTCTCTCAAACAAATGCCTTGGGTAGCCTCTATCATAAAACACATTTTTTAAAACTTCAGTTTCCTTCAAGAAAACATCATAGTCTGATACTATACGGGCCAACGTAATAGCTTGTCCCCTTACAAGATTTACTTTTTGATGGTGGGGGTGGGATCTCGAGTACTTATTTGGCTTGTGGTGGTGCTGCGGTAGCTTTGTCGCCTCACAGTAAGATGCTTTCTGGTTCAATTCTCAGCTAAAGCATCTTCTGCATGGAGACATGCATGAATGGGCATACCTTCGTTGAAGGTTGTGTGTCAGGGCTGGTAACTCGGCACGTAAAAATCAACTACCAATCATTAGCGGACCGGAGTTCCGCTGTGGCGACCCCTAACTGGGAAAAACAGAAAGACACAACAACAACAACTTATTTGGCTTGCTTGGTGTATTCTGCCTGAATATTGCTAATCTCCATCTGCATTTTATTTTTCCCACCCTACTGTTGTTGTATTCTTAAACTTGATGGTTTTTGGCCACCTCTACTATAAATCTGATTTTGGGCACTCTTCCCAGTCCCATCTCATCAGCTCATTCTATTGAGTACAGAGATATCAGTTGAGAAGGCTCACCCCCTTACTTTCTTAACCTTGAATTACCTACTGTTCCCTCCCTTCGCACTTAACTTAAAAATGTACTTTATTCAGCTGCTTTTACCGTATTTGTGTTCTTTCTACTTTATTACTGTATTTTGCTTTTGCTGCTTGTTCTTAAAAGTATTCAGTTGCGTTTATTCTGCTGTATCAATTACCACTTGTTAGTAGCCTGATTAAATTGTAAATGTTATTCTAAGCCTCTTAGTTTTGATTTAAGCACTTGGGTTTCAGACCAGTTATTTTACATTAAGAAGGTCTGTGGTCTAGACTCTTGTGGCAGGAGAGTATAGCCTACACTCTTCTAAGCTAGGAATTACTGGTGAAGACTTATTGTGCCTGCTATTTTAAGTGTCTTTGTTCTGGTTTAAGCACTTGGCTTCAAAACCAGTTATTTCACATTAGGAAGGTTTGTGGTCTAAACTCTTGTGGCGGGAGAGGATAGCCTACACCCTTCTAACTGGGAATTCCTGGTTGAAGGGTTATTGTGTCTGTTACTCTGAAAGTGTCTTAGATCTGGTTTAATCATTTGGGCTCCAAACCAGTTATTTTACATTAGAAAGGTTTGTGGTCTAGACTCTTGAGGGAGGAGAGTGCAGCCTACACCCTTCTAAGCTGGGGAATTGCTGGTGAAAGCTTATTTTGCCTATTATTCTAAGTGTCTTTGTTCTGGTTTGAGCACTTGGGTTCTAGACCAGTTATTTTACATTAGGAAGGTCTGTGGTCTACATTCTTGTAGGAATATTCTACTGAACTTCTGCTTTATTTAAACTGTTTTTGGCTGTTGTGACTTAGATTTTCTGCACTTTGAATTTCTAGTACTTCTGCATTTTATAGCATAGGCAACATTCAGGCTTGCTGAATCTAGGCTGTTTGGTATCATTTGAGCACTACAACCAGCCATCTTACATTAAGAAACCCCCACACACACCCTTGAGGCAGAAGTGCGCAGCCAAGGACCCATCTGAGTTGGGATTGCCAGAATACAGCTCAGTCTTGGGGTTTCCCATTGGTTACTTTGTTTTAAAATCATTTAACTTCACTTGTATTTAAGCCTTGCATTTGCACATAGCTGAGCATCATGCAACTGGGTTTAGCACAGCTGTGTATAGCTGTGCATAGAAGCAAACACCTACAAAGACAATTTTCCCTAGATATCTGCTAGGGAACCCTCTGAAGCTCCCCTGCTTCACTGTCCACAACACAGTTGTGCACTGCTGCCCTGCAAACAACTCGTTGTGCATTGTGAAACAATTGTATGGTTTTCTACCCCTAGCCCTCCATAGAAAAGCCACTTTTTGTTAGTCTTACAGCAAAACCTGGCTCATCTAGCCCATCTAGCACACTCTCCACTAGTAACTACAGTATATATCTGCCAGAGTGGATGGGCAGTTTCCCACCATTTCTCCAGCCAGCCTGATTGACATGGGTATCCTGAGGCAATGTAGCAATTGCCTCATGTATACTGACAACCAAGTACTCCAAAAACAAATACAATATGTGAAAGCTGTATATATATTATGAATTTGGAATGAATTCTCTCACATAGCAACAAACCAGATATCAAACAGGTTGTCAGCACACAGTCTTCAGCTCTTCCACATAACAAGCTCACAACACATAAACCCACATATATGGAGGTACTCGTTAGAAACTTACCTAAAGATCAGAGACCTCCAATGCACAAAAATGCTGCACACCCAACAGAATCCACTAATAATACACACAACAGTGTCTCAACCAATAAGCCCCCAAGGCAAAACACCTCAAAACCAAACGGCTTGGTCATAGGTGATTCCATAGTGAAACACACAGATGTTGCCTCATCAGGCTGGACAAAGAGACAGTCATGGTCAGCTGCCTGTCAGGTGCCAGGATCCATCAAATCATGTACACACTCAGGTCTCTCAACAAGTACAGTTATGACACTGTCATAGTCCATGCTGGAGTGAATGACTTGAGACATACCTCACTGGACTATATGAAGACAGACATGAGTGAGCTCTCAGATTATGTGTCCCAGGCAGGTATGTCCCTAGCCCTAAGCAGCATTTTACCTTCACTCAGGATGATGCCACAATATAAACAAAAAATATTGACTTCAACAATTGGATTAGCTTCTGGTGTCAATCTGGTGGGATCCAGTATCTGTCATCCTGGGAAGATATGGTTGACAGACCACACTGCTTAGCCAGAGATGGTCTTCATCTGTCATTTACTGGAAAAGGTACTTGCCTCCCCCATAGACCCTTTTTAGGCAATCCTCATGACAACAAAATTCCTGATGTAAAAAAATCCACTAGAGAAAAACTCAAGGTTATGCTGCTTAATTCTAGGAGTCTAAATCAGAAACTGCACTCACTGGAAGCACTCTTTACCTTGGAAGATGCTGATGTCTGTGCAGTCACAGAAACATGGTTCAAGGCTGCAGAAAGCATCCTGTTCATTCAAGGCTACAACGCCTTTCACACTTTCCGAGCTCAAAATGAACATGAAAGAACTAAAGGTGGAGGTGTATACATCTTCATTAAAACAAATGCATCTCAAGACAGGTCAAACAGTATGACTCCCTAGAGCCACTCCATCTCTAACTAAGTGTAGGTAACCCCCCCTCCATATCATTGTTAGTTATAGGTCCCCCACCATGAACCATGAGAACAACTCAGCCTACCCGGACCTACTTGAGTCACTTACTATACAGCCAAACAACTTGGTCATGGGTGATTTCATACAAAGCTAAGGATGTTATAACTCCCTCATAATCATCCTTCATCAGCCCACTAATAGAGTATAATGCTCCCTTCTGTATGCACCTCACCAGACTGCAGTAGCTGGAAAGACCTCAGAGGTTTCTCACCAAGAAAATTCAGGGCTTTCAACATATCACCTACATGGACAGACTGAAGGCTCTGTCACTGTACTCTGTATCTTATAGGTTGCTGAGAGGCAACTTGTGCCTGGCCTACAGAACAGTCTTGGACCCTGCCCTAACAGAAATACTGCACATCTGCAAGTCAAATGGGACAAGATTCACTTGCTCTAGTGATCTTAACGTAACCTGAGACATTAACAGGACATGCCTGAGGGACAGATATGTCTCCCAGAGATTGCCACTCCTCTGGAACAAGCTCCCAATTCACATAAAACTGAGCTCCTCAATGATCCTATAAGTGTAACCTAGACAACTGGATGGAAGAGCGTAAATTTACCCTGGGGTGTCACTTATGTCCCTCTTGGATAAGGGCAGTCGGTGCTGATCATAGACTCATGCTGCAAATATAGACCATACAATTGGTCAATAAGGGAACAAGGGTATAATATGGCTAGGCTTATAAAGGCCCCAGGGCCCATAGCCTAGTAACATCCTATGACCCTATTTATAAGTACTCCATGGCAGAATAACAGGCACTAAATCCATTCCAGGATTTACTATGAGCTCATAATCCATTCCAGATTTTTGCACATCTGCAACTGGAGCAGAGATGGCCCAATGACTTCAGGAAATGGAAATCCTTCCAGTGTATATAAACAGGGAGTGAAAGGACCAGCATTCTCCCTATATGCCCCAATGGTTACTTTTATAGAAGGCTCAGTAAGGCAAAAACAACAAGATAGTGACCAATGACTTTCAGGAAATGAACTCTCTTCCAGGTTGCACCAACAAGGACCCAAGATAGTTCAGGCACAGAAAGGTGCTAAAAGAATTAACAATACACCTATGGACTTAAATTTATTTTTATTTGATTTTTATTTAACATTTGTTGACCAGGAAAGTCTGATTAGGACAGAGCCTATTTTCAGCAGAGGCCCGAGGAGAAACGCTCCAGATACATGTCTTTAGAATGCTGGTAATTTTGTGGCTAGTGGTAGTAAACATGATTTTATTAATAGGTGGCTGAACCAATATTTTTCGTGTTGTTTTATTGATAATCACACTTTACATTCTGGCATGAACGATCATTAATATGGGGGTGTGAACAATAATTTTCTGACTTTGAAGAAATTAATTTGCTGAAATCAAAACTTTATAAACTGAGAAGTTTGTAAATTGAGGTTTCGTACCTGCAAGAATGTATTTGTAGAAACATAGTACTGCAAGGGCTACTAATACACAGCTTCACTAATGGGATTACAAAAGATTGTATATTCATACTTACAAGTTACTGAAGAAAAGAGATCCCCCAGAATAATTTGTTCAAACTGGAACCTTCTACCAGACAGTATTTGCAAAATGAGAGATTATAAACAAATCCTGATTTTAGGTAATCTTCAAGAGCTCTGGAGATGTGATGGACTCCCTTTTTCCTACCTTTATTATATAGTTTGCTTATACACTCTCCCTGACACTGAATTCCCTGGTAGAAAGCCAGCCCAGTTATTTAAAGAGCCTCCGCTCCCCCACCTCCCAGATGGTATAGGAACTGCTTCTCAAGATACTCTAGCTCCTGCATCCCCTGTTTCTGGCACCTAGGTAGCTAAGTGATTGGATTGCTTCACCCACCACAAACAATTACCCCAACCCAAAATACAGGCTAAATTCCTGTTGGCCCTCAGCTAAAGGAACAGCAAACATTTTTTTCTAACATTTACTTACCTTAAGATTGGAGTAGCCAGATCTCTGCATGTGCATAAGGAGATCTAGCAGGTGCAGAAATGAGGTAAACACAGACTGGGAAATGCTAACCACAGTCTTTGGTTGTCAGAGACGTCTTGATTATTTTTTATATGGGAACCTTCCTAAAGTGATGAGAGCTTACAAGCCTTTGCAAAGCATCTTCATAAAATCTATCTGTAAAGCCCTTGCAGAATTGCAAAGAATAATACTACTGGTTCAGATATGATGCTGAAGTACAATAAAATGATTGATTGATTTATTGCTTGATTGCTTGATGTATGTTGCTGGCTTGCTTCAAGGAGCTTATATAAATGAGGGCAAGAAAGATTTGCAGAAGGATTTTGAAGTCCTCTACCTTGCAACACTACCCAGTCATGCATGAGAAAACTGACAGTAATGAGAAAAGTTATAAACATTTATTTAACCGGGAAAGTCCAACTTGTAACAAAGCAAATTTTCAGCAGAGGCTCAGGGAGAAACACTCCAGATAGATGTCTTTGTAACAGGGGAGAAAACCAGAGCACCCAAAGGAAACCCACATGAACACAGGGAGAACATACAGACTCCACCTAGAAGGCACCCCAGTCGAGAATCAAACTGGAGAACCTCTTGCTGTGAGGTGGCAATGCTATCACTGTATAATAATAATAATAATAATAATAAAATACAGACATTGAGAAATGCAGTTGAAGAGAAGCTATATGTTAGGATGGCAATCAGTGAGTGCTAAGCATCTGTACTCACTAATTCAGCAATATTACACCTTAAAAGAGTAAACTGTCTAGTTCTCAAGACCTGCTATTCATTTTAAGGCTGATAAAATCATAATTCCATCATTACCATGAAACTAAATGCTTCAGAAAAATCCACAAATCTCACCTGGGACTATCTAAGTGGAACAAAATAGCCTGAGGTATAATGTGCTAACCTAGAACAATTCATGGTACTTGTATATTAACGCAACCAGGTTGGCGTACTTTGCTGATGGAATTGGTAGTTCAAATAAAACAAAGATAGGTGCTTCTAGTTGTTTCAGAAAGTATCACAGTACGCAGTAATGGCATATGAAAATAACTGTATCTGTTGTGTAAAACTATTATAACAAAATTGTATGAGTCTACTACTGCTAGGAGGTAGTTTTCTACAAGTGTGTGTCTCTGATAAATCAAAGCTACTGCTAGTTGGTACTTTGCTACAAGTGTGTGTCTGTGATAAATCCTTTTGCATGATTTTTTTTCACTTTAAATAATTCAGTTTACAAGTAAATACCATAGGCAGTTGTGTATTGTTAAAGTAAACTAAGGCTGTTTAGATTATTTACTGTTATATTGCAAGAAACATAGTGTCCCTGAACCTTTGTAATGTTTTTGTTGTTTGCTTGTTGCTTAAAAGGTGAAGTGACAAACACATTAGCATTTCAATGCATGCCTCGTGACACTATCTTGTATACAAATTAGTGTGCAGAGACAGACATTGAATATCAGCATGTTGGGAATAACAATAATTTTCAGTGAGAGGTTAAGTGTTTAAGAGCGATGTAGTAGAAACAGCCTAGCAATTCCATTGGCAAAGTATGCTAACTTGGTTGTGTTAACACATAAGCATGCAATTCATTCGGAGCAAGCATAGAAAGCAAAACTAGAAAGAGGAACTGAGACATGATGATTCTGATTTTATTTTGGTTAAAGGTTATGAGTTAAGTTGTTTCAGCACAATACTTCAAATTTTCTGTTATATCTTGACTATTACTCAAAATACCAAGAAGTTGTTTAGTTGGAAGATAGCAACTGCCGTAACAGTAAGAAAAATGCTTAATTCAGTGTTTGCAATACATGGAATGACTGAGCAACTGAAGCCATTTAATGGTCCATGATTTATCTGCCAGGAGTTCAGGAACCTTTCAAGAAGGTATGAATTTCAACACCTCATTTCAAGTTCACCACATCTGAAATCAAAAAAGCAAGTTGATCAGGATCTACAGATTATAAAAAATCTAATGAAGAAATATAACACAAAATCTTCTTCTACTTTCAGCTTTTCCCGGTTAGGGGTCACCACAGCAGATCATCTGTCCACTCATGATTGATAGTGGAGTTCTACGGTGTTGAGTTGCCAGCCCAGCACCCAACCTTCCACAGAAAGCACACACATGCACACACTTACACCTAGGGCCAATTTACAGTGTCCAATCCACGTGCTGCATGTCTTTGGGATGTGGGAGGAAACCAGAGCACCCAGAGGAAACCCACGCAACCACAGGGAGGACATGCAGACTCCAAACAGAAGGCACCCCAGCTGAGAATTGAACCAGAGAACCTCTTGTTATGAGGTGGCAATGCTAACCACTGCACCACCGTGGCCGCCCTACAAAATCTAATAGGCATTTATCTTTTATTCTGGACTACAGAAAGCAAACAGTAGGTTTCTCCCCTTAACAGTTACACCTCTGAATAAAGCTAACATAGGAATTATTGGCATCTTTTGTTAGCAGAGAGTGCAATGCAGCCTTCAGAAATTCTCAGCAAATGCAACTTAAGCAGAAGCAGTACTATGATAAACGTTCTACAAACTTATATTGTCTAAAAGAAGGGGCAAGAACCAGAGTGGCATCACATAACATGTTTGTCAATAAATATTGCATATGTCACTATAAGTCTGAGGTCCTCTATTCTGTCAGGAGAATATGTTCAGCTGTACAGGGAAAATTGCACACATGGTGAAACTGCCAAATGAAGACTGGCTACCAAGGAGTTAAATGGACAGAATTTATTCAGAGTCGTCAGACGTGTCTAAGATGGCATGCTACAATGATTTTCTAGCTACACTCAGACTGTTTAAAACTTGTTAACAAATTGTGGGCTACATCCACACATCCTGTGTCAACCACAATGTGACTTAACTGACATAATCTGTCAATTCTGAAACTGTAACTGGCTTCAAACATTTTTTTGACATGAGGAAAATTCCACCTACTAAACTGCTACAAAATTTTTTAAAAGTTTGCAAAAAGTTGCAAAAAAAAATCAAATAACTGCTTTCTTCCATGTTACAGTTTTGCAAAAAATATTATTATTGTATAAAATATTTAAATAATAGCTAAAACATCCTTTTTAACATGCAGTATGAAGCTACAACTAAATGTTTTTGTGTCATAATCCAAGAGAAAATGGAAAAAGATGAAAGTTTCTTCTGCGAAAAGCATTCACATTTATAGCTTTTTTCCAGATGCCAAGCACATGCAGCAGCTGGGGAGACCACAGACGTTCCTGACCAGGAAAATCCAGGGTCTCAAACACCTATCCTATACAGATAGGCTAAAAGTCCTATCCCTCTACTCAGTCTCATACAGACTGCTCAGAGGTGACCTATGCCTGGCATACAAGGCCATCTCAGACCCAGCCTTGATGGAGTTGCTGCATATCCGTAAGTCAAACTCCACTCACACAACCCACATGCAAGGTCTCAACCTGGTCTGTGACATTAATAGAACTTGTTGGCAGGATAGATTTGTGTCCCAATGACTCCTCCATATGTGGAATTGACTCCCTCTCCATATCCAGGAGAGTATCTATCTAGCCCTCTTTAAGAGGAACCTGGATGACTGGATAGGAAATAGAAAATACACCCCTGGGATCCCACCTGTGTCCCTGCTTAACAGGGGAAACAGGTGTTGACTTTGGGGGAGCATGGGCAAAATTATTGGCTAGGCTTATAAGAGCATCCAGGCCAATAGCCTAGTACTACCCTATGAACCTATGAAAGCATATAGAAGTTAAGAGACTAGTTCATTATTGCATAGTTCATTGTCGCAGGGATGGGTGAGGTGCTTTGAACCATAGAAATTATGATGGCACCATTAAAATAAACATAAAGAAATCATTTGTTGAAGAATGTAATAACATTACAATACTAAGCAGTAATACCAGACATTCAGCATTAAAAATACATATTATAATGCAGTACTTTTGATATAAAATTATTCTTTTAGAATATAATATATAAGATAACACATTTGCATTTGAACATTTACAGATTAAATAAGATTTTCTAGAACTCTCCTGTAACTATGACATTAAGACATTATTAAACACACAAGGTATGAAAACGTGTGTTTATATGCTCTAGTAGAAGTATTTTTTGTCCAAGTCTAAAGTATTAAAAATTAAATGAAAAATGTATACACATGCCTAGAAGGGAAATGTGGTTACCTTTGCTTTTTGTATCTTTGACAATAGTGAAATCCTGCTGCCAAAGAGCACAGAATATTTTTTCTGATATCACAATTGTGCTAGTTTAAATATCAGACAACAAAGTATAAAATTAAACACATTATAGTATTTAATGCACTGAGTGCTATATGCAAAACAGACATTCCTGCTAGAGTATTATCTGAATACATGCCAGTTACTCGGTCTTTAATCCATCAGCATTCATCCACAGAGACAGACCTTGGAAAGTGAATAATCAGATATTCACAGACTTTGTAATAATGGAAAGATTAGGAAATTTATAGTCAATTTTGTCAAATTAACTATAATCTCATAATTCCTCTGATGCTGTTGTGTGGGAAACCTACACAGCATGCTTGCTTTGAAAAATCAGACTTTCACATAATGGCAAAGGCATATTTTAAAATGGGTCTATGCACACTAACAAAGTAAAAGAAATAAATGAAGACAGAGAAATAATTCTGAGTAGGTGCAATGCATACTTTTTTGTATACATGCCAGAACGATGATTGGCTGTCCTTCAGTCTGCCAAGGGCTTTATTTGCAGACAGACATATTACTATTTTCAGTAGTATACTCAGGAATTGTATTTTATTGGACTCACGTAAAGGCACAACGCAGTCAGACTTCAGAACGACCTCTTCATGCAATAAAGGTTCTGATTCACATGTAGTTGCAATGTGTCTGTTTCCTTTCATGATATTTTTTTTTTCTTTTTCAGTGCGTGTTGAATAGTTCTATACATCTATGGTACCATGTTTTCTTAAAATAAGAATGGTTCATTTTGCTCTTCTTCACCTAAGTTCTTCTAGCCAGCATGATTTCTTACATTGTAGTACAATACTGAAAATGACAGTTTGTATCACTCTTTCACATCATTTTTTAAAATTACACAGCCTCGATAAAACAGTCCTCATCCATTGGATATTTATAACTATCTCTGCAGTACAATAATTATTTCAGGTGTAAAAACTGGACATATAGGTCAAAGGCAAGCTATCTTTTCTACTGCTCATTCAGTGCAAACTGTTGTAAGCTGAACTTGCCAAGCACAACTTATCAAAGTTAAACTCTCAAATCACAGTGTCCCATAGGAAATCACAGCTATATGCCAACAATTACTTTATTTTGGTCATTTCTCCAATCTTCATGTCTTGTGTTTGTGTGACTGTGGAGTTGGTACATACAAATTCAGGGAGAATGGGGGGTATGGGGGGGCTTGACCCTCTGCAAAAAATGCTTACATTTAATTTTTTCTTCAGGCTGATTGCCTGACTACATGTGCTTGATAAGCTAGTTGCATATATAAATAGATATATCTATAGGAAGAGAGAGAGAGTTAATGAGGGAAATACAACCCCCAAAGTCTCATAGTGAATGGGTGCTTGTTTCTCTGCAACTACACTTTAGAAGTGTCATAGTGAGTTTTGCAACATGCTATTTAAATATAATAAAAGTTTGTTTTTCATAGATTAGATTTTGTATTTGTGATTAGGATCCAGGGAAGAGCCCCCCCCCCCCCCACCAGACTAGCCTTTGTAATTGTTACTCCTTAATAATTACATTGTCTGCCATCCACAGGGATGGTAATATACAGTATGATAAATCTATTATTGTTTTTTGGGATACTAAGATTAAAAAATGATCATAAAGTTGGAACAATCTTGTATCAAAAAATGTATTTAAATAAGCAATTTGTTGATGTACAATAGTACACACATCCCACATACATTCGGAAACATAATGAAAGGTCCATATTTCTGAAGAGCTGGAAATGCCTCACATGTGGAAGAATGTATGGTAACCTTCGATGATCTCAACCACTGCTTTAAGCAAGGTAGTATTCATAAAGAAATTAAATGCAATAAGGGGGCAGGTGGTCACGACTTGTGCTTCAGGCTTGTTAAACCTTATATTCAAACTAGTTGGCAGTCTGGAGTGATAAGTAGAAGGTGTAGAGATAATGATGACAACTTTTAATTTGTGTTTACTTACAAACTCTTACACAAGAACTATAGAAGAAATTGATATGCAAATCTCGAAGGAGGTGCTATTAAACAGAAGGGTGGAAAAAAGATGACATACGTAGTGGACACATTCATGCATTTTTGTTATACAAGAGGACCAAACACAGCAGAGCATTTTTTCTGATGAGCTGGTGGCAAGAAAGAATGGAATAGAAGGACAAACAAATGCTAAAACTATTCTACCTGGAAAATGAGTGTACAGGTGCAAGAAAACTTTAGGACACATAAGCATAAGCCAACTTGTTAACCTAAAAAAGCCAAACTGAAAGCTAAACCAAATTGCAAATATGGAGAAATCTTCAAAAACATTTACCAGTTTGTTACCACCCTGGAGCAGAGATTGGTGGACCTTTGAAAATGTGTACTGTCATCTTTTTGCGTCCATAAATTGTTAATCTTCCTACTGACATCTTGTTTCGCAGCCACGAATCAGTAATTTTCCTACTGCCATCTTTTTGCAGCCATAAATTGTTAATCTTCCTACTGCCATCTTGTTTTGTAGCCGTGAATTGGTAATCTCCCTTCTCACCAGATCATTGGATTGATTAATGACTTTAAGATGACAAAGGGACACCTGTACTAATTTTTCTATCCAGGTGGGCATGTGCAGGATATTAACACATATATGACAGTCTGCACAGGCATATACAAGAGGGTGATGAGAGGAACTGTGGATAGACACACATCCCGTAGACTGGTCTCAACAGACTCAGTACTATCTCCAGCCAGACCAAGGATTCAACACCTAGCATTAGGCATAACATCCTGAAACATACACTCTGATATAGAAGCACACACTGGCAATCCCATATATGTATCTCCTATACTGCAGATAACCCACAAACAGCTTATATAGCTGGAGCAGTACAACTTTAACACAATATCTCATCCTGTTTTTCCTACAAGTTTGCCATTCAGCTTTTTGGATGGCTATGTTTATGCAGTCCAAATCTCTGGCACTCCACAGCAGCCCACACATAAAATGGCTATAATTGTTTTAAATGAGAGTGTCTTTACAAAAAGTCTAATCATGGGTATTTAATTAATACATTTTGTTTTCTCCAAACAGATTGGTGTGATATAACAGGTAATATATTTTATCGCTCAAAGTTAATGCTTTGCTTAGCACACCCCCTTCTGACGTCAGACCACACCTGAATCTTTCCTGTGTAGCGGAAATGCCGTCTGTAAACCTATGGAATGTTTTAAATGATTTTAACCTTGGAAATAATACTCAGCGACCTTCTGGTAGCAATTTTTCTGCTGTTACACACGGAGCTGACTATTCTAATTCCTTCATACCTTGTAGCCAACATATTTCCCAACCAGCAGTAGCTTCCTTAGTGGCAGCTTCAGTTCCAACCTTACAGGACTGGCTTTCAGAAATGATCACATTTGGGGAAACTGAAGGACCTAGGACAAATAATGGTAATAATTATTTACCATCATTATTTGAGCAATTTGACTATAAACTGTCTAAAATAAAATGGCTTCAACTTGATAATGCGTATTTGATAGAGTGTATAAAAGAAAATAGTGTGCCAAAAGGTTTAAGAATGTGGCATTACCCGAGTGGCTTGCAGTTTGAATCTGTCTTGTTTAAAGAACTTGTTGCTTTGTTTGATCAACACGGAGTTGAATATATGCATTTAATTATAAAGCATAATGATTTATTAATTAATGAATTGATTGCTTCTGTCACGGAAATAGATAAAACTATTTGTGGACATTTGCACTATAATTTTAAATATGAGCATTTGCGTATATTTAAGAGTGTGGCTCAGCTTGCTAATTCCATAAAATCTAGAAAGGTGAAAAAATTAATGAGGGATAAAAATGAGTATGGAAAAGCACTAGCATACCCTAGGCCACCACCTTCTCAGGAATGGTGCAATAAATGTAACAATTCAAACGTGAATTCTGTAAACACCAGTAACTTAAATAATCCAAGTAACCCTACATCAAGTAACTCTGGGCAGCCTTTTTTAGACCCAGAGGAGTTTCCACCACTGAGATGCTCAGAGCGTCTGAGGAACAAAGGCCAACCAGTGAACAACAATTGGGAGATGGCTCTTGTGAACACACATACACATTGGAACAGGGGAGGGAAGAGGTTTTACACACAGACATGGAACAACAGGAATTAACTGTGTCCATGTCTGAAACTTGGAGTATACCATATGATAGTCCCTCTGATCTGACACTAGACCATACCCTATCATGTTGTAACAAACACACTGGGTGACTTTAATGTTTATAATTTTTCCAGTATTGATATTAATACAGAACATTGTGACTTGTTTGCAAAAGATTTCACCTTTGTACCTCCACAATCTATGGATATCTCTAATGCACTAATGGATCTGAGACTGTACACTTAAATTAAATTTAAAAATTATTTTTCTGAATCTTTTTTTAACCCTTTGGCTATCTCTAGTACCTACAACCCTCCACTTCACCCCACTATCCAATTATTCAAAAGTATTTGTGAACTGGATATACGTAATTCTAATTTTAGAAGTAGTAGCCCTAATGTAAGTGTTTTAAGTGAGACTAAAGTTAATGATAAAATTAAGAATTTTTTACACAGGATAGAATTATGGAACCAGACAAAGGGGGTGGGGTGGTTTTAATGAATTGTGAGGACTATAACAAGAAAATATTATTTATTCTACAGGGAAAAGCATATATGAAATCCTCTCTAAACTAATTAAATGTTTCATATAATAGAATAAGAAACAAACTCTAAGATCTTTTTATTGAAGGCTCTATATCTATAGATGTCCTTTAATTATTTATCTGTCCCCTATCCTAGGTTATCTGTTATGTTTGGACTACGAAAGTTGCATAAGAATTTAATACAACCACCCATGCGCCCGATAGTATATAACAAGATATAACAAGAACATGTTATTTATTCTAGAGGGAAAAGCATATATGAAATCCTCTCTAAACGAATTAAATGTTCCATATGATAGAATAAGAAATGAACTCCAAGTTCTTTTTATCGAAGGATCTATATCTATAGATGTCCTTTAATTATTTATCTGTTCCCTATCCTAGGTTATCTGTTATGTTTGGACTACGAAAGTTGCATAAGAATTTAATATAACCACCCATGTGCCTGATAGTACACTCAAAGGGTTCTATTACCCAGTCTTTGGCTAAATACTTAGATAACACGTTAAAAGACTTTGTGTACATTGAAACATGTCTGTAAAGACTCATGGAGTTTCTTAGAAGCAATAGATAAGATACCTTTTAAAGACACATACATTTTTATAATTATTGATATTAAGGACTTATATTCTGTTATACCCCATGTTATAAGGTTAGAATGGTTTTCAGAGTTCCTTTATGAAAAAGGTATTGCACGTTTTGATGTTTTGGTCTCCACATAACTCATGGAGATGGTTCTTAAAAACAATTTTATATTATTTAGTCAAGAAATATACTTACAACAAGATGTTGTAGCCATGGACTCTGCATGTGGTTGTCTTTATGCCACTATTGTGGTTATGCAATGGGAGAAAAAATTCTTATTTTCTTCTTGTTACTTCAAACATATAAAATTTTATACTAGGTTTTTGGATCACGTGTTTTTTTTATTTTATGGGATGGACCTAATGAAGTTATTAATGACTTTGTAACTTACATCGAATCTACCACCAATTTTGTGAGGTTTACACACACCAGTGACCCCAACATGATTTCTTTTTTAGACATTCTCTTGTTAAAGGACTATTTCAATGAAAAGTTTGTATCAAAAATCTTTAGAAAGAACACATACTCTAATTCTTTGTTGCATATTTCCAGCACCCTCCTTGTGAAACAAAAGAAGGCCATTGTAAAAGGTCAATTTGTGCGTGTGGCACATATGGTTTCTGTTATGGACGAATTTTTGAATGAATGTGACAATTTAAAACACATGTTCTTGAAAAGAGGTTATCCTTTCAAATTTATTACTGAAATCATGATTGAGGTAGCTAATAAGACAGAGAGAGGTTTTTATCGTCCCCTATTATCTGGTGATGTATAAGATAATGTTTTTATCCATGAATAATACTGATACTAACATCATTGAAGAAAGTAAGGATTTTAAAACTTCTTTTATCACTGTTTTTATGCAAGATAGTTTTATATTGAAGGATAATTTAGTTAAAAATTGGTCCATCCTTAGACACAAGAAAAACATTAGATCCTTGATGGCTTATAACCTACTATAGTTTACAGAAAAGGAAAAAAATTGAAAAATATTTTTGAAACTAAAAATGTCCATCTTAATCGTAAAGTTGGTCATATGAATAAATGTGGAAGATGTGACTATTACAAACATATAAAAGAGGGTAGCTCATTTTGTGTTAACAATATGGAAATTAGGATTCATCAGAAATATAATTGTTGCTTCGAGAAGGTTATATATTGTGCTATGTGTGCTGTCTAGTCTTGTTACTACATTGGTAAAACTGACCATAAGCTAAGGAACTGCATATATGAACACTTATATGACATTAAAAACAAAAAAGACACCAACGCCCTAAGTAAAGACATTATGGAGAACATTAATCACAAATTTCAATTTTTTATTGTAAACAATATCAACATGAACATAAGAGGAGGGGCTTGGACATTAATGTTAGAAAAAAGGAGAGCTATACTGACAGTTAAAACTAAATGCAGACAACTGGCCAGGTTTGAATGCAAACATCTCCATTAGCCCCTTACTGAAATTAAAGGCAATGGAGAGGTAATAAAAAGCCCTTCCCTAGTTTTTATAGAACAGTACGAGAATTTTTAACATATTTACACTCTTTTAATTAACATATTTATTATTCTTACTACATATACATGTTTTATATATTTTTTATATTTCATATATATGCAATTACATTTTAGGTATTAAAATGGGGGGTCTTTGTACTATTTATTTGCTATTTATTTGTCAAATTTTTATTTATATACAGATACATATTTATTAATTCACTGTTTACATTCAATATGCATTGATTGTTATTCAACTAATTGTGTTAATTAATGTTGTCACTTCCTGTTGATTGGATTTAAAAGGAAGTATGTATTTTTAATGTGTTATCTGATGAAGTCTTGATATTCTAGATGAAAGCGTTTATCTCTTGTGGACTTTATTATTTATTATCTATCACCTGTTGGACTAAATAAAGTGTATACTGCTTTACATCATTTGAGGTTGGTTTGTAATGTAAACAAACATGAGTGGGACCAATCAAGCTGCTTCATTTGGACTTTTTGTTTCCTAATATATTAGGAATGACTTAATAAAAAATACACATAGAAATCATGCATTACAAACACTTGTTAGTTACTTGATACAGAAGTGTAATGTTAGTTTACTGATGTACTTATTTATTTTAAGGAACACTAAGACATCTGCTTGATGTTGGCATGCTTATTATGTAGTATACATTTCAATCTCCTATTTTCTTCTCTGTTTATGATGTCAGTAATTACAGTAAACAGTGACAAATGTTTATCAGTATGCCCAGATACATACTATCATCTCATATTGCTTCACACTCTGAGCTCATGAGATCAAATACTGAACAGTAGACAGGCATGCTTTAAAATGACATCATATCTTGGAACATAACTAGTTTAACTCATTAACACTACTGACTATATGGCTAATTACCATTACTAATTTATTTGGGCTGAGCCTGAAACTGGTCAGTATTGATCACTGCACTACCCCGGTAAACAAATATAAATAAAACCAAATAAATATATTGAAATAAATTATGAGCTAAGTACAGCATTGCAAATTGTAAATAAAAGAAAAAGTGTTAAAAGCACTTACAATGAGAAGATAAAGCCATCATTTGTTGCAGCTTCTCAGTTAAATACAGTTTAAAAAGTCATCTTAATTGTTCTGACTCAGTGCTGGACACACATTTCTGGACTGCTAGCTATACATTCAGTGCTCTTGGCACCATGCAGTCACTGGACTTCAGAGTGTTGTGCACACAGGTGTATTAGTGGTCCTATCACCTCCACAGTCAGCATATATGGAGAGGCTGTTATTTATTATTTTCAGATGCCAGCTGTACGTAAAGGTGAGTAAAGACTTGAACCTCTCACTGACTACCCTTGTCCTGGTCATAGCAGGGTGGATGGAAGCTATTTCCTACAACCTTGGATCATGTAGCCTTCTTTTCTAAACATCAGTAAGTCATGGAGGTGTCTACTGGGATATGCTATAGCTGGTAACAGTACTCTAACCATGTCATGACATTAGACCTTGTGAAAGGTAGAGTGGCAGACCATGGGAGCAATAATCTATTGTTCTGTGAATGTCCCTAGTCACCTGTAATCCATAACACAAGAGAAAATCTGAAACTGAGTAGTGAAGTAGACAGAACCCTCCAATCATGTCATGCACATTCCTAGCTTACTACTTTTAATTTAGTGTATACTGCCATATTTTCTATTTTCTTATGTTTTTATATAGAGTAAAAAGAAATGCTTTATACATATGTAAGGTGATTGTGTATGTTATTTTAAATTCCAGTCATTGGAGATAGTGCCAAAGTGTAGACTACATACAGTTGTATAAACCAACCACTTTGGTCACCTACTGTGGTGAGCAGTATCCTCATAACAGGAGAACACGGCTCACAGACTGAGTGCCATGGCACTGCTAACCACTCAACTGTGTAAAATATGGCTCTAGGTGATTCTGTCATGTTGACTAATGTCGCCAAATGGGCATGGGTATTTGTGGGTGATAAGTGGGGTTGAGGACCCAGCTACTCCAACCTATGACAGGGACTCATGCTAATAGTAGGGGGGGAGTATGTGCCCCTATTGGCCATTGTGTTCACTCCAAAAAGCACAAACTCTCTAAGTCAATAAGCTACTGGCTTGCCTGTGTCCATTTGCCCATCTTGGGTTACCTTGAATAACTGTGTTGGTCAAAAGCTGGAGGTAAAACCAATCAACCTGCCAAACATGAACAAAGAATTGCTACACTCAATGTAGGTTCACTGAAAGGATGCAACTTGGAAGTGGATGACATGATGGTAAGGAGGAGGCTGGATATCCTATTTATCCAGGGGACAAGATGTAAGAGCAGTATAGCAAAGCCACTTGGCTTGGGATTCACAGTCTACTACTCAGGAAGAGGACAGGCTAGAAATTGTGTGGGAACTGCTGTGAGAGAGATGCTTCAAAAGACAGTGAGGGATATTATCAGAATTAGTGACAGACTGATGGCAATCAGACTCCAGCCTAATGACAGGGCATTATTCATAATCTCAGCCTATGCCCACAGCAAGGTTGTGATAGTGAGGAAAAGAGTGCATTCTGACAGCAGTTGCAAGACCTACTAGATAAATCAGGACAATATGACTTGGTGTGAGAATGGGTAACCTTAATGCACATACTGGGAAAGACAGAACAGGATATGAGGATTGACTGGGTCTGCATGGGTTGGGCAAAAGGAATAAAGAAGGAGAGGCCATTCTAGACTTCTCTCTGGCAAATGGCTTGATAGTAGTCAACACATGGGTCAGAAAGAGAGACAGTCACAAGATCACATACAAGAGTGACCAACATGCAACTCAGGTAGATTTCGCCCTAGTTAACAAAGGCACTGGAGTGGAATAAGAGTTTACAAAGTCATTGCTAATAAAAACAGTTGTCTCACAGCACAAACTACTGGTTGCTACAATTAGCTGCAAGCAGTGGTCAAAGAAGGTTCTAAGGTCAACAGATATGAGGCTGAAGACCTGGAAGATGACTGAAGAGAAAGCACAACAGTTCAAGGAATTATGCTGGGCGTTAGCACCTGATGAAGAAGAGGAAGAATGGCAGTGCCTCAAAACAGCATGCGTGAGGAATACAGAACAGATATGCGGTTGAGCCACTTTTGTAAATAAGGTGCGTAAGGAAAGCTGGTGGTGGAATGCAGCAGTCCAGGAAGTCATCAAAAGAAAAAAGTGCAGGAAAAAGTAAGAGATAGAAAGGATGGGCAGGGCTTTGAAGGAATACTGGTTGGCTAGCAAAGATGGCACAAGAGCAGTTGCAATAGCTAAGAAAAATGTATTAGGGGCATTCTACAAACTTCTGGAAAGTAAGTCCCCAGACTAATGATCTTGTTGAGAGGTTAAACTCTTATACTCAAGACAATGTACGGGCATTTTCAGACCTGTTTAAGAGGGAGTGGGACAAATATTTGCCCTATCTGTTGTTTACTGACAGAGAGGTGCCCCAGGAATCCACAGGTTTTTCACTCTTTTGAGTTGTTGTATGGCCATAGGGTGAGGAGACCTCTAGATTTTATTCAAGATGAGTGAGAGGGTGAGTGTGAATCCCACAAGGAGTCTGTTGTGGCATATGACCTAAACCTCAGGACAAGGTTCAGGGAACTCATGGGCTTGACCCCAAGAACCTGGCAGAGGCCTAACAGCAGAAAACGTCTTGTATGACAGGAATGTTCAAACTAGAGAGTATGCTGTAGGGCAGCAGGTAACGGTTCTCATTCCTGTCAGACACAACAAGCTCCAGGCAGCTTGGGAGGGAGCCTACAATGTGGTATGGAAGTTCAGTGATGTTAACCACATGGTAGAACTGCTAGGAGGAAGCAGGGGCACAAATTGTACCATGTTAATATGACGAAACCTTGGCATGATAGGGAGGCCTTTATGCTGAGTATTTGCAGTGAATTGCAGGAAGAGTCTGAGGGGGATCTGGTGACAGATCTGCTCAGTGAGGCTCTGACTGACACCTCAGTGGAAGGGGTAGCAATGTCCCAGCAGTTATCCCCCTCCCAGGTTCAAGAAATCCAAGCAGTGTTACAGGAGTTTGGGGGCATGTTCACGGGGACCAGGGTGCACCCACCTGGTGTAGCACCATGTGGATTCAGGACCCCAAAGGCCTATTAAGCAGGCCCCTTATAGGGTGCCTGACAGCGTCAAACAGACTCTGAGGGAGGAGATACAGGAAATGTTGGAACTAGGGGTAACTCAGGAATCTAGCAGTTCCTGGGCCACCCCAGTGGTGCTGGTACCAAAGAAGGATGGCAGCACCAGGTTCTGTGTAGACTACAGGAAATTAAACAGTCACACAGAGTCAGATGCTTACCCCATGCCTAGGACAGATAAAGCCCTAGAGAAGCTGGGTGTGGCTAAGTATCTTACAACTATTGATCTTACCAAGGGTTACTGGCAAGTGCCCTTGACTCCCTGTGCTAGAGAGAGGGCAGATTTTGTGACTACTTTTGGCTTGTATGAGTTCAGAAAGATTCCCTTTGGGATGAAAAATGCCCCAGCAACTTTCCAGAGGCTGGTAGATCATATCCTACCAGGAACAGAAGATTTTGCCCTTGCTTACCTAGATGATATTGTCATCTATAGCCATTCCTGGCAAGAGCACGTTCAGCATCCCAGGGAGGTGCTGGGCAGACTACACAGGGCAGGGATGACCATTAAGCCCAGCTTTACTTTACAAGTGAATGTAGGTGCTTCATTCATGGTGAACATGTTCCTATACTTTTACAATTATAAGATACTTTGTACTTTACAAGTATTGTCAAAACAGCTAAATATAGTGTCCTAGTGCTCACTAAGCCAGGGGCAACAGCTGCATATCACCCTCACAAAGTCCCCCCGCCCCCTTATTCTTTCAGACTAACAGACTTCCCTCCAGTGACTGCCTTCAATACTTCTTGTAATTTGGTGACCATGTTCCTCAGAAGCATATTTAGACCCAGGGCTTATAATTCCCTAACAAAAGGATACCTTCGACCCTCTATCTTACTAACAAGCTTTTCCCTTGGACTTTTACAGACTAGTGCATGAAATTCTTATTTGACTTTCAAAAGCTAGTGCAAGTACTTTTTTAATTTGTCTTTATTGTAAAGCCATCCTATACTATTTTTCCTCTATTCCTGACTTACCTAGTTAGTGTCTACACTGATACTGATAGACTATCATGCTGGCTCATTTCTGTTACCACTTTGCCAGCTCCAGGTGCTGACTACCTCTATAGCTGTTGCTTCTGGCTGCACTTCTTGCTGTATATCCCCGCCCTCATTTTGCTTCAGGCTGCAATTAAAGGATATACCTGGTAACAAAGATTTCCCCAAGTGCTAGCCCCTCCCCATCCTTCCCAGTGTCCTCTGTTACTGTAGTAAAGGTAACAAAAGCTACAGACACCTTTTTGGAATCCCCTTCTGCAGCTGGATGTTCCCCTTGGAGACTGTGTGTCATATAATTCGATTTAAGCCTATAGTTTAAGGGCCTACATAAGCCTAGCCAACAAGTTTCCCTGGCTTACGCCACCCAAGAAAGTTATTTTCCTGTGCCACTGTCGAGCAGAGACACAGAAGTGATCCCTGGGGTGTATTTCCTATTTCCCATCCACTCATCAAGATTTTTTATATTGGTACTCTGTATAATACTGTGTTTTTAGTCACCATTGCAGTCGACAGTGACTGATCTTAGTATTTCCATGATATATAGCTGAATGTAGTCAATCATTAGCATTTTATTCTGTCCATGCAGTAGTAATGACATAGCTGGGATATCTGGGCTTGCATATGAGCTGCATTAACACATGCTCGTTTTCAGCTACATGGTTACAGTTCTTACTGCTTGCATTGAATGTTTTATCCTGTCTAGAAAGGAAGGCTCTCAAACTGTTTCAGTGAGGTCCTTAACATCATTATCCTTATGTTAGTGTAATCCCTGTGCCTTACTGTTATTGTATACCTGTTTTTGCTGGGATTTTGTTACATCTGTTTCTTTTTATGCAAATTAGACAATTGTGCTTATTTTACTTTGTTTTAAATCTCATCACGGTCATCTTCACCCACCCTGAGCCTAACCTGTTTCCATTTTGTCTTTCCCTTTAGAAAAAACAGTGACCTCATACATTTGGCGCCCCTCCAAAACTGAAAGTGCTCTCCTGGACAGCCTTCCAGTGGATTGTGTTGCAACAGTTTTTATTATAACATTGTCATGACGCTACTTTACTTTACAAGTACATGTAGGTGCCTCTTTCATGGTGAAAGTGCTCCTAAACTTTTACACTTATAAGATACTTTGTACTTAACAAGTATTGACAAAATAGCTGAATATAGTGTCCTAGCCGTCACTAAGCCAGGGGCAACAGCTGCATATGACTCTCTCATTCTTTCAGAATAACAGACTTCCTTCCAATGACTGCCTTCAATACCTCTTGCAATTTGGTGACCCTTTTCCTCAGAAGTGTATCTGGACCCAGGGCTTATAATTCCCTAACCAAAGGATACCTTCAACCCTCTATCTTACTACTAGGCTTTTCCCTTGGACTTTCACAGACTAGTGCATGGAATTCTTATTTGACTTTCAAATGCTAGGGCAAGTACTTTCTTTAATTCGCCTTCATTGTAAAGCCATCCTATACTATTTTTCCTCTATTCCTGACTTACCTGGTTAGTGTCTACACTGATAGTTTTTTATTCTGTCACTTTGCTAGCTCCAGGTGTTTCCCACTCTGCTCCCCACACCCTAACGCTATTCTCACCCACCCCAGGATCACTTTCCTTTATTCCTTGACCTGCTCCTCACCTTCTCCCTATCCTTCAATCAGCACTCCATCTACAATTTTCAATCTCACTTCATCCATTATCTCATAAAGTCTCTTTTCTGACTCTTCTATATAAGATTTTCTTTACTCTCTGTGTGTCAAATGCCCCAGTTAGGTATAAATGGTGGTTAGTGTTACTTAGGATCAAACAAAAGCCTGAATCCTCTACCCATACCACCACTTGTCATTCCAGGAGTTCAGTCCATAGCTCTCTACAGTCCAGATTTTCACAAAATATTTGGCTCATACTTTTGGGCTATTCCTCTTAAAATTTGTGTTTTTCTTGCAAATCAGTGAGAACCAAATTCACTAAATAATGATAGCTCTAAGTTTCAGTCTTCCTATCTTTCAGGAAACAGAAGGTAACACAAAATGCTTTATTTTTAGCAACTTTTGTAGATTATACAAGCAATATTTAAAATGTGTCCCTAGTTTTCAGCCTTTGCCCCCCCAAATAAAATTTGGCTTTTTCCAGATTTCTTGTGCTGCATAGTTGAGAGATTTCATTGATCGTCAAGTGGAATTTACAAGGAGCTGAGAGCTTCAGGGAAAGAGAAGTTTATGCCATATATGCTAAACTGTTTGCATTGTTAGTAGCACAGTGGGTAGTATACTTGCTTTTGATGCAGAAGGCTGTGGGTTTGACTACCACAGTATGCAAATGGATCGCTGATACTGTACTGTGTTTTACTTTAATGGGAGTGGATGCTGCAGTCCTATGAATGTCCTCCTTTGGAGGAGTTACCTAGTAACTATGAACCTGTTATCAGTATGCCATCCATTCCCATTACTAGCTCATCATTTTTTAATGTAGCATAGGCAATTTGTTCTTCAAGGGCAACAGGTACTTTATTTGTAGATGAAACAATGAGATATAAAGTTGTCTGTTAGCAGCAACCTCTTGATTAGTTACAGATCCCTTTGATGTGGAATTATTTAGATGACTTACTTCTGCAGAGATTTTGAATATTTACTGATATTGGTGGATTGTAATGATGGAAGTTTGAGTGACCTTTTATGGTTGAAATTTTCTGAAATGAGTAGTTTTGTCATTATTGGTTCATACAGTTTGTTTCACTGCTTACTAGAAAACTGTTCCAAACTACAAATTTAAAACATATTCTAACAAATGGTGCTGTATTATACAAGCAATATAATTTAATACAATCAGGAAGGTGAATCAAAGAACGTACACATGTATGCTTGCTCTCAGGATGCAGGAGATCAAAATAAGGGAAGAGACCAGTCACTAATGCTGTCGCCCAGGGTTTGGTGCTGAGACTTTCTTTTTGGTATATACATCTCAAAAGTAAAAAAAAATACCAAAGGGCTTTGACCAATTAAGTTTGAGATTACTGCAAGCTAGGAGCAGTTATTGAATCCCCAAATGACTTAACCATCATGCAGGAAGGTTTGTCCCAAACAATAACTAGTGCCAGAATCATGAATTGAAACTAAATTCCCAGAAATACATTATCATATCCTTTGGTAAGTCAACTACTCCAGAGAGCTGCCAAATTGACAATGCCCAGTTGTTTGGCATTTGACAGCTTGTGTGTACAGTGACCGAACTTTTGACCAACATATACCCAGAGTAATAAGAAAGTCTTTCTATATTGCACAGCTTATAAATAAATTGATTGTGACTAGATCTAGAGATGTTGTTGTTCCCCTTTACAAAGCCCTCATTAGGTCAATCATTTTGTATAATGCCCACTTTGGCATGTATCTGTCCAGACCCATGCAACGATTGGAATACCCACAATGATACCTTACTAAAAGGAGACAAGTCCTAAAAAGATAGGTCTTGCATGGACCACCTCAAAGATTTATCACTATACTCAGTATCCTACAGTGTGCTTAGAGGTGACATGTCTGGCATACAAGGCATCCTCTGACCTAAGACAGATGGACCTACTGAACATCAGGAAGTCAAATGGCATCAGAAATACTCAGTCCAGGTATCTAAACTAAATGTTGTGGAGAGATGGATATATATCCAGAACAGATTATCCATTCAAAGTAAAACAAAGCACATCCCTGTCCATATTCAAATGCAACTTGGATCTAAGGATTTGTAATAGAAAATGTACTCCAGGATTGCCCCTCGCATCACTAATGGATAGAGGCAGTTCCTAAATGCTGCATCCCTTACATGGGTCCCCTTAAATCGTCTATAGAGTAATCACATTTAGTCTCACTAGGGCTAATATACAAGTATCAGCCATGGGATGGAGAAGATTAATCAGGAAATGTTAATTCAAGCACTAAAATGGAAATTGGGTAAGCTTAAAATGTCCTCCAAGGGAAACTATGTCGTGGTAGTAAATAGCTTTGCCCTTTTTAGATCACTAAGTGCCCCAAACACCCTTGCCCCCCCCGCCCCCCAGACTTCAACAGCTTCCAGAACCTCTGCAGATAGCTATGAATTCAGCTTAGGGATTCAGAGGTTCAGTGGTAAAAAAGCCAGTTTATTGATGAGTATTTGATGAGATACAGTGTCGAATGTTTTTGACATATGTAGGAAGGTAGCAGAGACTAATTTTTTGTTTTTGAATTGATTTACGGGATTAGTAAAGCTAATTAGAGTTGTACTGGTGCTATGCCTTGGTTGAAAGCCATGTTGTGTATTAGATAATAGATTATTTGAGAGAAAGTGGTCCAACTTCTGCTTGTGTATATATTTTTTCTAAATTTTTGGCAAGTGGTAACAAATTGGCCATGGGTCTGTAGCTGGATACATCAGTAGAGGGGCTGCCTTTATGCAAGGGTATGACGTGAGATATTTTGCAGAGGAATGGTACGTACTGTTCAGAGATAGAACGGTTAATGAGAATACATATGGGGTAAGTGATGGAAGACACACACTCCTGCAAATAAAAAAAAAAACTCTCCTTACCAGCATGACTCTGGCTCTGGCAGCACCAGTGGAACAGCAGCAGCATAATTCCTGTAACACAGAGAAATACGAGAACGAGAACAGAGCGTGTGAATCCATGTTAGCATGAAAATTCCACTTCATTAATTTTACCCAAAGATCTTGCAGCTGTAAAAGTGGGGGGGGGGGCTCCCCCTGGTTCTACGGTTCTGGCACCCATGGCTACCTGCCAGATAGGAAACAAGCCACTTTATAGGACACTAAAGTTTCCCCCATCTCCCTATATGTGTAGGAGTCCACAAGGATGTATCCTTGGCACACTTGTATTCACAATTTTTACTAATGACCTAAACTCCTCAACAAATCCAGCCTGAATAATACACTATTTTGATGGTGCTTTCCTATATTGAAGACTACTTAACAGCCCATCAACCTATACTTAACCCCAATAAAATCAAGCTTATGGTCTTCTATAATACTTCAACAACCAACCAACCATCTATCTCTATTTCCTCCTCCAATGGCAGAAAAATAGAACCTGTTGAACATACAAAACTTCTTGGTGCCACAATTCATAGTGGACTTAAGTTTGACAACAAACACCTTGCACTAACAATTAAAAAGGTTCATGTCAAATTCGGTTCTCTCATAGGGCTAAGTCGTATCTTACTGACCATACCAGACTGTCAACAGCCAGAACCCATCTGTTATCTTCCCTGTTTTACTGTTCACAAATATTTACCTATCTTCAAAAATCGGAACTGAATAGCCTTGAATCTTGCTGTAACAAAATAGCCAAATTTGCCACTAATCAGTCTGAAAGATCTCACCATTGCACTGCCCTTCTCCAACTGAACTGGTTAGAGCTCCCTCGCCTGCTTACTCTGACTCTGCTATTAACTGCCCATAACGTCTTATACAAACCTGACAACTGCTCAGCTCTATTTGATCTTGTTCAACCCTACACTAACCTAAAATCAGTTAGGGCTGCTGATAAAGTATTGTTGAAGGTTAACAAAACACAAAACTCTCATGGCGTCTCCTTATACGCCCAGATCACTGCCAAATACTGGAAGATTTGCCCTTTTCTGCACTGTAGTGCAATCTCAGAGTTGGTATATTAGATGTTCGAACTTTCAAAAGTTTGATCATATGGTCTCGGCCATATGAAATCATCTGAAGTAGACCCATATCTATATTTATATGTGTGTGTGTGTGTGTGTGTGTGTGTGTGTGTGTGTATATATATATATATATATATATATATATATATATATATATATATATACGCACACACACATATATATTGTTTTGTCTGTACGAATAGTATAAGCATATTGTACTATCATTGTTATAGGCTTTTAGATACAATGTCAAGGAACTTGCATTTGAACTACAATTGTAGGTGTCTTATGTACAAATGTATAATTATGCAAGATTACATTGAGCTTTTCTCCCCGGGTCTCCACTGAAAATGGGCTTCTGCCCAGTCAGATACTACCCGGTTATCAAATGTAAATAAATAAATAAATACAACAAGAGGAAAAAGTTGCTGTCCAGGACCAAGAAGAAACAGGTGCCAAATTGGAAGTAATCTCTCCTTGGCCTAAGCGGGCAAATAAAAGTATTAGTGACATCCTCCAAAGGTAAAATCATGTCCAAATTGTCCACGTGTGCTAAAGACAGTCATAAGGCCTTCTTCACATATGTCTGCAATCAGAGGGGAAACACCCAAATATGGTCATAAGGGTGGTCAAGGACACAATGTACACAAATGCCATGGATATAGCGAACCTGCTGGCAGACGTGTTCAGTGAAAACTTCACCCTTCTGCCCCCCCATCAGCCATCAGTAATCCAGGATATCCCCAGCACCTGCCCCCCACACCTTATCACTAGGGAACAAGTCATTACTGCCTCTCAAAGGTTAGAAACACAGCTTCCATGAGACCCAGTAACATCTCAGACTGCATCCTGCATCAACTCAGGCAGGAACTTGCAGCACCATTAGGCACTCTATTCAACCTAAGCCTGAGTACCAGATTCATCCCCGCCAAATGGAGGATTGCCACCAGCATCCCTCTGCACAAAGGTGGAGCATCCACTGATCCAGGCAATTATAGACCCATCAACCTAACTAGCCTGATTTGCAAGGCCATGGAATGCATTATCATGGACCACATTAACAAGGACATCATCAACCTACAAAATCTTGATCCCACACAGACTGGTTTTGTCAAGGGGAGATCATGCCTGTTAAATCTGGTAGACTTCTTTGAGTCAGTCACCAAAGCCATGGACAAGTGGAAGAAGGTGCACGCTGCCTACCTTGACTTGGCCAAGGCTTTGACACTATTCCCCACTTGGGCATAATAGATAAACTATCCCAGCTTGGTGTGTATCCATATGTGACCAGATGGGTAGCTAGCTCACTCAGTCAAAATAGGGGAAGCTACCTCATGTAGTAGACCCCATAATGAGCAATGTACCCCAGGGATCAGTCTTGGGGCCCCTGCTGTTAGGAATATACTTCTCCAAGGTGCAAGCCAAACACAGAGGTCTATGGCTGACCAGGTTTGCAGATGACTGCAAGCTGGGCACTGTCATAAACTCCCCTAGTGATGTAGACATACTATAAGATGGTCTCACCCAGACAAATGACTGGTGCCAGAAACACAGCCTTAAACTAAATGCCAAAAAGCATCAGCATCCCCTTTGGGGAGATGTGAGGGACCTGGGCATCCAAGCTGAGAGCATTCTAACTTTTGACCACCATATTGCCTTCATTGTACAGATAGCTTTCTACATGGTTCACTTTATTAATAAGAGTATATCTTCTAGGAGCAAGGAAGTCATGACTCCCTGTATTCCTCCCTTATCAGGCCCATCATTGAGTATAACTCCCCTTTCATCATGTACCTCATGAAGCACATGCAGCAGCTGGAAAGACTACAATGGTTTTTGACCAGGAGAATCCAGGGCTTCAAAAATCTATCCTACATGGATAGGCTAAAAGCTCTGTCTCTCTACTTCATCTCACACAGACTCCTCAGAGGTGATCTATGTCGGGCATACCGAGCAATCTCTGACCCCATCTTGATGAAATTGCTGCATATCCACTCTCATGACCCACGTGCAAAAAAACTCAACTTGGTCTGCGACATCAATAGGACTTGCTGGTGGGACAGACTCTCCATCTGTGGAATAGACTCCCTCTCCACATCAAGCAGAATACTTCATTATCCCTCTTTAAGAGGAACCTGGAAGACTGGATGGGAAATAGAAAATGCACCCCTGGGATTCCACCTGTGTCCCTGCTGGACAGGGGCTTCAGGTGCTTACTTGTGGGAACATGGGCTAATTTATTGGATAGGCTTATAAGGGCCTCAGGGCCAGTAGCCTAGTAACTTTCTATAAACCTATTAACCTATGCTATAGGTGTACAGGAGGAATACATGGACTTCCTATCTCTTTGGATACTAAGGTTTATATAGCTCTCACTATACTTGCCATGGGGTCCTTCCAGAAGCATGCTGGAGAATATTTTGGGGATCTCACAGGTGCCTACATCAAGGATATTGAAGCATCTCTTGGATGTACTCTTGGCACATGTGGATCAGTACATCAATTTGTCGTTGTCACCTCAGGACTGAGCCAGAACTGTGTGCCTTTTATGGCATGAATAAAAACACAAAACACAACCCAATGCTGAAAATCACGGAGCTCCAATAAGTGATCTACCTCCTAGGTCAGCTAATGGATGGTTACCACAACCAATAATAAAAAATGTTCTAAATAGACAGTATCCAAGAGTGTAATTGCACTAACCACTCATTATTCACTCCTCTATTGAAGTACCACCAGCTTTCCTTCTGTCGGACAAACAGTTTTTTTCACCAGTTGACCAAACACTTCCAAACTACTTCGTTTCTTTAAACTGACAGTCAACATATATCAGCGTTTATGTTCCAAAATGCTCAGATATAAATCCAGCTTACCGCTCCGATATACTGTGAAGCAAACAGGTTTTATCTCCCCACGCAAACTGCAACTGGCTGTCTTTACTTCTAAAACTTCACGTTGTTGTTCAGGAACTTCCAACAACGATAGACAGCGCAAAACTTTTTTATTGTTATTACACAAAACAATCCATAAAATGCTTGTACCTCCTAGGAATTGGAAGTTCAGCCACTGAGCACACAAACGTACATAGAACGTAAAATAATGAATAGTGAAACTAATTTAGCGTCTACCGTGTATGAAACACATCTATTCAAAATACGCTAATCTGATAATTGTCCATGAAACATGACCTGGAATACTGATGATAATCCTATGAATTTTGGTTAAGCGCTTTCACTCAATAAGTCTTGAGCTTCTTCAGAACATCCCAGTAAAAAAACTTTTGTCTTATAAAACTTATTTGGCGCCAAATTCGAACCAGGTCCCAATTTAAAGCTACAATGTATGTTCTAACACGATTGTCTATACTCATAAAAATACATAAATAAGAATGTAAAAATACTACTTAGCAATATATATTCCTAACCAACCATACTATCCAATATTTGTGAAATATATTTGTAATAATTAAAAATTAAAATAATTAAAATAAAAATAAAAATAAAAATACATGTAAGTACAAATGCATTCCCATAGCAGTGAATAAATATACTTGCTCATATATTAAATAAATTCATGCTTCTATAAAAAACTACTATAAATTCAACATATACATCATTTAAATTTATAGCTGTCTGATGGACTATGGAACACCCTTAGAATTTATACATATATGAATGTTCAAACATTTGTGCTACGTATTAATACTGTCTATTTGGAAATTTTTTTATTATTGGTTGTGGTAACCATCCATTAGCCGACCTAGGAGGAAGATCACTTATTGGAGCTCCGTGATTTTCAGCCTTTTATGGCATGGCACATTTCCCTGAGTTAATCATAGCAACAAATTGCACCCATGTTGCACTTAAGGCCCTTTCTGACCACTAGGTGAGTAGCACCACAATAAGAAGGGCTTCCATTCAATCAGTTGCCAGGTAGTGTGTGATGCATGGATACCTCTCAACTGTACCGATTTTCACAGAATGTCTAGACTTTTCCCTCAAATATTTGGTCTGTTCCTCAAAAAATCTGTGGTTTTCTGGCAAATCATTGAGGACTAAAGTCACTAAGTTGTTTGTCTTTTTTCAGCTTTTTGTAATAACAATAAAAAAGTTAGGGGTCTCCACAGCAGAACTCCGGTCTGCTAATGATTGGCAGTAGATTTTTTTTTTTATGGTGCCGAGTTGCCAGCCCAATGCCCAACCTTCAGCGAAGGCACGCCCATTCACTCATGTCTTTCGGTGGCCACTCGACCATGGGCAGGACATGCAGACTCCACACAGAAGGCACTCCAGTTGTGAGTCGAACAAGAGAACCTTTTGCTGTGAGGCAACAACGCTACCACTGTACCACCGCGGCTTCTACTAAAGTCACTAAGTAATGACCAAATAATGACATATGTTTGAGTTTCAGACTTCATATCCTTCTGAAAATGTATTCTAATACAAGTCCTGTTACTCCAGCAGTTTTCCAAGTTTATAAGAGCAATATTTAAAATCTGTCTCTGTTTTGGGGCCTTTGTCCCCCAATTATTTTAGGCTTTGTCCAGTTTCTACCATTAAGAGGTTGTCAAATATAATGGGGGTACATCTCCAGTGTCTTTGGCCAGCATCCTGGCAGTACACATGATTTCCATATCTGGCACCATAGTTCACTCTACCACCTCTTTCTGCATAGTAGGATGCCCAGTTATCTCGCTGGTAAGTGGAACATATGTTTTCCCTTTTTGTCTATTTTATTTAAATAGTTATGACAAAATATATTGCAGATTATTAAACCACTTTTTCTTTTCTTTGTTCCCCCACACTTTCTCTCTCTCTTACCCTCTTTATTTTTGTCTTTCAGCTGATGATGGATATCCACTCTTGTCATGGTTCATGATACCGGTGAGAAATCCAAGTGGAGCTTCAGAAGAGCTGTATTTTCATTGACAGGATCTCTGACCTCATGAAGAGTAGTTTTCAGTCCTTGAATGAGTCTTGGGGTGCCCTTCAGTATGACCCAACTACTGCATGCAGGATTCTTACTGCATGTTACATTCTGCATAACATGATTATGTGCCAGTCTGGTGGTGAAGTGACTCATGCTGTCACTGCAGCTCTCCATTCCAGTCCTACTGTGATTAATGGTGACCGGCTAGCAGGAATGGAAAGGGACCCCACGTGGCAGGCTCTTGCACAGCATATGGCTGCATAGGTAAGAAGGAGACATCTAGTCCAGAACTATGGACAGTGACATTCATATTTGTGTTTCCTTTCTTGTAAAAATACATAGAGCATAATTGATATGTGTAGTGATATCTGTAGGCTGTAGTATGTGGTGCATTATCTACAGCTCATCTGACATTCCATATCTTAAAAAAAATATATATATATATATATATATATATATATATATAGATAGATATAAAATATAATTTTTTTTTTTTTAATTTCTGAACAAGTACTCATATTGCTGTTGGTAAAAGTTATGCCTATGTACTTACTGGCTCCTGTTTAGTAATGGCATAGGGCATCATATAATAAGTTTTTTAACTCTCTTGCACAATATATTCTAGTTAGGTGATGTACCTGACTATGCACATGCTGAATTTCTCAAAGTAGTACAACTAGCAATAAGTGTTAATTCAGTATTTAATATGATTTCATACCCTGCAGTTGATTGAAAATGTATCAATGTTTTATTTGTATATTATGCAATGTTTTCTCGGTTTGACTTTTGTTAATTGTTGATGTATTGGGTACTTCACATTTTATTTTGTCATGCACAATAATTTGTGGCAGCAGAGATACAAAATATAATTTATGCAGTGCTGATGGGGAACTGGCAGTAGTGCTTGCTTACATGGCAGGGTACTTATCTTAATTGGTAATTTTCTTATTAATGTTTCTCCTGAAAGCTTGTGGTTATAGGTACCTGCCAGCTGGAACAATGTCAATGCATACAGTGTTAATTCTACTGACTGCAATGTTGTGCTATGACATGGCTTTCTTTCCACAGTTCCACCATTACTGGAATGAAATACATACAGTTACAAAGTATCCTAAATACCTACCTCCCACCTTTTTAATAAATTATTCCTCTTTGAGTTGAAATTGACTTGTGCTTGTGAAGGTCAAATTGTAAGTAATTGAACTGTCACACTTGTGCAAGTGATTTTGAAGAGGGGCTATTATTAGAGCTTGATGGTAAGTTTGTTAAATGTTGTGACCTATTTGATGTAGGTGATCCTACAGAAACTAATCTGACAGTGCTGGAGGACCAGAAGTGTTACCTAGAATGAGAGATTTTGCTAGATGTAGATGAATGCTGACATGGCCTGTGTGAAGATAGGTAAAGGCTGCCAGCCTAGCCAGATAGAATTAAATTCTATCATTTGTAAATATTAATGTAAGCTACAGGCTTGTTCTCATAAAAGTGAAAAGACTGCATGGGATATTGAACTGCAAAAATGTAAAAGCAGTGCACTATGCTGTAAAAAAGCTAAGTCAAGCATTTTATGACTGTCTTTGATGTCAAAATTCAGAGCCGATATGTCTAGAGGGAGGCATTCTGCCTATTGTTTTAAGAGCAGAGTTAATGGCTAGAATTTGAATGTATAAATATACTTTATTGCTCTTGTTTCTGATCAGGTGTAAAGAATATAAATGTAGGTTCTGTTAGCCTGGGAACACCAGAGAAGTGTGAAGAATGATGTCATGTGAAGCAGCTCTGTGTTATCAATTTAAAGAGAGAGAATCAGAGAGCTCAAAGCATTTTGTCTTGAGGACATCCAACATCACCAGCACTGCTTTGCTCTATATGTAAGTTATTTAGAACTGTGTTTTCTCTTACAGGAAATAGGAAGATTAGACTAAGGGCTGGATTCACGATGGCTTGCACGGAGTCTACGAGTAGAGTAAGACTCCATGCAGCCATCATGTCCGACGAGCGATCCAGGAACAGCCTGTAGGGGCGTGTAAGAGAGCTCCTAAAACGTCTTCTACACGTACAGGGCTGGGATATGCAAATTTCCGCACTTGCAGCCGAAAGGCATGCAAATGAGGTAAATCTGCTATCCAGGAAGCACAAACCTGTCCGAGTAGGAGACGTGTTAGCTGCAGAAATGTACTCAGTTGACAACTGAGTACCGTTCTGCAAATAGCACAATGGAGCCTTGTCAGTTCCAAATAAAGGTTGCATATGGTTGAGGAAGCATGCCAATGGCCAAATATCTGGCCATTGGAAAGTTTCCCAGATGCAAAATTTAAAATAAAAGTAATTTTTTTTCATTGATTTCCGATGTTTAAGCTTGGCGCAGCATGGCACAAACTGGGTGCGCTATAAAAATCATAAAATAAGACAATAAAAGCCACAAACGTGGAATTTATGAAAATTGTTAAGTGACAATATAAGGGAATAGCAGGCTGAAGACAACATTGCCACCGAGTAGGGGTTGCTAAGGGGAGAAGCCCAGTCTAAGACATGTAACCAAGCATTAGTAGGCAATCCTATGTAAATGAGTGTTAGGATAGTGAATCACACTTTTACATAGCAAATGAGCACAGTCAGTGGAGTGTAGGAGTAGGATATGGGGAGGAACAGAGTAGGAGATAGGTGACATCACAAGGGGGGTATATATGAAAGTAGTGAAGCTCATTGGAGCACAGTGGCATGTGTTAGCTGTCAGTTAGACATAATGGAAAGAAATGTGTCAACAGGTAGGACAGGGAAAGCCAGGAAATGGAAGGTGTATACTGTGGATAACACCAAAGTTTCTTGCTAAGCAGGTATGCACGTGTGTACGCGTGCCTGTAAACTCTAGTAAGACAGAGTGCGAGCGTTTAAGCTGGAGTAAGCATGTATAAGGCTGTTGGAAGACCTGTAAGCATGCTTGCACTGGTGTGCACGCATTTTAACCCAAATAAGCAAGTTTTAGTCCATCTAAGCATGTGTGTGCATGTGTGAGCTGCTGTGAGAGTGTTTCCGCTTGTATGCATGTCGCTCCCCCGAGGAAACAGAAAGGAAAAAGGAAGCACAACAAATAGTAGGAAGCTAGCAGGTGCAAACAATCAGAATCAGGCAATTACACAGGCAGAACACTAGCCCAGCACTTAAAACTCTGCAAACAACAGTGAAGTTTGTTTCTCTCAAGAGACACTGCAACACTGGAGTAAGCTACTAGAAGTGAAAACTGAAAAAAACTACACTCAGGCAAAAATGCTAGGCGCTGCCATTGCTGTTATAAGGTACATATGCAACATGCTGAGGGTGGTGACAATGCAAATGCTGTCGGCTGAGGAGACGGAGAAGAGTGTACAAGCCCAGGGTCACCTACCAGGGGTTACATGAGCTGGAGATAGTGGAGCGCTATAGAGTGGAGAGAGACCTCCTGCAGCAAATTGTTGAGCTGTGCAGGCCACGCCTCACACACAGAACCAACAGAGGGGAACCCATCCCAGTGGAAACAAAGGTATGTGTTGGCCTAAGAATACTAGCAACAGGTACCTTTCAGAGACCAACTGGTGATATGATGGGGATATCACAGGCATCAGCATCCAGGGTACTGAACCAATTCCTGGATGCCATGACAGCACATGTCAGTGATCATGTATATTTCCCCAATTCCCATGAGGTATTGACTTCCATCAACTGCCAGGTCGTGTGTGATGCCCAGGGCATAATAATGAATGTGTGTGCTGGCTGCCCTGGAAGCTACCAGGATTCCCATATCTGGCATCTGACGCAGCTGTACCAGACATTTGCCAATGAGGACATCCCACATGGTCACTTAGTGGGGGATGCTGGCTATGCACTGGAGCTATGGCTGATGACACCCATCAGAAACACACACACACACCTGACCAGGAACGCCATAAAGAGGCACACGCACAAACACGAAATGTAATCGAACATGTGTTTGGGGTGCTCAAATCATGGTTCCGGTGCCTGGACACATCTGGTGGAGCCTTGCAATACTCACCATCTACATGTACCCAAATTGTCATGGTATGTGCTATGCTACATAATATGATTCTGTGAAAACAGCTGCAGCAGGACCAGCATAGGCCTGGGCCAAACAGCCCACCACCAGTGCCAAGGCCATCACAGGCAGAGCGTGACTCTGAGGAGGAATAACCTGAGCCTGCCCCAGTAGGCAGAAGGAGGCGTGCCCAGTATGCCTTGGCCTTGGCAAAGAGGCAATGCATAGCACATACACTGGCTCAGTAGGAACCCTGGAAAGGATACCTCTCTCTGACTCACACATAGAGTAAAAGGGATGCCTAACTTGACACTACCCGTTTCCAAACATGTATAAGGAGTGCAGCATGTGCATCTGACATAGGCAGCCCTGCAGCACCACCTGAGGCATGATTGCCATGTGTTAAGCAATGTAAGGTAGTGCTAAACAGCATTTACCACCATGTAGTATATGCAAACTTGATGACCTTGAGTGGCATCCTACCCTCACCAAAAATGAGGCCACAATATGAAGACAAGATTATCAATTACAACAATTGGCTTAAATATTGGTGTCAGTGAAAGGGGATAAAATGTGTGTCAGCCTGGGATGACATGCTCGACAAGACATGTTTTCACCTATCACCTGTGGCCTTTTGGATATTGCCAAAGGCTCTTGTCACCCCCATAGTGCCATTTTTAGGTAAGGCTTAAAACACAAACCCACCTCCATAGGTATCACAAGGGATAAGTAATGCTACTCAATGCCAGAAGTCTAAACTGCAAGATGCATGCACTCCAACCTCTCCTCAGCATGGAGAATGTTGATATCTGTGCAGTAACAGAAACCTGGTTCAAGGCTCCCAATAGCACCCTAGCATTAACAGGTTACACCTCATACCATGCTTTATAGCTGAAAAACATGGAACAAACTAGAAAAGGAGGGTGAGTATCAATATTTTTCAAAGATACCCACACCCCCAGGTTGGTGGCACAGCATGAAGCATTGGAGACTATCCATGTGCAACTAACAGTGGCTAAAACCGCCTTCCAGTTCATAGCCTGCTACAGACCACCCTCCTAAACCCAGGAACCACACTTGGCTGACTGGAGAACACATGAAAATATGAAGGTCTCCCCAAACACCATTATATTGGGCGACTTCAACTACCCAAACATAGACTTCGAGCATTACCCTAGCCCCAACACCCTAGCCCAAAGGTTCCCAGAATTTATAAACCAAATGCTACAGAATAACTTGCTACCACTCCCACAACAGGGGAAAACATACTGGACCTGATCATCACCAACATGGGGACTCTATGCCCAAGACCAGAAGTGTATCCCTCACTGGTAAGATCAGACCAGAGAGTAATCTCACTGGATATTCATATCCCGATCCCAGCCCATGGCCAGAAAAACACAGTGAAAATTATACACTAAAGCAAATGTCACACTTCTCAAAACTGAGGTGGAATCCTTCACAGCCCCTGTGCCTGTGGAAAATATGGCCCAGACCTCATAACCCTTTATAAACGCATTCTATGAACACCTTCAGGAATGCATGGATCATGCAATCCCAAATAAAACCAAGACCCAATCCTCCAAAGCCAGGCATCCTGTCTGGTGGACCCCAGCCATAAACAAACCATACAATACAAGGAGGAAGCTACTATATGATAGATCAAAATCACAAAAAGGGAAGGCATCTCTGATCAGTATTATTGAAAAACTACGGCCACACGTAAGATCGTCTAAGGCCATCTTTGAGATAAAAATTGTACAGGACACCAAGGATAATCACAAGGCATTCTTTACTTATGGTAGAAACCTGTGTGGGAATCCCCAGATATGCTCAGAAGTAGTCCAAAATGACAAACAATACACCAAACCCACAGACATTGCCAACATCTGAGCTGACAGGTTCAGTGCAAACTTCTCCCCCCCTCCCGACCAAAGGGGCAAATATCTATCCCAGCAGAGTGCTGGCCCCCTGACATCGCAGATGCTCAGGTAACAGACAGCCTCTCCAAAGCAAAACACACAGCATCAATGGGACCAGACGGTGTCCTGGGCTGTGTCTGACATGAACCCCAAGAAGAATTGAACACAAACATAAAACCACTGTTCAGTCTCAGCCTTACCACAGGATATGTACCCAAAGATCAGTGTACAGCAGCAGTGGTCCCTCTCCACAAAGGTGGTGCCTCAATGGATACTGCAAACTATTGCCCCAGAAGCCTGACTAGCTTGGTCTGCAAAGCTATGGAAAGGATCATCATGGACCTCAGAAATAAACTTATTGGGGACCTACAGACACTGGATCCTACTCAGTTTGGCTTTGTTATGGGCAGATCCTGCCTCATAAACCTGGTTGTGTCATTTGAAACAGTCACCAAGGCCATTGACGAGGGGAAGCTGGTCCACACAGCCTACCTGGACCTCGCAAAAGCCTTCCACATAGTACCCCACTTGGTCATCATAGATAAGATCACCAGCTTCAATATAAACCCCTATGTCACTAGATGGGTTGCAAACTGGCTCAAGGACAGAACCCACATGGTCAGAAATGCTGGAGCCATGTCAGACCCCAAACCAGCTACAAGTGGCATCCCACAAGGCCCAGTCCTGTGACCTCCCTTGTTTGGTATATATTTCTCAGAGGTACAGGCCAACACAGAAGGACTGTTGGTGAACAAGTTTGCAGATGACTGCAAACTGGGCACCATAATCGACCCTCCAGCTAACACAAGCATCCTACAAAAGGGCCTCATAGAAACAGACAACTGGTGCCAGAGCCATGTCCTCAAGCTAAATGCAAAACAGTGTATAGTCCTCCCCTTTGTCAAAAACTAAGTGCCCACAAATTACCAAATAGGTGGTAACCCATAAAGTATGGAAGAAGTGATAAAGGACCTGGGGACCCAAGCTGATAGCAATCTCTCATTCGCTAACCACGTGGCCAAAGTGTTTAGAAAAACATTTCATATAGCCCACCTAATCATGAAGGTATTTACATCTACATCAGGGGAGGTCATCGTGCCTCTTAACTCATCAGGCCCTTAATGGAGTACAATGCCCCTTGTGGGATGTACCTTATTAGACACCTGCAGCAGCTGGAAAGACCACAAAAGTACCTCACCAGGAGGATCAAAGGGCTCAAACACATGCCATTCGCTGCCCGGTTAAAGAAACTGCAGCTCCACTCAGTGGCATACCACCTGCCCAGAGGCAATCTGTGTCTGATGTATAAAGCCATGTCCAACCTGGAATCAATGGAAATGCTGCACCTCGGAAAATCAGAATCCCATCAAGCTACACGCTCAAGAGACTTGAACCTCAGGACTGAAATAAACAGGACATGCTGGAGTGACAGATTCATAACCCAGAGCCCCCCCCCACTCTTGAGTAACCCCCCACTCCAGGTTAGCCAGAGTCCCTCATTGACTCTCTTCAAGAGGAATCTTGATGTGTGGATGGGAGATTGTAGGTTTACCCTGGGTATCACTTCTATGTCACTGTTGGACAGAGGCACAGTATACTAACCTTGATAATTGTCATGGCACTCCACTTAAAATGTGTGTTGAAAGCCAAACACACACTGGCTAGGATTATAAATGCCCTAGGGAAGATAGCCTAGTATGAACCTATGAACAGAATCACACACACCAACTAGTACAACTGTGGTCAATGTGGAGTAATGTTTGGCAATGTCCACCCAAGTTGGTGAATACACAGCTATGTTGAACAAGCCTGGTTTAAGTAGGTCATAGCTGAACAAAATGCAACATGCTCATAGTTGCCCAACTGGCCCATAACCAGTCTGGTTTGCTCAGTATGAACATTTAAAGCAGTGATGGGACTCAAACCCATGATACTGTGCACCATAGTGAAAGCACTGAACCACTACACCATGACAGTATTGAAGTGTTCAGCCAGTATGAGAGAATGTTGCCAAGTCTTTGCAAACTATCACATGGAAACCCTGCAGGCACAGCATAATCCCTGTTGAGTTATGACACAAAGGAGTCTGGCAGTAAGAACACAACATGATTTCCAACACACACAGTATAAATGTCAATATTGGTCATGTTCACACACAACCAGAAATGTAGTGGACTCCAGATCACAACATATGGAAAGGTCACACTGGGCATGCTCACACACACTTGGATAAATGAGACATATGTCAGGCAACAAACCATGGAAAGCCTGAACTGGGCATGCTCACACACTTAGGTCATGTCTGAGTATAGCAGTCAGTCACACATATCTGGCAGTTGTATGTGTTAAGCCAGGAACCTCCCACAATCCAGCAATCCGCCCTGTACACACAGTTAAATGACAACAGACACATATATTAATATACTGGAACCCTGTCATGATCAAACATGTTATGCAGATACACAAGTTGTTCATAGAAACTGAGAAAGCTACGGCAATAAAGACCTGCAAAACATTAGCAGCAACAAATATTGTGCATCCCGAACATAAACATAGGTGCAGAGGTCAATACTAGGCTGTCTGCCCTAGGGAATTCATAAGCCTAGGCAGAGTGTATTTGGTGTCCACCTCCCCAGTAGAGTATCCTACTGTGCCTCTGTAAAGTAGGCCACAGAAGGCACCCTTTAAGGCTAGTTTGCTGTGCTTCTGTCAAGCAGGGACACAGTGGAGATCCCAGGGGTGAATTTGCAATTTCCCATCCATGCAGCTGTATTTCGCTGGAAGAGGGTTGGCGAGGGGCTATGTCTAACTTTAATTGGGATTCAATTCCAGAGTGAGGGGAGCCTCTGGGTAATGAATCTGTCCCTGCAGCATGTCCTATTTATTTTTGTGCTGAGGTTTAAGTCCCTGAAGTGTGTAGCTCTAAGGGTCGTGGATGTTATGAGGTGGAGCATGTCTATTACTTCTGGGTTTGAAATGGCTGCATACATCAGGCATAGATCACCTCTGAGTAGGCGTTAAGCAACTGAGTAGAGCTGGAGATCTTTTAGTTGAGCTGCATAGGACATCTGTGTGTAGCCCATGATCCTCTTGGGGAGGTACCGTTGTGTTCACTGTAGTTGCTGCAGGTGTTGGGTAAGGTACACCCCAAAAGGGGCATTGTAGTCAAACATGGGCCTGATGAGTGACTAGTAGAGGGCCACAATGACCTCCCATGCTCTACATGCAAACACCCATGTGATAAGGAGGGCTATATAAAGGTCTTTGCAATGACTCTGTCAATGTGATTAGCAAAGGAGAGGTTATCTATGTGGGTCTGTGGGATATTGCTCTGTTATGTAGTAGCTTCCTCCTTCTGTTGTACAGCTTATATATGGCTGGGGTCAACCAGACAGGTCTCCTGTTTTGGAGGAGTCATGGTTTTATTTGGGATAGCATGATCCATGCATACCTGCAGGTGCTCATACAATGCGTTTGTAAAGGATTCTGCAGATTGGGCTGTATTATCCTCCAGCACGGGGCCTTTGAAGAATTCCACCTCAGTCTTCACAAGTGCAAAGTCTGCTTTTGAGAAATTCTTTACAGTGATTTCCTTGGCTGGGAGTGGGGATGGGATATGGATGTCCAGGGAAAGTTGTTTATGGTCTGATCTTAACAATGACGGTTCTACCTCTGGTGTGGAACATAGTGTCCCCATGTTGGTGATGATCAGGTCCAATACGTATTCCCCCTTGTGGGTGTGGTGAATGGTTGTGCCATAGCACATGGATTCACAAATTGTAGTGGCTGTAGAGTGATGTTGTTGAGGGCCTGAGTAGTATCCCCAGTCAATATTTGTGTACCTGAAGTCAACCACTTTAATGGTGTGTGTGAAGACCTGCATATCCTGCACTGTTCCCAGGAAAGCCAAGTGTGGTTACTGGGTATGGGGGGGGTCTGAACTACACACCAAACCAAAAGGCAGTTTTGCACAATGGTAGTTATATATGTATGGCCTGTCATGCTTAGTGCAGTGGTACCAACCCAGAGGTGTGTGTATCTGTGATGTATATGGATACACCCCCTACTTGTGTTGTGTGTTACAAGTCCTGTGGTCACAAAGCATGCTATAGAACATAACCTGGCAGTGGCAGTGTGCATATGTGACCCTGAACTAGGTGTCTGTTAATGCACAGATATTGTTATCCCCCATACTGAGGGATAGTTAAAGATGTACCTTCCTCTTTGGAAATATTGATGATGTCAGCACCCTATAAATATAGCAGAAGAAGGGAAATCATCCAGTAATGCGAATAGCGTGCTGCTCTAATGCGTCTCTCTCAAGTATCATAACATAGTTAGGTAGGGGTTTGAATCCTGCAAACTGTGTGTGTGGGGGGGGGGGCAGGGGGTGTATATGTATGCAATTCTCTGTGAAAGGGATGGCCCTTTTGAAGACTGGGATAACACACTAAAAGATGTACATTCCTCTTTGGAAAGAATGATGATGTCAGCACCCTATAAATACAGCAGGAGAAGGGAAATTATCCAGTAATGTGAATAGCGCGCTGCGCTAATGCATCTCTCTCAAGCATCATAACATAGTTAGGTAGGGGTTTGAATCCTACAAATGCCATGTGTGCGTTTGTCAATGTGTTGTGTGTTTTGCTTTTATTATTGTATGACATATTATAACAGTAATTTCAATGCACACATCAGGTATGTGTGTGCCACATACAGATATGTACCTGTGACCTTTAATAGTTTCTATGTGTGAAGCTTGCCCCATATGAATACAGTTGTTACCTTTGCCAGCATGTGCCGCAGCTTACCAGACCTTAGGCCATACATGTATGTTGGTGACAATGCAGGCTACTGCAGTGATCTGTGTCCCAGGCCAACTATGTGACACACACCCATAAAAGCTTTGATAGATTAATGTGGGTGAGGGTTCATGTCTGGAGTATATGTCAGACATGTTAAAACACAGCAAAGTTTGTGAGTGATGGACACCCAGTGTAGGTGTATGGCAACTGTCGTCAATATGCATACAGACACCTTCTTGCTTAGGTGATACACCGAGGGACTGCAGAATACCTTTGGAAATGTGAATATCACAGGAAAGACAAGATAACACTTGTCCACATGTACACACCATTACCCATTCTACATGATGGGTGCTACCACCTACATGGTACTGTTGCACCACGGCCAAAAATATGTGAACACAAAATCAAGTAAAATCTCGAAAGTCTGTTTATTCAATAAAAACAAGCAAAAATGCTTGATAAAAACTTTTTCAATCTTTGTCGTTAACGATATTGACAAAATGAACACAAGCAGAAGCAATGCTTGGAAAATAGGACTTTTTCAGTCCTTGTCATTGACAATATTGGCAATTTTTCTGAGATGGCTACTCACAAATTACTCCATGTAAAAAGATAAATAATCCCAAGGAGTAATAAAAATTGCTGTCCTCCAGATAACAGTGGAAGCGTATTGCCCAAAAATAAATTCACAAGCAAAGTTCAGTCACAAGATGAAGTCTCCACCTTCGTGAGATACCTAATAGGAAGAAAATATAGCTCTGCTGTTGGAACTCATAAACGAATATAGGCAGAGAAATTCCAAAATAATGGATCCCAAACACATGATAAGCGCTTTCGGTTTTCACCTTCTTCAGATCGTAAGGGGTAGAGAAAATGCTATACTTTTAAATCAGCTTACAGCCAATAACCATGCCCTAAATCTGGCACCTTTAATGACGACACACCTTTTATGCGAATGAAGTGCTCATTCATCATGTTCTAAGCCAATAGATTGCTGATAGATTTCGTTCACAACTATAACTGGAGTTCTGAGGTTGTGACGTCAGATGAATTGCAGCGAATTAAGAAACAAATAATTCTTTGGAAGAAAGGTATATACCTTATATTCAAATAAGATGTTTATTCATTTTCTTTAGCCAATCGACTGTTAGAGAACAACACATAACATTCAAGACTGGAGAAGATATAATGTCAATTCTATTGTAACACATATAAGCTTTTAAGATGTTAGCTTTTAAGATATTTATTCATATTCTTCAGCACATAACATCCAAAACTGAAGGTATGTAGCGCCAATTCTACTATAAGAAATAAGAACTTTCAAAGCTTGACGCACCTTCTGTTCCTTCGAATTACAATATAGATTAGCGGAATTACGGACAGTATTTCAAGATGTCAAAGCTCATTTATTTCAGCCATCAAAGCTGCCATACCATTCAATATCGAAGTAAACATCATTCATTTGTTATCTAACTTCTGCCAGTGTCCTGTCTCTGCTGATGAAAAAACTTTTATTCACATAGTGGGCTTTAAAAAAGCTTTAACAATAGAGATAAACTTTGCTAGCTTCAGGAGTAAATCTTTGGTCTTCTAGTTTTTAATATAGGCTTTATAGGGACATAAGCATTTAGTCCAGGAGGTCTGTCTGCTTGCAAGTTAACAATCCATCTAGCCTCGCTGAGTTCTGTTATATTAGTGATGTTACCTCTTTTAATATTAGGTATGACATGCTCAATAGCTCTAAAGCTGAAACCATGGTTAGGAAATTCTTTAATATGTGCTGCAAGCGCATTATGAATATCTAGTTTGCGAATATCATTCAAATGCCGTAAAATTCTTCTTTTGAATTGTTGGTTCATCTTGCCCACGTAGAAGCTGGAACAGTTGTTACAGGTGGCTAAGTACACTATGTTCTTGGTACTGCATGTCACCTTACAATTAAAATTATATTCCTTAGATGAAATAGGATGTACAAAAAAATTCCTTTTATCTATAAGACGACAAGCCATACAATTCCCACATGGATAAGTACCTTTTTTACCTAATGGTTTCTTCCTTCTAAAGCCATCCTTGCTACGTAGCAACCTCTTGATGTTTTTCTTATTTTTATATCCAAAATAAGGTTTGGATCCCACAATGTAGGGATGTAGCTAGCAAGTTAGGCTGGTGCCAGGCAAGCAAGTCTGGTAGTCTCAAAATAAAAGTGCCAGCACCTTGGAGAGTCAAATAATAAAGTTTATTTTAACATCAAAAAGCTGATAACTAGACCGGTTTCAGCTCAAAGCTTTCCTCAGTAGTACATTGAAGTAATTGAATGAAGCTCTTTTATAGCTAGAATAAGTAGATTCATGACCTCATTTCCTGTAATTAATTAAACATGAAAATGTTATAGTGATAAATCACTAAGTAATACATTATTTCACTAGCATCCATCTATGCATGAAATTCATGTCTAAATGTCAATATAGAATAAACATATAATTAAAGCAAAATAATGTGAGAAAACATAAAAAGGGAAAAAAGTAATTATTTATACAATAAGAAATAAAATTACTTACTGCAAAGTCATAATTTGTCATTTAACCCTGGGGAGAAAAGTCCCCCTAGTTTAATAATCCACCTTCTCTCCTTGGTATTAAGAATATCGTGCCATCCTGATTTGAAAGAACGATCCCCAAAATTCGATCAATGATTGTAAAGGTGAATCTGGCATTTGAATGTTTCATTGTATGTTTATAAAGTGCATTGGTGATTCTGTGATTTCTGATGTCCCCTAAGTGTTCTGAAATTCTAATACGGAACTGCCTCGATGTCTGGCCAATGTAGAAGGCCTGACATGTGCAGGTGGCTAAGTAGATTATCCAATCCGAACTACAATTTCCGAAGAAATTGATGTCGTATACCTGACCAGTGTTTTTGCTGGTAAAACTTGTTGTTTTGAAAATGTAGTTACAAAAGCTACAATGGCCACAAGGAAAGTACCAATGAGCTTATCTCCAGTGAGTGTCCTTTGTGTATAGTTATCATGCTTAGTGTTTGTTGTTTTTTTGTAATGGGAAAAATGGGAACACAAGGATTTGCCCTTTCTGTAGGAGAAGTAGCAACGTTCTCCTAAATAATTTTCTAAAAGGGGTGCGATTTAAGTATATTCCAGTGGTTATTGACAATGTTGATCAGGTTTCTACTATTTCGGCCATAAGTCGTAACCAATCTGCATATGTCGGAACCATTAGTTTTCTTGCTTGTCTTGTATTCTAATAGAGAATGTCTGGGTAAAGTATCACAAGTTTGGACCACTGAGTTGATGATTTGTGATGAGTATCCCTGGATAAAAATCTGTTGGTTAAGTCCTGTTGATGTTTGGTGAGGTCTTCCTGCGAAGAACATATTCTTCTTATTCTCATAAATTGGGATTTTGGAATATTTTTAGTGATATGTTTCGGATGAAAGCTGTTTGCATGTAGGAGAGTATTGTACTGAGGAAATTTTCTATAGACAGATGTTTGAAGTGTATTGTCAGTCTGTCTTTTCAAATGGACATCCAAGAAATGAATTTCATTGAGATGATGTTCTTCAGTAAATTCAATACCCCAAATATTGCCATTTAAATATTCCAAAAATTCCCTAAGGTATTCGTTGCCTCCTTTCCAAACCAACCAACAATCGTCCAGGTATCTCCTCCATATGTCTATTTCAGGTAAATATATATTGTGCATTGGATCGTAAATGATTGTTTCTTCTATGTATCCCATGAAGAGGTCCGCGTAAATGGGCACGAAAGAGGCTCCCATGGCTGTTCCTTGTAATTGCCAGTAGCAATCCTGTTGGAAATAGAATACGTTTTTGGTCAAAATGTGTTCTGCCATACATAGTAGAAGTGTATTCATTCCTGGTGGATATAAATTGACTTTATATAGCCAGAATTCCAATGCCATTAGGCCTGCCCAGTGAGGGATACTGGTATATAGAGAGGATACATCCAAGGTGCACATAAGCCAGTCCGTGTCCAACTGTGTATCTGTAACTATCTGCAAGAATTCCGTAGTATCCTGTATTCTTGCACGAATAAATCTCAATAATGGTTTCAACTTTTCAGTAAGAAAGGCCGAAAGAGGTTCAGTGAGTGAACCGATGCCTGATACAATTGGTCTGCCAGGTGGTTGTTCTATGGATTTATGAATCTTAGGTAGAAGATATAGATATTGTTTGGCAGGATCTTTAACTGTCAGATGTTTCTTTGTTTTCTCTGAAATTATACCATTCTCAACTGCCTCTTCAAGAAATAAATTGATTTCAGTTTGAAAACCAGGTGTTGGATCAATATCCATCTTCATATAGTGGTGGTGATTGGATAGTTGTCTGTAAGCTTCACCAAGATAGTAATCATTGTCCATAACCACAACCGCACCCCTTTGTCTGCTGGAATGATGACAAGGTCAGTGTTGTTTTTAAGTTGTGTAAGGGCCAACTGTTCTTGTTTAGAAAGGTTATTAGCATGATGTCTGTAGAACTGTAATGAAAATGTAAATCTTTAATAACAGCCTGTTGAAACACAAAAACGTGTTTATCCATTGGAGGCATAAAGGAAGATTTGTGAAATTTGAAGTCAGTTGATCTTTGAGTGTCATTATTTGAATCCTGCCGTTGAAAAAATATTTTTAAGTTAATCTTTCTGCAAAAGTCTAAAATGTCAGATACAAAAGTGCTCTCATCAATAAAGAAGCCTGGGATAAAACTGAGTCCTTTATTCAATAGTGCATGTTGTTCGTCAGTTAAAACATGTTGAGAAATGTTAAGTACATTGGTATAATGTTCATTTACTTTATCACTGACATGAAGAGTTCTTCCAAACTTGTGACCCCTATGTTTTCTTCCTGCTCTATGTTTCTTACCCCTAAAGGGTGTTGCAATGTTCTACCCCTTTTAGCATTTGGAGAGTCCCCAATTGTGGATATATCTGTATCTGTAGTAGAAGATTCCTCCCCAGATGTAATGTAACCTGTACCTGATTTCTTAAGGATAGACCTAGGTCTTTTTTTCCAATTAAAGGGCACACTCTTGGTGCCTTGAGCAAACCTGACACCCTTCTGTGATTCAAATTGTCTGCCCTTTTGGTAGTCTTCTTTATCACGGGCAAATTTGTGTAATTTCTTACTTTTGAGACTGTTCTCCAAAGTGGAGGCATCCTTGGCCAGTTTGTTCAAACAATCCTGAAAATTGCTGTTCCCCTCATGTTGTTTGAGTATGTTACAAGTTTTTTCAACATCCTCTATATTAATTTTAATAATTCTTTCATAACAGGATAACAATATGTTGACCCTAGCCATAGCCGCTTCTTGTTGCGCTATTTGCCACTCTTTAATTAGAATCTCATCTGGATTAGCCACAAGTGGTTGTATTTTGCATTTCAAACCCCTTGGGGTTATGTTTTGTATTTGGTAAGCTTTGAATAGTTTATGATGCCAAATGTTGGTTCTCAATGCCTTAATTTGTTTTCCAAGCTTGTGGAAAGAATTTTCGCAACCGTCAATTGGATCAGTTTTGTTTAGATCATGGGTATTACTGTTGTCAATACCAATCCCAAAAATTTTTAGATCATCCTTATCGGAGCAAAGGCCTAATAATAATTTGTCTAGATCCATGACAATTGGTTGCAGTAGCTTTGATCCACAATAAACTGAGAATCCTAGTTTAAATTCAAAGCAGTAGGGTTCTGAGAACAAACTAGCCAGGGAGGAAGTTAAGAATAGCCAATGACAATTTTGAATCACAAAAGGGCGCAGGCTTGAACGGAATAAGAATGAAGACCGGTAGTTTTCTGTTGGTCAAAAGACACAAAAAATCTGTCTTAGGACAGTCCAAGATAAAGCCCAAAAGTTGTATGTAATAGATTATATGATCAATCGTGCAGTAATATAGAAAAAATATAGATTGCCAACCCAAATCAAAATGTGTTTTGGAATGTGGAACCAATTTTTGAGAAGATCTTAATCTGTTAGGTGTTGCCTCAATGGTGTTGTAAGCTATGTTATAGATGCAAGTTCCACTAAACTAGTCCTATGAGTGTCAGAAATGTACTGATCATTAATGAATAAAGTTCAATAAAAACCAATATAAGATAAGGATTGGGGAGGGGGGGGGAAAGGGAAAGAATAGGTAATACAGATATCAGGTATACACTATTATTCACTTGGCAAGATGCAATACCAAGAAAAAAATTATTGGGGGGGGGGGGGGAAGAACCTCATATATTAATAAACTGTTCTAAAGATGTAGCAAACTATAGCAAACTCTGCCTGTGTCTGATAGATCTGAATGCTCAATATTAATTAGAGCCCTTTGTCCAGGCAAATCACTATATATATAATTTCAACCCTGGTGAATATAAATCCATACATAAATAAGTATTATAACCTCCTAAAGAGATCCACCTGGTTTGGAAATACCAAAATGATGAAAAATATAAATGCAATAAGACAATATGCACTTATAGTGTTTACTTAAATAGCCAAAGTAAAAATAAGTGTAACATGGACCTGAATGTGAGTATCAAATGATTGATACACAAAAGTACCCAGCATGTATAAGAATTATATCTGTATTGAGATGCCAACCAAGAAATTAAACAAGCAGGATCCCGTTAATTTAGACTAGTATAGATCATAATGTTAATAATATATATAGTTACAACATTAATACAAAATTTGTCATGTTAGTCAAAATACTGTGAAAAATCTCTGCGCCTTTGTTAGCCCACAACTGATCAAATTAGAATAGTTACAAATCTGTATTGTCTTTCTGCCAATTGGAATAGGTCCCTAGGAATATATATCAAGCAAATGAAGCCAGTGTTATTAAATGTGGCCCCAAAATATATCTCTGATATACGTCGTTATCATGTCAGGGTATGTATAATCTCAGAAGCACTAGAAATCACACATAAGAGTAAAAAATGAATATAATCTGTCTGATAATGTGTCTATTGATGTTGTTAAAGCTAAAAAGCTTGCCAACCCTGATAAACAGTTTACGTTTCAAAGATGGCACATTGTAAAATAAACACTTGTATAATCAATTGGTTAGGACCGTTGAGCCAGTAAAGCCCAAATGTTATACTGCGATATTGTTATTTTGTCAAACTAGAACTCTTCAAGATATTGCCTTCCAAAATAATTCAACTGGTTTTAAATCAAAAGTCTAGGTTTTTTCCTGAAATAGTAAATTTTGGTATTATGCTTATTGTGTTTGTTAAATTTTCTAATGGGGAAATTTATGTGTTTGAATGCCAGGGAATTTGAACTAGAATTTCCTTTGTAAATTGTTAAAGGTTTCACATGAAGGATCCTCGTAATCTTTATAAAATCCAGTTTTTTTTTTAAAAAACGGATTGCCGATTTCCATGGAGAAATCCGTGGTTAAATGTTGATCGTCTACTATCCATGTCGTAATCTGCATGTGGAAACAAAAATTCTTTTGTCTTGTTCAGAATTGTCTCAGTAAATTTGGAATGAGTGATGATTGTGTGAAATCTGTACTCTGGATTTTTGGGTTTGGTTTCGCGACATATTTTTATATAAATGGATGGAAGATTGTATTTTGGCATGGATTTTATGCAGATGTTTGGTGTTTCTGTCAGATTTTCATCACCAAGAAATGCTTTCATGAATGATTTTCAGTTAAAATGTTTGATCCAAATTCTATATGTGGTCTTAAATACAAATCCCAGTATTCCTCCATACACATTTTGTCTTGATGGAAATGATTTCTTTGTTTAAGTGAAGGGCCAATGTTTGTTTCAGGTTAATTGCAGCAAACTTTTAAAAAGAAATCTTTAAAAAGTGTTGACAAAAATGTTTCCTTGGAGATAAAGGACATTGTAACTGAATCATGTCTTAGTCGATTTAAACCTGCGTGAAAAATTTATATCTCTGAAATCTAAATTAATACAAAGTATCTATAATCAGAACTGATAAGTGTCATTTTCAATAAGGGTTTCGAGTTAAGAGATGATAATTTGAAATTTGTTCTTTATTTAATCACTGAATGATTTTTCCAAACTTTCCCTATGTTTTCTATTTAGTTCTAACTAAAATGATTCTCCTTTGCATTGGAAGTCCATTGGGGATGATATTGTCTCGTACAGAAGATCTTCCATATAAACGACTTTTCTAGGAATGATGCCAGGTCTTTTTTAAGTAATGGGCACATTGTCCTTAGCCTGATCTGTATTAACTGTTGTTTGGTACTCTTTTACGCAAAGGTTTTTTTTAGTGTTAAAGGAGCTGTTGCAGTCGTTAAATCAAATTTGAATCCCAATTGTTTGTTACTTCAAGTCTTTAATTCAATATCTTTCATCAAAGAAAAATGAGTTCTTATAAGCTTTTGCATTTCATTTTAATTGAATCTATCTTACCAATGTAGTTTCAACCCTTGGCTATGTTTTTGTAGCTTTGAATAGTTTACTGCCATGTTGCTAATTAATGTTAACTTCTGAAGATTTTCCCAGTGAATTTGTCTGGTTACTGTTGTCAATACCAATCCCAAAATTTTTAGATCATCATATCAGACAAAGGCCTATAATAATTTGTTCAGATCCATGACAATTGGTTGCAGTAGCTTTGATCCACAATAAACTGAGAATCCTATTTAAATTCAAAGCAGTAGGGTTCCGCAATGAGAACAAACTAGCCAGGGAGGAAGTTAAGAATAGCCAATGACAATTTTGAATCACAAAAGGCGCAGGCTTGAACAGATAAGAATGAAGACGTAGTTTCTGTTGGTCAAAGACAAAAAATCTGTCTTAGGACAGTCCAAGATAAAGCCCAAAAGTTGTATGTAATAGATTATATGATCAATCGTGCAGTAATATAGAAAAATATAGATTGCCAACCCAAATCAAAAATGTGTTTTGGAATGTGGAACCAATTTTGAGAAGATCTTAATCTGTTAGGTGTTGCCTCAATGGTGTTGTAAGCTATGTTATAGATGCAAGTTCCACTAAACTAGTCCTATGAGTGTCAGAAATGTACTGATCATTAATGAATAAAGTTCAATAAAAACCAATATAAGATGAAGGATTGGGGAGGGAAAGGAAAGAATAGGTAATACAGATATCAGGTATACACTATTATTCACTTGGCAAGATGCAATACCAAGAAAAAATTATTGGGGAAGAACCTCATATATTAATAAACTGTTCTAAAGATGTAGCAAACTATAGCAAACTCTGCCTGTGTCTGATAGATCTGAATGCTCAATATTAATTAGAGCCCTTTGTCCAGGCAAATCACTATATATATAATTTCAACCCTGGTGAATATAAATCCATACATAAATAAGTATTATAACCTCTAAAGAGATCCACCTGGTTTGGAAATACCAAAATGATGAAAATATAAATGCAATAAGACAATATGCACTTATAGTGTTTACTTAAATAGCCAAAGTAAAAATAAGTGTAACATGGACCTGAATGTGAGTATCAAATGATTGATACACAAAAGTACTCAGCATGTATAAGAATTATATCTGTATTGAGATGCCAACCAAGAAATTAAACAAGCAGGATCCCGTTAATTTAGACTAGTATAGATCATAATGTTAATAATATATATAGTTACAACATTAATACAAAATTTGTCATGTTAGTCAAAATACTGTGAAAAATCTCTCTTTTGTTACTAACTGACCAAATTAGAATAGTTGCAAATCTGTATTGTCTTTCTGCCAATTGGAATAGGTCCCTAGGAATATATATCAAGCAAATGAAGCCAGTGTTATTAAATGTGGCCCCAAAATATATCTCTGATATCGTCGTTATCATGTCAGGGTATGTATAATCTCAGAAGCACTAGAAATCACACATAAGGTAAAAATGAATATAATCTGTCTGATAATGTGTCTATTGATGTTGTTAAAGCTAAAGCTTGCCAACCCTGATAAACAGTTTACGCGTTTTCAAAGATGGCACATTGTAAAATAAACACTTGTATAATCAATTGGTTAGGACCGTTGAGCCAGTAAAGCCCAAATGTTATACTGCACGATATTGTTATTTTGTCAAACTAGAACTCTTCAAGATATTGCCCCTTCCAAAATAATTCAACTGGTTTTTAAATCAAAAGATACCATACATAATCAAGTGCACTGAATAATGAAAGAGACAAGTCCCTTGTCTTTCTAATGACTGTCCAAATCATAAATTTGCGTGGATATAATGCCCAGAAGTCACGTCGCTATATTCAAATTGCTCCTCATGATTGAATTGTCTTTAGTTAAGCTGGAAAAAATAATTGTTAGTACCAAACAGTGCCCGTTTAAATTGGTTGTTTCTCCCAGAAGAAATATGGCGTCTGGTCTTGTTAGCAATTGTCCAAGTCAATTAACGTGAATCTGGCCAAAAAGGTTCCTGTAGTTATCAGAATCTTCTTAATGCGGTTACCTGATGGTGAACCAAACAAACCAGAAGTTGTACAAAACAGTACCTGGTTAGGTTAGTTGTTCTCCGAGGAAATATGGCGTCAATGATCCCTTAGCCCAATATAATGGAAAAGAGGCGCTGTGCACAAGACAAGTGAGCCCAAGAAACAGAGAGTGATGTTATATATCCATTTAGTTGAGCTGGAAAAAATAGTTGTTAATACAAGACAGTACCCGTTTAAATTGGTTGTTTCTCCCAGAAGAAATATGGCGTCTTGTCTTGTTAGCAATTGTCCAAGTCACGAATTAACGTGAATACGACGCCAAAAAATTGTTCTTGTAGTTATCAGAATCTTCTGAATTCGGTTACCTTATGTTGAACCAAACAAACCAAAAGTTTTACAAAACAGTACCTGTTTGGATTAGTTGTTCTCCGAGAGGAAATATGGCGTCAATCGATCCCCTTCGCCCAATATAATGGAAGTGAGGGCGCTGTGCACAAGACAAGTGAGCCCAAGAAACAGAGAGTGATGTTATATATCCATAAGGCGATAAATCTTGGATTCCAAGTTGAAAAGCGTTCCTTGATAGGTAGACAAGAGTGAAGTGATGTTAGGGCTCGATCGACCTCATGAAGAGCACGCTTAGACAAACAGTTATTTTCACACGAAAACCCCGAAGGGATAGATGGATGCTTAGTTGTGGATATCCCAAAAATGGAAAAGAGGGCCTGGAATTCAATTCGTATCTTGAGCAATCCAGCTCTGCAGATACAGAAATAATCAGCTCCAAAATAGAGGACTCTCCAAACGCCAACAGCCAGCAAGCAGGGACTGTAATGTAGGGATGTAGCTAGCAAGTTAGGCTGGTGCCAGGCAAGCAAGTCTGGTAGTCTCAAAATAAAAGTGCCAGCACCTTGGAGAGTCAAATAATAAAGTTTATTTTAACATCAAAAAGCTGATAACTAGACCGGTTTCAGCTCAAAGCTTTCCTCAGTAGTACATTGAAGTAATTGAATGAAGCTCTTATATAGCTAGAATAAGTAGATTCATGACCTTTTTTCCCTTTTTATGTTTTCTCACATTATTTTGCTTTAATTATATGTTTATTCTATATTGACATTTAGACATGAATTTCATGCATAGATGGATGCTAGTGAAATAATGTATTACTTAGTGATTTATCACTATAACATTTTCATGTTTAATTAATTACAGGAAATGAGGTCATGAATCTACTTATTCTAGCTATATAAGAGCTTCATTCAATTACTTCAATGTACTACTGAGGAAAGCTTTGAGCTGAAACCGGTCTAGTTATCAGCTTTTTGATGTTAAAATAAACTTTATTATTTGACTCTCCAAGGTGCTGGCACTTTTATTTTGAGACTACCAGACTTGCTTGCCTGGCACCAGCCTAACTAGCTAGCTACATCCCTACATTACAGTCCCTGCTTGCTGGCTGTTGGCGTTTGGAGAGTCCTCTATTTTGGAGCTGAATATTTCTGTATCTGCAGAGCTGGATTGCTCAAGATACGAATTGAATTCCAGGCCCTCTTTTCCATTTTTGGGATATCCACAACTAAGCATCCATCTATCCCTTCGGGGTTTTCGTGTGAAAATAACTGTTTGTCTAAGCGTGCTCTTCATGAGGTCGATCGAGCCCTAACATCACTTCACTTTTGTCTACCTATCAAGGAACGCTTTTCAACTTGGAATCCAAGATTTATCGCCTTATGGATATATAACATCACTCTCTGTTTCTTGGGCTCACTTGTCTTGTGCACAGCGCCCTCACTTCCATTATATTGGGCGAAGGGGATCGCATTGGACGCCATATTTCCTCTCGGAGAACAACTAATCCAAACAGGTACTGTTTTGTAAAACTTTTGGTTTGTTTGGTTCAACATAAGGTAACCGAATTCAGAAGATTCTGATAACTACAAGAACAATTTTTTGGCGTCGTATTCACGTTAATTCGTGACTTGGACAATTGCTAACAAGACAAGACGCCATATTTCTTCTGGGAGAAACAACCAATTTAAACGGGTACTGTCTTGTATTAACAACTATTTTTTCCAGCTCAACTAAATGGATATATAACATCACTCTCTGTTTCTTGGGCTCACTTGTCTTGTGCACAGCGCCCTTTTTTCCATTATATTGGGCGAAGGGGATCGCATTGGACGCCATATTTCCTCTCGGAGAACAACTAATCTAAACAGGTACTGTTTTGTATAACTTTTGGTTTGTTTGGTTCAACATAAGGTAACCGTATTAAGAAGATTCTGATAACTACAGGAACATTTTTTGGCGCCGTATTCACGTTAATTCGTGACTTGGACAATTGCTAACAAGACCAGACGCCATATTTCTTCTGGGAGAAACAACCAATTTAAACGGGCACTGTTTGGTACTAACAATTATTTTTTCCAGCTTAACTAAAGACAATTCAATCATGAGGAGCAATTTGAATATAGCGACGTGACTTCTGGGCATTATATCCACGCAAATTTATGATTTGGACAGTCATTAGAAAGACAAGGGACTTGTCTCTTTCATTATTCAGTGCACTTGATTATGTATGGTATCTTTTGATTTAAAAACCAGTTGAATTATTTTGGAAGGGGCAATATCTTGAAGAGTTCTAGTTTGACAAAATAACAATATCGTGCAGTATAACATTTGGGCTTTACTGGCTCAACGGTCCTAACCAATTGATTATACAAGTGTTTATTTTACAATGTGCCATCTTTGAAAACGCGTAAACTGTTTATCAGGGTTGGCAAGCTTTTTAGCTTTAACAACATCAATAGACACATTATCAGACAGATTATATTCATTTTTTACTCTTATGTGTGATTTCTAGTGCTTCTGAGAATATACATACCCTGACATGATAACGACGTATATCAGAGATATATTTTGGGGCCACATTTAATAACACTGGCTTCATTTGCTTGATATATATTCCTAGGGACCTATTCCAATTGGCAGAAAGACAATACAGATTTGTAACTATTCTAATTTGGTCAGTTGTGGGCTAACAAAGGCGCAGAGATTTTTCACAGTATTTTGACTAACATGACAAATTTTGTATTAATGTTGTAACTATATATATTATTAACATTATGATCTATACTAGTCTAAATTAACGGGATCCTGCTTGTTTAATTTCTTGGTTGGCATCTCAATACAGATATAATTCTTATACATGCTGGGTACTTTTGTGTATCAATCATTTGATACTCACATTCAGGTCCATGTTACACTTATTTTTACTTTGGCTATTTAAGTAAACACTATAAGTGCATATTGTCTTATTGCATTTATATTTTTCATCATTTTGGTATTTCCAAACCAGGTGGATCTCTTTAGGAGGTTATAATACTTTTTTTATGTATGGATTTATATTCACCAGGGTTGAAATTATATATATAGTGATTTGCCTGGACAAAGGGCTCTAATTAATATTGAGCATTCAGATCTATCAGACACAGGCAGAGTTTGCTATAGTTTGCTACATCTTTAGAACAGTTTATTAATATATGAGGTTCTTCCCCCCCCCCCCAATAATTTTTTTTCTTGGTATTGCATCTTGCCAAGTGAAGAATAGTGTATACCTGATATCTGTATTACCTATTCTTTCCCTTCCCCCCCCCTCCCCAATCCTTATCTTATATTGGTTTTTATTGAACTTTATTCATTAATGATCAGTACATTTCTGACACTCATAGGACTAGTTTAGTGGAACTTGCATCTATAACATAGCTTACAACACCATTGAGGCAACACCTAACAGATTAAGATCTTCTCAAAAATTGGTTCCACATTCCAAAACACATTTTGATTTGGGTTGGCAATCTATATTTTTTCTATATTACTGCACGATTGATCATATAATCTATTACATACAACTTTTGGGCTTTATCTTGGACTGTCCTAAGACAGATTTTTTGTGTCTTTTGACCAACAGAAAACTACCAGTCTTCATTCTTATTCCGTTCAAGCCTGCGCCCTTTTGTGATTCAAAATTGTCATTGGCTATTCTTAACTTCCTCCCTGGCTAGTTTGTTCTCAGAACCCTACTGCTTTGAATTTAAACTAGGATTCTCAGTTTATTGTGGATCAAAGCTACTGCAACCAATTGTCATGGATCTAGACAAATTATTATTAGGCCTTTGCTCCGATAAGGATGATCTAAAAATTTTTGGGATTGGTATTGACAACAGTAATACCCATGATCTGAACAAAACTGATCCAGTTGACGGTTGCGAAAATTCTTTCCACAAGCTTGGAAAACAAATTAAGGCATTGAGAACCAACATTTGGCATCATAAACTATTCAAAGCTTACCAAATACAAAACATAACCCCAAGGGGTTTGAGATGCAAAATACAACCACTTGTGGCTAATCCAGATGAGATTCTAATTAAAGAGTGGCAAATAGCGCAACAAGAAGCGGCTATGGCTAGGGTCAACATATTGTTATCCTATTATGAAAGAATTATTAAAATTAATATAGAGGATGTTGAAAAAACTTGTAACATACTCAAACAACATGAGGGGAACAGCAATTTTCAGGATTTTTTGAACAAACTAGCCAAGGATGCCTCCACTTTGGAGAACAGTCTCAAAAGTAAGAAATTACACAAATTTGCCCGTGATAAAGAAAACTACCAAAAGGGCAGACAATATGAATCACAGAAGGGTGTCAGGTTTGCTCAAGGCACCAAGAGTGTGCCCTTTAATCGGAAAAAAAGACCTAGGTCTATCCTTAAGAAATCAGGTACAGGTTACATTACATCTGGGGAGGAATCTTCTACTACAGATACAGATATATCCACAATTGGGGACTCTCCAAATGCTAAAAGGGGTAGAACATTGCAACACCCTTTAGGGGTAAGAAACATAGAGCAGGAAGAAAACATAGGGGTCACAAGTTTGGAAGAACTCTTCATGTCAGTGATAAAGTAAATGAACATTATACCAATGTACTTAACATTTCTCAACATGTTTTAACTGACGAACAACATGCACTATTGAATAAAGGACTCGGTTTTATCCCAGGCTTCTTTATTGATGAGAGCACTTTTGTATCTGACATTTTAGACTTTTGCAGAAAGATTAACTTAAAAATATTTTTTCAACAGCAGGATTCAAATAATGACACTCAAAGATCAACTGACTTCAAATTTCACAAATCTTCCTTTATGCCTCCAATGGATAAACACGTTTTTGTGTTTCAACAGGCTGTTATTAAAGATTTACATTTTCATTACAGTTCTACAGACATCATGCGCAATAACCTTTCTAAACAAGAACAGTTGGCCCTTACACAACTTAAAAACAACACTGACCTTGTCATCATTCCAGCAGACAAAGGGGGTGCGGTTGTGGTTATGGACAATGATTACTATCTTGGTGAAGCTTACAGACAACTATCCAATCACCACCACTATATGAAGATGGATATTGATCCAACACCTGGTTTTCAAACTGAAATCAATTTATTTCTTGAAGAGGCAGTTGAGAATGGTATAATTTCAGAGAAAACAAAGAAACATCTGACAGTTAAAGATCCTGCCAAACAATATCTATATCTTCTACCTAAGATTCATAAATCCATAGAACAACCACCTGGCAGACCAATTGTATCAGGCATCGGTTCACTCACTGAACCTCTTTCGGCCTTTCTTACTGAAAAGTTGAAACCATTATTGAGATTTATTCCTGCAAGAATACAGGATACTACGGAATTCTTGCAGATAGTTACAGATACACAGTTGGACACAGACTGGCTTATGTGCACCTTGGATGTATCCTCTCTATATACCAGTATCCCTCACTGGGCAGGCCTAATGGCATTGGAATTCTGGCTATATAAAGTCAATTTATATCCACCAGGAATGAATACACTTCTACTATGTATGGCGGAACACATTTTGACCAAAAACGTATTCTATTTCCAACAGGATTACTACTGGCAATTACAAGGAACAGCCATGGGAGCCTCTTTCATACCATTTACGCGGACCTCTTCATGGGATACATAGAAGAAACAATCATTTACGATCCAATGCACAATATATATTTACCTGAAATAGACATATGGAGGAGATACCTGGACGATTGTTGGTTGGTTTGGAAAGGAGGCAACGAATACCTTAGGGAATTTTTGGAATATTTAAATGGCAATATTTGGGGTATTGAATTTACTGAAGAACATCATCTCAATGAAATTCATTTCTTGGATGTCCATTTGAAAAGACAGACTGACAATACACTTCAAACATCTGTCTATAGAAAATTTCCTCAGTACAATACTCTCCTACATGCAAACAGCTTTCATCCGAAACATATCACTAAAAATATTCCAAAATCCCAATTTATGAGAATAAGAAGAATATGTTCTTCGCAGGAAGACCTCACCAAACATCAACAGGACTTAACCAACAGATTTTTATCCAGGGGATACTCATCACAAATCATCAACTCAGTGGTCCAAACTTGTGATACTTTACCCAGACATTCTCTATTAGAATACAAGACAAGCAAGAAAACTAATGGTTCCGACATATGCAGATTGGTTACGACTTATGGCCGAAATAGTAGAAACCTGATCTACATTGTCAATAACCACTGGAATATACTTAAATCGCACCCCCTTTTAGAAAATTATTTAGGAGAACTTTGCTACTTCTCCTACAGAAAGGGCAAATCCTTGTGTTCCCATTTTTCCCATTACAAAAAAACAACAAACACTAAGCATGATAACTATACACAAAGGACACTCACTGGAGATAAGCTCATTGGTACTTTCCCTTGTGGCCATTGTAGCTTTTGTAACTACATTTTCAAAACAACAAGTTTTACCAGCAAAAACACTGGTCAGGTATACGACATCAATTTCTTCGGAAATTGTAGTTCGGATTGGATAATCTACTTAGCCACCTGCACATGTCAGGCCTTCTACATTGGCCAGACATCGAGGCAGTTCCGTATTAGAATTTCAGAACACTTAGGGGACATCAGAAATCACAGAATCACCAATGCACTTTATAAACATACAATGAAACATTCAAATGCCAGATTCACCTTTACAATCATTGATCGAATTTTGGGGGATCGTTCTTTCAAATCAGGATGGCACGATATTCTTAATACCAAGGAGAGAAGGTGGATTATTAAACTAGGGGGACTTTTCTCCCCAGGGTTAAATGACAAATTATGACTTTGCAGTAAGTAATTTTATTTCTTATTGTATAAATAATTACTTTTTTCCCTTTTTATGTTTTCTCACATTATTTTGCTTTAATTATATGTTTATTCTATATTGACATTTAGACATGAATTTCATGCATAGATGGATGCTAGTGAAATAATGTATTACTTAGTGATTTATCACTATAACATTTTCATGTTTAATTAATTACAGGAAATGAGGTCATGAATCTACTTATTCTAGCTATATAAGAGCTTCATTCAATTACTTCAATGTACTACTGAGGAAAGCTTTGAGCTGAAACCGGTCTAGTTATCAGCTTTTTGATGTTAAAATAAACTTTATTATTTGACTCTCCAAGGTGTTGGATCCCACAATGTCACAAAGTTTTGAATCATGTGATAATATGGGCCAAAACTTAGTGATGACTTCTTTAATTTGTCGATTATCAGTACTATATGTCGAAACAGCTGCATATCGCCTGAAGAGGCTAACCTGGCAAAGATTTCATCTAGTGGCAAGCATGCACAAACAAGTCATCCCGAGAGGAATGAGAATTAAGTGCTTGCCTAGTTATGGCAACCAGTTTCCAGAACTATTAGCCAAATGGCAGGCCATCAATTTAGAAACGAGTTTTTGCTATATGCGCTTGATTATTGACTTCTTCAAACCTGACAAGGTCAAAATTGGTGAATTTATTAAAGAGAGACAAGAAGAACTTGAGAAATTTGATCTAACTGAGATACAAATGAATACGCTGAGGACATTACAGCTCAATTTGAGTACTTATGAAACCAGATTAAAAGATCAAAAAATAAAAAATCTTTCTAGAGATGTCATGGATTTTAAGAATGGGAGAATCTTTGAATGGCCGAGAGATGGCATAGAGAACACCTCCCATGGTGATAGAAACATCTCAGATAAACCTAGGTGTTCCTTTAGGCCTTTCACTGATTCTACCAGCATTCCTATGGAAACTAGAAATTTCAACAATGAGTCAATGAGCTCTTCTAGGACAGGACCTGAAGTAGAAGTTGTTGATGATCCATGTCTGGAAGGTAATCAAAGGGCTGTAGATATAGGCACTCTACCGAAGAAAGGTGCTACACATATCCCTATCACTCACCATTTACTGGTTTTCCTGAAGCAATCTCAGCGAAGGAATCCATGGGCATTGAGTCAGGATAGGAAAAGAAAAAAGACTATGAATTAAACAAAGGGTCGTTGGTTATGAATCTATCTGATTACATCTTGACTAGAGACGAGTTAAGTGTTTTAGAAAAAGGCTTAACTTTTATTCCCTCTATGAAGTCAGATCTAAGTGAATTTGTTTTTGATATGAAATGTTTCTCGAGGAATGTATCTTTAAAGAATATCTTTGGTTTAAATGATAAAGACCAAAAGTCTCTCAAGAAACCTAGTTCCTTTGTTCCTACTAATCACCCAGCGCTTGAACTGTTCACATGCATGTGCACTGATGAAGTTATGAAAATAAAAGCAGGCAAAGATACGAAACACTTTCATAATATTTCTAGTGGAGAAAGAGTAGCTATACGTAATTTACAATCAAACGATGATATAGTCATAAAGCCAGCTGACAAAGGAGGTAGCATTGTGGTGTTGGCAGCTGAAAAGTATAAAGTTGGGATGAAGGACTTATTAAGTGATTCTAGGACGTATACTTTAGTCAATCTGCAGAAACTAGATCAACACATTCATGGAATATATGATCGACTTCATTCGATGCTTATACAAGGAACTATAGATTTTGAACAATATGAATTTTTCAAGATTGACTTTTCCACTATTCCATCTATTAGTGGACTTCCCAAGGTGCATAAGAATATACTTAATCCTCCATTTCGTCCTATAGTGGCTGGTCAGGGATGGCTTACAGAGACCATGTCCTTCGTTGTAGAGAAAGAATTCATAGGTTCATAGGTTCATACTAGGCTATCTGCCCAAGGGCATTTATAAGCCTAGCCCATAGTTATGTGGCTTTCGCCACCCCTTTAGTTTGAATAAAACTATGCCTATTATTTTGCTGTGCCTCTGTCAAGCAGTGACACTGAAGTAATCCCTGGGGTATATCTGCGATCTCCCATCCATTGGTCAAGATTCCTCTTGAACAAGACCAGCGAGGTGCTCTGCCTCACATGTACCGGGATTTTGTTCCACAGCATAGGGAGTCTCTGGGTGATGAATCTGTCCCTCCAGCACGTTCTATTAATAACCGTGTCAAGGTTTAAGTCTCCCGCCCTTGTGGTTCTGAGGGATCTAGATTTTTTTTTGAGGTGAAGCATATTCATCAAATCTGGGTTTGACATGGCCTTATATGTCAGGCACAGGTCACCTCTGAGCAAGCGGTATGAGACTGAATAGAGCTGGAGTTCTTTCAGTCGGGCAGCATAAGACATATTTTTGAGACCCTTTATCCTTTTGGTGAGGAACTTTTGGGGCCTTTCCAGCTGCTGCAGGTGTCGGGTCAGATACATTCCGAATGGGGCATTGTACTCAATCATAGGTCTAATGAGTGATGAGTACAGGGGAGACAATGACCTCCCTTGATCTAGATGTGAATCCCTTCATGATCAGGTGGGCAATGTAGAAGGTTTTTCTAACTACTTTAGCAACATGAGTGTCAAACGAAAGGCTACTGTCAACCTGGGTCCCCAGATCCCTGATGACTTCTTCTGTGCTCAGTGGATTGCCACCTATATGGTAGCTAGGGGTAACCTTGTTTTTCCCGAAGGGTATGACTATGCATTTCTTGGCGTTTAACTTTAGGCCATGGCTCTGGCACCAGTTATCCGTTTCTGTGAGGCCCTTCTGAAGGATATCTGTGTCAGATGTGTTTTCGACTATGGCCCAGTTTGCAGTCATCTGCAAACTTTGTCAGCCATAACCCTCCTGTGTTTGCTTGTACTTCAGAAAAGTAGATGCCGAACAAGAGTGGACCCAGGACTGAGCCCTGTGGGACACCACTTGTGACAGGCTTTGAGTCTGACATGGCTCCAGCAACTCTGACCCTGTGGGTTCTGTCACTTAGCCAGTTTGCAACCCATCTTGTGATGTATGGGTTTACATTCAAGCTGATGAGTTTTTCGATGATACCTGAGTGGGGTATTGTGTCGAAGGCCTTTGCCAGGTCGAGGTAGGCTGTATGGACTGCCTTTCCCTCATCAATGGCCTTGGTGACTGTCTCGAAAAAGTCAACCAAGTTTAAAAGGCATGATCTGCCTTTGACAAAGCCAAACTGGGTTGGATCCAAAGTCTGCAAGTTCCCTATGACTTTATTTATGAGTTCCATTATGATCCTCTCCATGGCTTTGCAGATAAGGCTTGTCAAGCTAATGGGATGGTAAAGAAATATGCTTTCCTCTATACCCACAGTATTACGAGATACAGATGGTTTTTTGAATAAATTTAAGCTGGCCATATCTTCAGCACATAATTCACAATATCTTTTGCTGACACCGTTGGATGTCACAAGTTTGTTTATTTGTATACCAAATAAAATAGGATTAGAAACAGTTAGAATATTAGCAGGAGACAAAGTTGGCTCAGACTTAGCAGAATTAATTTGCTCTTTAATAGAGATGGTATTGGAGAACAATTTTTTCACGTATGGTCAGGATATCTATTGGCAATGATGGGGAGTAGCCATGGGCACCCCATGTGTCAATAGTTATGCTAATATAGTGTTGTCAGAATGGGAAAGGAATTCATCTTAAGCTCTTCGAATCCATGGCATCGTTGTGTGAAATACTATGGTCGTCTTGTGGACGACCTTTTTCTGTTATGGGAAGGTGAAGAATGCCAGTTTAAATCTTTTGTACAGTATTTGAACACCACAACTACATATTTAAAATTTACAAGTGCATGTTCGCCATTAGAAATTAATTTTCTTGATGTCCGTATATATAGAAGTAATGAAGGGAAATATGAAACTTCCTTATTTCGTAAACCAACTTGGAAGAACCATTATCTTCATAGGAATAGCATGCATCCCAGGCATGTGACTAAAAACATCATGAAAAATGAGATGACTAGAATTGAGAAAAGATGTACTAGAAAAGAAGTAGTTGAAGATGAAACTAATAATCTTAAGATATGTTTATTGGAACGTGGATAATCTCTAAAAGAAATTAACCCTGATCTAAGAACCTTGGAAGATCATATTGATGAGATTCCTAATAGACAAGATTCATCTTTGCCAACAGTATCAGATCGAGGTGGTGATCAGATCATAGCCACAGGAGTGGCTAGTAGCTATCAACCACCACTGAGATTGATGTTAACATATAGTACTGATAATCAACAAATTAAAGAAGTCATCACTAAGTTTTGGCCCATATTATCACATGATTCAAAACTTTGTGACATTGTGGGATCCAAACCTTATTTTGGATATAAAAATAAGAAAAACATCAAAAGGTTGCTATGTAGCAAGGATGGCTTTAGAAGGAAGAAACCATTAGGTAAAAAAGGTACTTATCCATGTGGGAATTGTATGGCTTGTCGTCTTATAGATAAAAGGAATTTTTACGTACATCCTATTTCATCTAAGGAATATCATTTAATTTTAAGGTGACATGCAGTACCAAGAACTTAGTGTACTTAGCCACCTGTAACAACTGTTCCAGCTTCTACGTGGCAAGACAAACCAACAATTCAAAAGAAGGATTTTACGGCATTTCAATGATATTCGCAAACTAGATATTCATAATGCGCTTGCAGCACATATTAAAGAATTTCCTAACCATGGTTTCAGCTTTAAAGCTATTGAGCATGTCATACCTAATATTAAAAGAGGTAATATCACTAATATAACAGAACTCAGTGAGGCTAGATGGATTGTTAACTTGCAAGCAGACAGACCTCCTGGACTAAATGCTTATGTCCCTATAAAACCTATATTAAAAACTAGAAGACCAAAGATTTACTCCTGAAGCTAGCAAAGTTTATCTCTATTGTTAAAGCTTTTTTAAAGCCCACTATGTGAATAAAAATTTTTTCATCAGCAGAGACAGGACACTGGCAGAAGTTAGATAACAAATGGATGATGTTTATTTCGATATTAAATGGTATGGCAGCTTTGATGGCTGAAATAAATGAGCTTTGACATCTTGAAATACTGTCCATAATTCTGCTAATCTATATTGTAATTCGAAGGAACAGAAGGTGTGCCAAGCTTTGAAAGTTCTTATTTCTTATAGTAGAATTGGCGCTACATACCTTCAGTTTTGGATGTTATGTGCAGAAGAATATGAATAAATATCTTAAAAGCTAACATCTTAAAAGCTTATATTTGTTACACTAGAATTGACATTATATCTTCTCCAGTCTTGAACCTTATGTGTTGTTCTCTAACAGTTGATTGGCTAAAGAAAATGAATAAACATCTTATTTGAATATAAGGTATACACCTTTCTTCCAAAGAATTATTTGTTTCTTAATTCGCTGCAATTCATCTGACGTCACAACCTCAGAACTGCAGTTATAGTTGTGAACGACATCTATCAGCAATCTATTGGCTTAGAACATGATAAATGAGAACTTCATTTGCATAAAAGGTGTGTCGTCGTTAAAGGCACCAGATTTAGCGCATGGTTATTGGCTGTAAGCTGATTTAAAAGAATAGCATTTTCTCTACCCCTTACGATCTGAAGAAGGTGAAAACCGAAAGCGCTTATCGTGTGTTTGGGGTCCATAATTTTAGAATTTCTCTGCCTATATTCAATTATGAGTTCCAACAGCAGAGCTATATTTTCTTCCTATTAGGTATCTCACGAAGGTGGAGACTTCATCTTGTGACTGAACTTTGCTTGTGAATTTATTTTTGGACAATACGCTTCCACTGTTATCTGGAGGACAGCAATTTTTATTACTCCTTGGGATTATTTATCTTTTTACATGGAGTAATTTGTGAGTAGCCATCTCAGAAAAATTGCCAATATTGTCAATGACAAGGACTGAAAAAGTCCTATTTTCCAAGCATTGCTTCTGCTTGTGTTCATTTTGTCAATATCGTTAACGACAAAGATTGAAAAAGTTTTTATCAAGCATTTTTTGCTTGTTTTTATTGAATAAACAGACTTACAAGATTTTGCTTGATTTTGTGTTCACGTATTTTTGGCCATGGTGCAACAGTTTGATTTTTTAGAGCCTGGACTTTACTTTCTGTTGCCTTAGTAGTGAGGAATTCATTCATTTGTTGTTACATGGTACTGTTGGAATACTATGTCAACTACATGCTGATACCAATGCCACAGTTGGGTTACAGCAATACAGCATGGCTTGGACAACAGGTATCTGTCCGTATGATACCCTTGTGGTGGTTAGGTGTGTCATGTGTAGAATGCATTGTAGCCACTGTATGTATTTGCAGTCATGGATGGACATATCCGTAGTGTGTTGGCATGTACGTGAGACTGCTATATGCCAAAGAGTATTGTTCCCAGTGATGTGTGGGGCTCAGTAAGAATGGCTACTGGTATAGTGTAGTACTGCAGGGATATCACTGACACCAGGTTCTTACATCTGTGTATCAGTTGAGGCGACACCATGTAATGACCACTGAATGTCAGGCTATGTAAGCTGTGTATACTACTAGAATGCAGACCATTGACATTTGGAAACCGTATCACCCACAGCATACTGTCAAACCATGTCATGTTCCATGCTAACCATGTTCACAAATGTACACCTGCAACTCAGTGCTGCAAACATCATACATGTACTGTCCACACCCCAACACATGCAGGCACAGGTACACACAACAGCCATGTGGCACATGTGCAGACAGTACACTTTGGGAATTAACACTGGTGTATACAAAACTGCAATGACAAACATAGGTAATGCATCCTGCATGCTCGAATATACCCACAACATCATTACACTGTACTGTTAAAAACATGATAATATTACTACAGTGCTATGTAGTCACCCTGTGCATCAGCACCATGCTACTCTGTTCCTGCATCAATGTTACAAATGGCAGGAGGTGGCACAGTTTCATCATATGCACAGGGTTTGTACTTGGTTTGCCAGAGTCTGCCATTGACACATCCAATTGACATGTATGTGTGTGTTAGTGAGGGACAACAGTACAACATGGGGCAATGTTGCTGCAATGTGTGTGTGTATGTGTTAGCCCTAGGGGTTAGCATTATGTGTGTGTGTGTATGCATGCACACAGTTCCACCATGTGGCTGCCATATACGGGTGTTTGTGTACAGCCACAGTCTGTACCTGCCAGGCCATACAGATCACTGTCTCTGGCCACGGGCATGGTACCTGTGCCTGGCAGGGGTGCTACGGACAGTATCAGGTACTAAGCCAGACTGGGTACTGTCATCAGAAGCAGTGGGTTGTTGACTGGACACATGTCCCTGCTGGGACTGTTCAGAGCCATGTGCACGTGGTCTTCTCGGATGGTCTAATGACAGCACAGACCCAGCATTGCTGGGGTTGGTACTGGCACTATGGGAGCGGCTGCGGGTTTGTTGTCATCCACGACGATTGCCAGCTGATAATGTTGCTGGCATATGTCCACGTCGACACCTCAACAGTCTTGCACTGTCCTGGCTCCTGGACATGTAGTTGTGGAAGAGATCTAATGTGTCCCCACAACATCTATCAATGACCTCTCTGATGTTATGGATGGCAGATGCAACATCACGCATAGTGTCATTCATAGTGGTGCGATGTGCTCTAAGCTCCCTCAGACCCTGCCTGGTGTACCGTTCCATATGTGCCTGCATTACAGCCCGGAACATAGCTGAGGTTGAAAGACCTCTGTGGGCACGTCTGACAGGGGCAGTACAACCACAGATGCTCCCACGAGAACCCCTGGACATCTGCCTGTGTGGTACAATGTCAGGAATCTGGCCATGGCTGCTGTGAGGGGATGCATGTGCCAATGATACCAAACTACCCTGGTCAATGCCCACTGTATGCTGTCCCTCAGCTAAGGACATTGGTGACAATGGATGTATCGGCAGGATGACTGTGCGTATTGATGGGGTTGACTGCAGTGTAGTGTCAATTGGCTGACCAATGACAGACCCTGTCACACCTCCCTGTGCCATTACACATGCATCATCATAATCACTATCCCCAGCATTGGCTTCAAGTTCCCTGTTGCACTCCACCAGAGCAACATCAGAACCTGTGAGAGGAAGATAGGAAACACAGTTTACAAATGTGTACACGATATTAGCACACAGGCGCACATGCACACATGCACACATGCAGACATGCACAGGCACACATGCACACTCCTCAGTACAGCAGATACAAACACAGACACACCTGCAATGCAACACATACACAATACTGTTTTAGGGTGGGTGACAGTATCACAAGGAAAAATTTCACTGCACACGTGTCAGCATGCAAATTATGTGTTGCACAGGAACATGCAGTGCAAGTGTAGACAACCCTTGTTAATAACAGTATACGTGTACTTGATGCTTGTGTGTAGTTGTTCAGTGATTGTCTCCACTCTGGGACACAATGTGTACAAGGACATAACAATGTTGTGCAAGTGTTACAAGCTGTGGGTGCATATATTTGCACACACACACACACAACACATGACGGTGCTACGCAATGACTGCTATGTGTACTTTTGTGGTCGGCAGAACTGGATGTGGTGTAGTAACATGAGCCATGATCAACATGCTTCTTGTGGTCAGTCAACAATAATAATGTGTGCCAGACAGGCAGCTAGCATGCTGTACCTGACGTGCAGTAACATGACTACATCCACAATTACACAGCCACTTGTTACATGGGTTTGTAAGGTGGCCAATAGTGAGCATTGCCTAACATGAATGTATTATTTGTTCAAGACTGTTGGCCAAAGACATGATAGGCCTCTACCCCTCAGGTATATTATGTGTGCTACATAGATAAGTGGGATACTAAAGGGTGGCCATACAGCAGGTGTCATAATTGGACATGTGTAGCAGGCTAAGGTGTAGTGTGTATGCAAAATGTGTGTGTTGTGTACATGTGTATCAGGTATGCCTATACAATGTGCAGTACTGTGTTGCCACACGTGTGTCATGCTCTGTGTATTGCATGTGAGTGAGGCAGCTATTGAGAATAATGGGATATGCATAGTCTCACAGCAAACATGCACAGCATGCATTATGCGTAGGTCTGTTACATGTGCACAGAATACAACTCCATATGACCTGCACATGTCATTAGCAATAGTATTGTTATTACACACTCACCAGCATAGATTGGCTGCCTTGCTGTCACTCCAGAGGGACCTGCAAAAATATGAGAGTGATTGCCAGTGGCCACAACTGTGTCATTGATACTGTGAGTATGATAAAGTACAGTAGTACAACAGGTGGCTTTCACAGGTATACAGATTATGCTCAGACTATCAATCTTGCAGAAGAATAGGCAGGTTAACAGCTACACAAACAGTACACATCTCACACATGCATAAACTACCAGTACAGAGAACAGTCAACTACAGATATGGCATGCTACCTGCATGCTCCATTTCAACATGCTGGGTGGCTCCGGCCTCCAGGATGACACAGGTTTGTGGATGTTGCTGCTGTTGGCCTGGAGCCACAACACTTAGGAGGTGCTCCTCCACACTGGTGGGGGGGGTGGATAGGTACCCCACCGCCTGTGGCAAGCTGTTGTCTGTGGATATCAAACGCACGCTGCCGGACATGTCTAAATCACTGCAGTGATGGCGTACCTGCTCATATGTCCGGTTATGCATGCCTATGTCATTTACCTGACGGACAAGATCTTGCCACAGTGCAGCCCTCTCATGCTGGTTCTGGCTGGTCCTGGAAAACAGCATACAGTAATTCTGCACCAGGCTCTGGTGGATCTCCTGATCCTCTGCTGCTGTATAAGGTGGGTTTCGCTGATGCACCATCACCATGGAGGGAAAAGAAAAATATGTGAGCAAGTCATGTGGCACACTTAATGTTCTAATGTAGTGATATCACTTAACTGCCATATATAGAATCTGTCTGTCTATCAGGGGATACACATGTTCGATACCACATATCAGTGCTCAGCCCACAACTGTCTGACAGTGCCTGCCACACTCCATACAACAAACTAGTATACACAAGCCCTTGGCACACTGTGTGGGATACAATGCACAATCTCACACTGGGGGTATGTATCAAGCTAATGGATGAAGAATATTGTCATCCCGTGCAATGAATGCAATGCACATTTACAGTTTCAGTGGTAATCCACCCTAGTCTTTGATGCCATATCCCTACCTGACATATGTGCACAGTTGTTACTATGGCCAGCATACTGCTGTCAGAGTATACAAGCTGCCAGGTACACACACATACCCTGTAACACACATGTGATTGCGGCCATGGTACAGGCATCATTACACACACATTACACATGCATACAACACACAAATGTATGTCAACACAGATGATCATTAACTGTGTACCTTATAGTACTGTTTGCCCCTACTTACAGATACCTATGCATGAGGTATGTAATCTGTGCAGTCTAGAAGAAACACACCAGACAGTGTTACCAGGGAATGTGAAAATACACCATACTGTAGTGTTTAGGCCTACAACATCAGGTAGTACAACAGTTCATATGTGAGCTGGATTCAACAGCAGTACCACTTACTGAGCATACATGCATTGCTTCTGCCTATGATGGGACACCGCAGTCGTACACAGGGAAGTACGGCACAACATATGCCAATCTACTATGTTTGCATCCCGATAACTGACTCATTGTGTCATAGGTAGGTACTATGCTATTGGCCCTGGGCCTAGGGCAGCCTATCCATATGCTACCCTGCCCTGTGGGACACATGTAATGTGATTTTACTTGCTCCTGTGAAACGGTTACACAGAGGTGACTCAAAGGGCATATTACCTATCTCCATAACATTCATCAGGGGTATGTATGACATCTACTAATAAGGAGCCTTGTTTGTTAGTGCTGGGTGGTTTACACCAGAGTATGGCATATTTGTGTATAGAAACCTGTACCTCCAGCATGTGCTGTTTAGTGCAGTGACAAGGATTAGGGCCCTAGGTCATGTAGGCTGGACAGATTGTGAGGTGTTGCCATGGTGGTTGGCCAACTGGTATGGGCGTGACATAACTGTGTATGTCCAGCAGTGGTAACCTCTGTGTAAGAAGTATGCAAAGCACTCTAGCTGTGGTTTTGAGAGTCAGTCTGCATAGGGAATGTGTTTGAGGGCATTATCAGCCTTTGTTAGGTATGTCTGTGGCCTTTCCACTTGCTGTAGTTCTCATGGGAGGTACATACTGCATAGGACATTGTGAGGTGTAGAGGGGTACACTGACTTACATTTCCCTAGCTGACACACCTTTTGTGATGACACGTACCATGTACAGGGATTACAAGACTAGTGTGCCACTGTAGATATCAAAGGGAAAGCTATTGTACTCCTGTGTCCCATGTTCCCTTCTGACACCTCCAGTGGTAGGCGTGCAACCACCTATGTGGTAGTTAGTGGGTAACATGTTTTGGAATGGGGTATGGTACTGGAGTATCAACAATGGTGTTCAGTCCATGCCTTGGTCACCAGGCACCTGTTGCAGTACATCTGCCCCCTTGCCCCCCCCCTCTCTCTTGATATATATATATATATATATATATATATATATATATATATATATATATATATATATATACACACACACACACACTTCTAAACATCCATTGCTGTACATATACATGCACATAGACTGCCCACATTTCATGGTGGGAATATCACTTCTGAAACAGTTGTGAGACGTACCATTCTGTAATGATATTGCACAGTGTTGTGCATAATGCATTGAGTGTCCTCAGGCCATATAGCTGTAGCAGGCCTCACTGGCTCAGTCCCACAGAAGTTCACCACCACATGATATATACCTGCACTGCATGCTGTTTTCAATGCCACACACTACAGCCTACATTGATATGTGCACATAGCAACCTTCAACTACATATGTATGTCCAGCCTTCACTAACAATTGCAGTATGTCCCTTGCCCTATGCACATCTGCATATACATATAGATACAGACTGCTAACACATATGGAGGGTTCACAGTATGTAGATTATTAGATTATGTAGTTTACATTACCTTTGTCTCTGGCAGATTTTTTCTGCTGGCTTGCTTTTTAATTTTTTTTTCTCACTCTCACTATCGTTGCTGCAATGATAGTATTGTCTGTGTGGACTGGCAGTACAGGCTGCTTTTGTAGGTATCTGTGCATGTGATGGCCTCTGCACCAATTGGTGGCCAGCATTTAGTAATTGCATGCAGCCTGCTGTGTATTAATTGCAGTTCTCACTGTAATTTCAGGACATTGCTATAAAATGATAGGTTAGGTAGGCATAGGCCTTTCAGTTTTGCAAGGTGGGGACCATGCTGGTTTGCTGTGGACACTGTTGTGTGAGTCAGAAGGTTGGTATATCTGTCATATCTAACGCTGTGTTGTAGCCACTGAAATGCATGTTGTACTGAAACCTGACTGTTGCTTCTTCCAGTTCACTCTTCTCAGTGTGTATGTTAACTCACACATGCTAATGCTAACACTGTTTACATGGGAGTATGTAGTTACCTGCGGGATTTGAGGATTAACTGGCATACAACAGTAGTTCTTGCAATGTGTTGCTATGGCTTTTGTATTTTCCCTTTACATTCACTCCATGAATGCCTGATATTTGTTTTTACTGGAATGTGTTGCTATGGCTTTCCCATTTTCCATTTACATTCACTCCTTGTAATGCATGATATATTTCTTTCAGCACTAAGTTCTTATATGTTTGCTGTGGCTTGGTGGCACTTCAAGCAGTCTGGTGAGCCCAAGTTCTGGGGTTTGACACTTACCAGGGTATTTTATTTTGCTGTTGAGCAGTACTAGGGCCTTGTCATACAGAGTGAATAAGGCACTTTTAAACAGTTGTAAGCAGGAAGCAGAAAGTCAGTGGGGACACCAGCTAGGGATGTGCAGGCTGGGTGTAGGGAAGGTCCATAGCTGCACATTTCTTTAACTGCAATAGCTGTACATATGTTTGACATTTGCTGTGACATTTGAAACTTTCCACCCCGAGAGAGGGGTGAGGACAACTAAGTATATTGTACTAACAATTATGAATATCAGGCACATGCAGTGCTTGTGAACTGCTATACTGTCATTAGTATGTTAGATGGCTACATCCTTTGATATTTCTGTGTTGTACTCCTACATAAGGGCATGCTTGTGGAAGTAATTCTACAGCTATTCGCAGAGTATGTAACAGCAGACAGGCTGATATGCCTGTGTGTTTCTGACACTTGCAGGCCTCAGATACTCTCAGGTATATATTTGACCAGCCTCAGGGAAAGGTACATATCAGCAGGATACACCCGTGATATATTTCAGATATTCTGCAGTTGTGACTGTGGGGTATTTTGAGCATATGTATTACTACACCATTTCTGACATGCAAGTAGTGTCTACTTTAACTTATTGACAGTTACCATTACGTGGGATTCCCCACATTTCTGCCTACTGTTAGTACATTTCACAGGGAGTCAGTGGGGCACAGGTAACAGTTGTTTGCAAATCAGGGACATCCCTGTAAATCAGTCACAGTTGGGAGGTCTGGCCTCTTACCTATTCAAATATGGCAGTGTTTATCCTGCTCTGATACTGTGTGGGGTTTGTAAGGTGCTACTGTAACATTATTACCTACTAGCATGGCTGTTTCTCTTCTAACACTAATGTAGTGCAATTCCACAAGAATTGCCAGTAAAGATACACATTACAAGCTTTGTGTAATGGCCTTCCTATTTTCCCTTTACATTCACTCCTTGTATTTCATGATATATTTCTTTCAGCACCAAGCTCTTGTAAATCTGCTGTGGCTCAGTGGTAATTCATGCAGACTAGAGTTTCCAAGGTCTGGGGGTTCGAGACTGACAGGGATATTTTATTTTGCTGATGAGCAGACTACAGGCCTTGTCATACAGAGTGACTAAGGCACTTTTAACCAGTTGTAAGCGGGTTTGCGTGATGCTTAGCTACGCTTATCTATGCTGAGCTAAGAGCACACAAGCGCACACCTGCTGACTACTGTTTAAAAGTGCTTACTCCCGCTAACACCCACACTTTTTTCTTTTAAAGAAAAGAAAATGGGGAAATAGGAAAGTGGTAAAAAGTGGGGCACAAAGAGGGTAGGACAGTAGGAAAACAAGCTCAGGATGTACATGAAGTATTTAGGGAAGGTCCATAGCTGCCCATTTCTTAGCAGCAACAACTGTGCAAATGTTTGAGATTTGGTGTGAAATTTGAAACCTTCCACCCCTGAGAGAGGGGTGAGGACAACAAAATGTGTTGTACTGCCAATTAGAATTATCAGTTTACATGTCCAGCGGACATGCGTGCGAATTGGGCAGTTATGTATGGGGCACACTTTTTTTGTGGGAACAGAGTGCCCTTTTTTTTTTTTTCAGGTGAGAGTGGAATGTGAGGTACAGGAAGTAGGTATATTTGGGGAGGTACCTTTTTTTATTTTTTTTTCAGGTGAGAGTGGAATGTGAGGTACAGGAAGTAGGTATATTTGGAGAGGTAGGTTGGGGAGGTTAACAGACAAGACAAACAAGATGCATACAGGGGCGGAGTATGACAACAACTGACGGGGACGGATGTATGGATATCGCGAGCCCATGAGCCCACAGATGGCAACAGTGGAACTGAGATCCCCACCCATGGGCAGTTACCATTGCGCCTTCACAGCCCAGGCCGGGGCTGTGCTGGGGGCTGGATAGGATGGGCAGGCACACCCGTTAGTTGCACCACTCTCGCCTCAAGCTGGCGTAGGGGATCAGTCACAGAACACCTGATCTCACTACGCACCACAGCCCGGACCCTATGGAGGGTGAGTGGAGGCTCTCCTCCAGCCACACTTGCAGAGGGGGGATGAGCCCCATCCCCTGCAATGCTTCCACCTGAAGGTGGCACAGGGCCACCGGAGGAAGAGGTCCCAGCCTGGGCACTGGTGCCAGGTGCACTCGCCAGCTGAGGTGGGAGAGGTGGGTCCGCTGGAACCCGCCTTCCCTGTTGTCCTATGTTTAGCAGTATTTTATGGCATTTTGGGTTAGTAACAAACAACACCATTCAAAATTTGTTGTAACAACATGCATCAGTATTCCCATTAACCAAACACCCATGAATTCCGAACATTGAGCAGCAAGCATAACACATGCATATTTAGAACAACAGTGCACATTCCAACAGCATGCAGGGTTGATTGGTGGCAACAGGCCATCAGGTTTGGATATGTGAACAGGGCACATGCATCAATGTACATGCAGATATGTATGAACCAACAGGACAAATGTCCATGGGAATTAATTGTGAATACACATACCCAGTTTGGTGTGGAATGGCATAATTTGTGAAAATAGGGTAGGGTGGAGAAATATTACATTAACAACTTACACTACTTATACATATACTGTACATTCCTAGTAGATGCAGATATATATCCCCTACATGTATTAGTACAGTTTCCTGTATGTAACCTTAGGAATGTTGGTGATGGGGATGTTACTGCTACATTAATATACATTCCATTTTATTCATATATGTTCATATCTGGCTGTGTTCAGGTACAGCATCCTGCTACATTTGATTTATATGGGTCTAGACAACTGTGGATGCTCAGCATTTCATACAACCATACTATCTCCATAATGCAAGGGTACAGCAACATATCCAAATTGTGGGACAGACACAGTCCAGGTTCTGTACTTTATTTAAGACATTACACTCTTTGGTTGTGGCTGTCTCATTCATTTCATTATGTAGTGACTGCAGTATACCTTTATTCCAGACTTATTACAGCTTTCTTGGTAGCTTCAAACTGTCTTTCTCACACTCTCTCACTTATTTTATATTTACATTTCAGAATGGTACTTAATTCTAGGCTTTATTAACATTTATTACTGGGTTACAACAATCCTTTCCAGCTGACTCACTTATTTCATATGGCAGAATTTACAATGATGTATTTGACACTTGTCTATCCTTTCTTGATTGATTACCACTCATTTTCAGGCTGAAGCAGTTATCTGATATTACAATACAGGTGAAAATTCTATTTGAGATTTGTTTAATCTTTATTACTGGATTGCAATACACTCTTTTTCCAGGCTGCATCACTTATCTAATTGTACAATACTAGCAGAATCTTTATTCTAGGCTTATTTCACCTTTATTACTGGATTACAATACTGAACTCTTTTACAATCTGTCTCACTTATATTCTATAACAATACCAGCTGAATAATTACTAACCTGCCTGGTGGCGCAACCTCAGCAGCCTATCAGCATAGGCTCGCCGATTCGCGGAAGGAACACCTGCAGCTGTAATATAAATGAAGGAATATTGGAACATACCTCTCCATACTATAGGCTAGGATAGCATTTCTTACATACGTAATTACATGGATACTTAGTAGTGGGGCATTGGGCATTTGGCTGGCCTCCTGGATCCAACGGTTCAGTTGGTCCTCCTTACGTCGCTTCAGGTCCGCATGGTGGTGACGGACCTGTTCACCAGTCTTTGGAATGCCTGTGGCACTGGTGAGATCATGTGCCAACCAGTTCCACGCCTCTGCCTTGTACGCTCCCCATTGAACCTGGCCCTGCATGAGTTGTGCTTCATGATCATGGACTAGGAGCCAAACCATATATTTTGACTCCTCAACACCCCACCTTTGTGCTCTAAAGTGATTTCCCTCTCCTGCACCTGCCATTCTGACTGCAAAAGGGTACCACAATCAGTTATGGTGTGTATTCCCACCTATGGGGCTTATATATGCTGGTTTTCCCACACTTATCTGTGATTGGCCATTTTGGATATTTATCAGCTTAAAGCAAACCTGCTTTGTCATGGTTCTATTTTCATTCATTCCTATATATATGCTAATACTGTATTTCTCAGTACAACTCTCATGGCTTAGTGGTTCAGTACTTTGACTATGGTGCACAATATCCTGGGTTCGACGCTTGGCATAGCTTTTTTTTATTTTACTACTGTCTAGACAGGCTAGGAGGTGTGTCTGTGTAAAGGCGGCTTTGATACAGCTTGCCCAATGTTGCCCGCCGGTAAGCTGATTGGCACGCTAAGCAGCTCCGCGCAAATGGCTTACGCTGGGTAACGTGTTATTTAGCTATGAGCACTCATATTATGCTGGGTGAAGCACTGCTGAGCTACGGGTACTCATATTAAGCTTGTTAAAGCGCTGCTCACCTCCTGGCACTCATATTCAGCTTGCTAAAGCGTTGCTCAGCTATGGGCAATTATAATCCTTTTTTTATAAAATTATTCTGTCTGATTTCTTCACAAATACATGGCCCATTTCATTACATTTTACTTAAATTATAGTTTTATATATATATATATATATATATATATATATATATATATATATATATATATATATATAAATATATATATATATGTGTCAGGGGATTGTTTCATACTTATTTAAATAAAAATGGTGAATGATGTTGTGAGGGCTCGAACCGTGACTACCTCCTCTTTGGCCAATGTCTCTACCACTACGCTATTGCTACTTGTCTTAATTTGTATATGTTGATCTTATATGCTTTTCAATGTCTGCTAACTGTGGCTGAGTGAAGGGCATACCCGCGCAAACGAGCGCAAATGCGGGAAAACATTTTTGAAATTATTAAAAAAAAAATGAAACTTCTATTTTTACGTTTCACACATTTTCAGTAGGGTTTAGTCTGTGGGGATGTGTGGTGTTGTGTTCCTTGACATTTCTAAGGACTCGCTCGTGGGTGTTTACTTTCAGGCCTCTGACTCTTCTGGGGGCATGTCCCTTTGCAGTACTCTGCATTCAGGCACTCCCCCCTACTTTCCTACATGGACAGTGATAGCCTAGGGTATGATTCAGCATACCCTCATGAATATGCATGGCATGCTGACATCATACCGTTCAACTGCAGCCTCCAAGTAAGACATATTAAGTCTTACACAGAGGTTTCGTGAATCCAGCCCTAAGTGTTTTTCTGTGATATCAGAACTTTTCTACGGTATTTAAGTATTCCTCTGTGATATGTGAACTCTTGACTAGTACTGTGTAGTAATAAATATTGTTTTGTATTTTTATTTATTATTAAATATTTTTAAACCTTTCAACTGTGGCTGTTTTTATGTGAAGTTAATTTAAGCTTTAGAGTACAGTGCATGTGTATAGTGATACTGTACAAAGTCACTCTAATAAGCCTTGACTGTTCAGTCACACCATTTGGATAATAATATTGCACAGTAATAATTGGACACTCTTTCAGAAGGGCGTTGGAATAGCTGATATTAGTGGGTGTTGGCAGCTGGTACTACCTTTTAGACTGGATATAAAAGGGGCACAGCTGGAGAACCTGTGCCACCCTTCCCCAGGAGTGTCTGCAGTTGGGGAGTCTTATTGGGGACCTGGAGAGAAAGCAAGAAACCAGCCCCAGACTGACTGTGATCTCTGTGTGCTCTTAAGGGAACTTGTACTTTACTGTGTGTGTATTTATTATCCTTTCCATATATGGACACCCCCACTGGTGTTAGTGGTGAGGATTGAGGCTCCTTGATTGCTAGGCCAGGGCACTGGTGTCACATATTAATTGTTTGGCAATAGTGGGATATCCACATCACATATTAATTGGTTGGCAGATGCTAATTGTCTTGTAGTGGAGTGGGTAGAGTGAATGTTTGGCAAATACTAATTGGCTTGTAGTGGTGTGGGTAGAGTGAATTCCTGTAGCTTGTGTACAGTGATCACTGAAGGTGTTTTGTACTCTAAATCAGCCATGCAGTGAATACTCAGTGTTCAGATCACAATTGTTTTATTTCTTTTCTTAGCTTAGCTAGTCAAGGAAAGCAGGCAGCATGTCAGCAGAGGAGTATGGAAAGCTTACAAGGAGCCAGCTGGCTGAGATGTGCCAGGCTAGGGGACTGGTGCATGGAAACCTGACTAAGGCAGACATGATTACAGCTTTGGTCACAGCTGTTTCAGAAAACAGCAACCAGGAGGATGATCAGACTGGCAGTGGAGATGTACCTCCCTCAGGGAATGGACAGCTCAACCTTTCTACAGAGGACTTAAAAATCCATCTGGAGCTAAAGAGACTTGAGTTGGAGGCCAGGCATATGGAAATAATAGCAGCTGAGTGACTGAGGCATCTGCAGGCTGAGGAGAATGAGAAACTGCTACAACTGGAAACTGAGGAAAAGGAGAGATAGAGGCAGCATGAGAAGGAGATGCTGACTCTTCACCAGAGTCATGGAGGTAATGGGGAAGGGAGTAACTGGACCCCAGAAGCACAAAAAGTCAGTAAATTTCTTCTGCAGTTTAAAGAGGAGGATAATTTTGATAGTTTTATTCATATGTTTGAGAGTGTATGTAAACAATATGATGTTGACCAAAGGCTCTGGATACGGCTCCTGACCACCTTACTCCATGGTAAAGCTGTAACTGTGTTGTCTAAAATGTCTGACATTGACTGTTTTATTTTCACTGTTGTTAAGCATTGCTTGTTAGAATGATTTAAGCTAACACCTGAAACTTATAGGAAAAAGTTTTGTGAGCAAAGACGGAAGGTAGATGAAAGTGTGTGTGAATATATTGCTGAACTGAGCACTTATTTTCATAGGTGGGTGAGTGGATGTCAGGTCACCACTTTTGAAGGGCTGGCAGAACGTTTGGTGCGGGAATAAGCCCTTAGCACTTTGCCTGAGGACATGAGGATCTGGTTAGCTGATAGACAATGTGCTACTTCAGATGAGTTGGTGAAGAAGGGAAACCTATACCTAGCAAGCAGGGCATCCCTGCACAGGAAATGGATCCCAGTACTGCTCATAGGTCTAAATGAGGCCATGGTGGGCAGCACAGACTGCCCCCAACAGAATCTGCCAGTAGCAGAGGAAGCCAGTAGTCCAGGTGCACATTCAGGACCTAGAGTTAAATGTTTTGAATGCAACCAGTGGGGCCATGTTGCATACAGATGTCCACGATGGCAAGGTGGGGAACAAAAGGTGAGAGAGCCAGTAAGTGGGAAAGACAAAATGCCAATAATAGGTGGTCTTGAGACAACAACAAGGGTACCAAACTACCATCCTGCAGATGTCCTGATAGGGAAGGATATGGATGAGGCAGTACCATGTGTTTATGCAGTTACATGCAGTCAGGCTAGGAGACAAGCATGTGGGTCTGGCAGCCTAGGGGGAGACCCAGACAGACTGCTTACTTGCAGCCAAGACTGGTGAGGTGGTTACTTCAGGGAGGGAGCTACTCTGTAGCAGTGAAACTGAAGGAGAGCAACAGATGCCTGTGGGTACTGATGTTCCCCTGGACAGAGGGACTGCAAAGGTAGAGGTGAGTAGTAGTATCCAGGCTGACAGTGAGGCACCACTGTCAGAGGATGCCAGACATCCCATGGAAGGGGATGTGGGAAAGGTTACAAAGGCCTGAGGCAGGTAGCTAGTAAGGCACTTGATTCTAAAGGAAAGGGGGATTCTATATATTGGGATAAAATGGTTACTGTATACAGAGTAGACCCCTGATGGAGGGCTAGAAGGTGATAGGGTACTGCAGTTGGTACTGCCTAGGGTACTGCAGTTGGTACTGCCTAGATCCTACCATCTGGTGCTTCTAGCCATAGCCCATGATATTCCCTTTGCAGGTCATATGGGCATAAAACGTACAAAGAGACATATTATGCAGAAATTCTACTGGCCTGGAATTTCCAGAGATATAACAGGGTACTGCAGGACCTGTGAACAATGCCAAAAGGTAGGCAAGGCAGGAGACAAGGCAAGAGTTCCTTTGATGCCTTCACCTGTGATTGAGGAGCCATTTCAGAGGGTAGCTATGGATATTGAGGGGCCTATGAGTACCCCAAGTTCCACAGGGAAACAGTATATCCTAGTGGTAGTGGATTATGCTACACGATACCCTGAGGCAGTGGCTCTGTCCTCCATTGAGGCAGAAAAGATGGCAAATGTTTTGTTAGAGATTTTTAGCAGGGTAGGTTTCCCAAAAGAAATACTGACTGACAGAGGTGCCAATTTCATGTCAGACCTGCTGGCTTGTCTGTGGAAGTACTGTGGGATGAAGCACCTGAAGACCACCCCCCTAACATCCCCAGACTAATGGTCTTGTTGAGAGGTTAAATTCTACAATCAAGTCCATGCTATGGACATTTGTAGACCAGTTCAAGAGCAAGTGGGACAAATATTTGCCCCATCTCTTATTTGCTTACAGCGAGGTTCCCCAGGAATCCAGAGTTTTTTTTGCTCTTTGAGTTGTATGGGCATGGGGTGAGGGGACCTCTAGATTTAATTCTAGTTGAGTGGGAAGGTGAGTGTCATCCTCACAAGGTGTCTGTTGTGGCATATGTCCTAAACCTCAGGACAAGGCTCAGGGAACTCATGGGCTTGGCCCAGGAGAACCTGGCAGAAGCCCAGCAACAGAAAAAGGTGTTGTATGACAGGAATGCTCAAGCTAGAGAGTATGCTGTGGGGCAGCAGGCAATGGTTTTATTCCTGTCAGACACAACCTGCAAGCAGCTTGGGAGGGACCCTACAAGGTGGTAAGAAAGGTAAGTGATGTTAACTACATGATGGAACTGCTAGGCATAAGGCAGGGGCACAAATTGTGCCATGTTAACATGATGAATCCTTACCATGATAAGGAAGCCCTTGTGCTGAGCATGTGCAGTGGATTTCAGGAGGAGTCTGAGGGAGATCTGGTTACTGATCTCCTCCGTAAGGCTCAGACTGACACCTCCGTGGATAGGGTAGCAATGTCCCAGCAGCTATCTCCTACCCGAGTTTAAGAAATCTGAGCAGTGTTACAGGAGTTTGGGAACATGTTCACTGGAAAAGCAGGGTGCACTCACCTGATGCAGCACCAGGTGGATACAGGACCCCAAAGGCCTATTAGGCATGCCCCTTATAGGGTGCCTCAGACAGTCAAACAGACTCTGATGGAGGAGATATAGAAAATGTTGGAACTAGGGGCAATTAAAGAGTCCAACAGTCCATGGGCCTCCCCAGTGGTGCTGGCGCCAAAAAAAGATGGCAGCACCAGGTTCTGTGTGGACTACAGGAAATTAGATAGTTACAGAGTCTAATTCTTACCCCATGCCTAGGACAGATGAGGCCCTAGAGCAGCTGGATGGGGCTAAGTATCTTACAACCATTGATCTTACCAAGGTTTACTGACAGGTGCCTTTGACTCCTAGTGCTAGACAGAAGTCAGCCTCTGTGACTCCTTTTGGCTTGTATGAGTTCACAAAGATACTCTTTGGGATTAAAAATGCCCCAGTGACTTTCCAGAGGCTGGTAGATCATATCCTAGCAGGAGCAGGTTGGTTTTCCCTTACTTACCTAGATGATATTGCCATCTACAACCATTCCTGGCAAGAGCACCTTCAACATGTCAGGGAGGCGCTGGGCAGACTACAGAGGGCAGGGTTGACCATTAAGCTGAGCAAATGTCAGGTGGGTATGGCAGAGGTCTCCTACCTGGGACATAGAGTGGGGAGTGGTAAGATCAAGCCAGAACCTGCCAAAGTGGGAAGCCATTCAGGCATGGCCTGCACCTGTAACCAAAAAGCAGGTGAAGGCATTCTTAGGGACAGCAGGGTACTACAGAAAATACATCCCCAGTTATAGTACCATAGCTGCTCCCATCACAGACCTGACAAGGAAGAACAGGCCAGATAAGGTAGCATGGACCCCAACATGTGACCAGGCATTCCAGAAGCTTAAGTAAGCTTTGGGAGGACCCCCTGTATTAGCCAGTCCAGATTACAACAAGGACTTTGTTGGGCAGGTGGATGCTTTGAACCATGAGATGGAGGCTATACTTAGCCAGATTTCTTCAGAGGGAGAAGAGCACCCAGTGGTTTATCTCAGTTGTAGGCTCCAACCCAGGGAGGAATGCTAGACAGCTGTAGAAAAGGAATGTCTAGCCATAGTGTGGGCACTGCAGAAACTTCAGCCTTATCTTTATGGAAGAAAATTCACTGTAGTGACTGATCATGACCCCCTAACATGGCTACACAGAGCCAGCCAGCAAAATGCCAAGTTGCCAAGATGGAGCCTAGGGCTGCAAGCATATGATACGTCAGTGCAGCACCACAGTGGAATTAGCAATGCCAATGCAGATGGGCTCTCAAGACAGAAAAAATGGGGTAAGGTATACTTGGATACACATAACCCTCAAGCAATGTTTCTCAAGGGTCACTTGAAAAACTAGCTTGAGTTCTCCAGGGGGAGATGTGTGAATATAGGTAAAGGCTGCCAGCCTAGCCAGATAGAATTATCTACAAAATTCTATAATTTGTAAATATTAATGTAAGCCACAGGCTTGTTCTCTTAAATGTGAAAAGACTGCATGGGATAATGAATTGCAAAAATGTAACAACAGTGCACCCTGCTGTAAGAAAGCTAAGTCAAGCATTTTATGACTGTCTTTGATGTCAAAATTCAGAGCCTATTTGTCTAGAGAGAGGTATCCTGCCTATTGTTTTAAGACCAGAGTTAAAGGCTAGAATTTGAATGTATAAATATTCTTTATTGCTCTGGTTTCTGACCAGGTGTAAAGAATGTAAATATAGTTTCTGTTAGCCTGGGAACACCAGAGAAGTGTGAAGAATTATGTCATGTGAAGCAGCTCTGTTATCAATTTAAAAAGAGAATCAGAGAGCTCAAAGCATTTTGCCTCGAGAACATCCAACATCACCACCACTGCTTTGCTCCATATATAAGTTATTTAGAACTGTGTTTTCTCTTAGAAATAGCAAGGAATTAGGAAGATTAGACTGTGTTTTTCTGTGATGTCAGAACTTTCCTACGGTATTTTAAGTATTTCTCTGTGATCTGTGAACTCTTGACTAGCACTGTGTAGTAAGTACTGTCTTGTGTTTTTATTATTTATTATTAAATATTTTAAAACCTTTCAACTGTGGCTGTTTTATGTAGAGTTAATTTAAGCTCTAGAGTACATTGCATGTATATAGTGATACTGTACCAAGTCACTCTAATAAGCCTTGACTGTTCAGTCACACTTACCATTTGGATAATAATATTGCACAGTAATAATTGGACACCCTTTCAGAAGGGCCTTGTAGTAGCTGATATTAGTGGATGATGGCAGATGGTACTACCTTTTAGACTGAGCAGAAAAGGGGCACAGCTGGAGACCTGTGCCAGCCTTCCCCAGGAGTGTCTGTGTGGCTGTATAAACTCTTATCTCAGTGTGTGTATGTCAGCTACTTGGGCAGGGACATGAAGCACTAGTTGGACAGAGATGTTGCTGGAGGATTTAGCTTGCCCACTAAGCTGAGATCTGGACCTTATAGCTGTGCCAGTGGGGAGTCTTATTGGGGACCTAGAGAGAAAGGGAGAAACCAGCCCCAGACTGACTGTGATCTCTGTGTGCCCTTAAGGGAAATTCCTTGTGTGTATTTATTATCCTTTACCTATATGGATGCCCCTCACTAGTGTTAGTGGTGAGGATTGAGGCTCCTTGATTGCTGGGCCAGGGCACAGCCATCATAGCCTGCATGAAATATATTGAGCTTGTTTCACCTGACTTATTACAGTACTTTCATGAAAAGCACTTGTAGTCTCATGTCATCTGTTCCCATGTGTCCAGACAATGGACCATCCTCTTCTACTTCCAAGACTGTCTACTACTTGAATCTGGTAAGTCCTAAATAGTAATGTCAAACCAAAATCACCAACAAGTCAATCCAACTTGTTCCACTGCTACAAAGAATTGAAAAACAATTGCAAAAAATGTGTAGACCAAGTTTGTTGTAAAGCAAATTCAACTAGTTAAGCTCTTTCTTCCTCTAAGTACCCAGGGCTTCATCAGAACTAAATTACAAAGTACCAAGTGCTTATTTAAATACCAGGTTATTAAAGTCATATGCACATTTTTAATTTATCCTTTTTAATATAAACTTGATCCTCACATTTGTTGGTGTTTTTTTCGAATATTCATAGTAGTGGTCCTAGTTGAAGTTGTAAATAGTGCTACAATACTATGCATCAGTGTCAGCGTGTCATTTTCCTTGCTCTGTCTTTCCATGTAGTACTGGACATCCTCACATTTACTTTGGAGGACTCTGGCCATTTTCAGCTGACTCTCTGTGGCAGTGATCTGAGCCCTAATATTGTCACGGCACATCTTTACTGGGCAGCCAGTGCTTTACATGCTTTGTGTTGCCTGGAAGTAGATGTAGTGAATTATCTCCCTGGCTGTACTTCATAATGGTATTGCTGTGGACACTGTTACATCTGAATGTCTGCTATCATCCTGAAAGTGTTTAGCTGGGTTCGGAAATACTGATGTAAATGTGCATGGGTTTTTTCCTTGTACAAGGGTGAATTTAATGTCAGCAGGTACTTCCTGCAGAGCTACTAACATGTTCCAGGGTGAGAGATCCTGACATTAAATTTGGAGACTGTGTACCACTTTCCTCAGGTGGCCTTATAAACATGACTATGTCATTATCATCATATTTAACAGCTTTTCTGCTGCTGATATCCTCCAAATTTATTAGTATGTGGAACAGTTTGTTTCTGCTGCAAACCCTAGTAAAAAATGATATGAAAACATTACTAAAAGAAATAGCAAATGTTACTGTATGCTTATTAAGCTGGAACAGACAAAGAAATAAGAACATCATAGCAGAAACAAAGTAGCTCCAGTTGCAGACAAGGTAACAAAGAACAGACTACTGTGGTTTGGGTACATGTGCAGCAAAGCAGAGCACAGTCTGCTGAAGAAGATTTATGACAGACAGGAAAAAGGCAAAAGGAAACTAGTGCATTCAGCAAAGAAGTACATGGATTGTGTGAGAGAAGACCTGTGGCAGTCAGGCATCACTGTTAAAGAAGGTAAAAGAATGGCATCTGAATTGAGGGATGGCATTAGTTGACATGACACCCTGACCCCATGTAGAAAAAGGGGAAAAAGTGACTGTATGATGATGACTGTATGCTTATTAAGAAGTTAAGGGGGAGTCTTGCCATGCACACTGCCTTCATTCTCATTTGGTGTATAAGTGGAACATACTTGCCATGTATTTAATGTAATAATTCCATGGCAGCATACAGTTTTTTATGTAAATTTATGTTACTGATTTAAAACAAACTTATTGAGCTGTTGCAGACATTGTCAATGCCCAGGGTCTACACCACCTCTTATTATTCCTGTAATAACCACTGTCCACACCACCTCTGATTATTTTTGCATCCAGTGCACATACCACCTCTGATTATTCCTGTAATACCCAGTGTCCACACAATCTCTGACTGTTCCTGGAATACCAAGTGTCCACACAATCTCTGACTGTTCCTGGAATACCAAGTGTCCACACCACTTCTGATTATTGCTGAAATACCCACTATCCACAACACCTCTCATTATTCCTTTAATACCAGTGTCCACGCAACCTCTTACTATTCCTGTAATACCCACTGTCCACACCACCTATGATTGTTCCTGTAATACCAAGTGCCCACACCACAACTGATTATTCCTGTAATACCCAGTGTCCACACTGCCTCTGATTATTCTAGTAATACCCGGTGTCCACACCCGATCTGCTTTTTCCAGAAATACCCAGTGTCAACACTACTTCAGATTATTCCATGCCCAGTGTCCACATCACCTCAGATTATTTCTGTAGTACCCATTGTCCACCCCACCTCTGGTTATTGCTGTAATGCACAGTGTTCACACCACCTCTTATTGTTTCTGTAATACCCACTGTCCACTCTACCTCCAATTATTCACGTAACACCCATTGTCCACAGCACCTCAGATTATTCCTGTAATACACAGTGCCACAGCACCTCAGATTATTCCTGCAATACCCAGTGCCCACACTACTTATGATTATTCCGGTAATAACCAGTGCCTACACCACCTATGATTATTCCGGTAATACCCAGTGACTATACCACTTGTGATTATTCCTATAATACACATTGTATACAACACCTCGGATTATTCTTGTAATACCCAGTGTCCACAACACCTCTGGATATTCTTGTAATACCCAGTGTCCACACCACCTCTTATTATTCCAGTAATACACAGTGTCCAGACCACCACTGATTATTCTGGAACCCATTGTTCACACTACCTCTGATTATGCCTGTAAAACCCAGTGTTTACATCATCTCTGATTTTTGGCAGTAAAACCCAGTGTTCACACCACCTCTGATTATTCCTGTAATACCCAGTGTCCACATCACCTCTGATTTTTCTGATAATACCAAGTGTCAACACCACCTTTGGTTATTGCTGTAATACCCAGTATCCACACCACCTGTGATTCTTCCAGTAATACACAATGCCCAGACTACCACAGATTATTCTGGTACCCATTGTCCACACCACCTCTGATTATCCCTGTATTATAAACCACACAAAGGGAATCCAGAGGTCTGTTGAACTATTTTAATTTGAAAACACAAATATTATGAAGTGCTTTTCGTACGTACAATGTACAAACTTCTTCAGAAGGAAGTTTGCACATTGTACGTACGAAAAGCGCTTCATAATATTTGTGTTTTCAAATTAAAATAGTTCAACGGACCTCTGGATTCCCTTTGTGTGGTTTATAAGCTTTATTTTCTGTTTGGTGACGAGCATTATCCCTGTATTACTTAGTGTCCATGCCACCTCTAATTAATGTTGTAAGACCCAGTGTCATCACCACCTCTGATTATTCCTATAAAAAAACAGTGGTCATAATACCTTGGATTATTCAAGTAATACCCATTGTCCACACCACCTCAAATTATTCCTGTATTACCCAATGTCCACACCACCCCTGATTATTCTTGTAATACCCAGTATCACCACTGCCTCCAATTATTCCTGTATTACCCAGTGTCCACACCACCTCTGCTTATTTGTGTAATACCTAGTGCTCCCAATACCTCTTAATATTCCAGTAATACCCACTGTCCACAATACCACTGATAATTCCAGTAATACCAAGTGTCCATACCACCACTGATTATTACTGCAATACCCAGTGTCCACACACCTCTGAATATTCCTGCAATACCCAGTGTCCACAAACTCTGATTATTCCTGTCATACCTAGTGTCCACTGTCCATGCCACCTCTTATCCATGTAATATCCAGTGTCCACACAACCTCTGTTTTTTTCCTGCAATAATCTGTGTCCACACCATCTATGATTATTTCTGTAATTCCCATTATCCACACAACCACTGATTATTCCTTTAATATTCAGTGTCCAGATCACCTCTGATTATTCCTGCATTACCCAGTGTCCACACCACCAATGATTCTTCCTGCATTACCCAGTGTCCACACCACCTCTGATTATTCCTGCAAAACCCAGTGTCCACACCACCACTGATTATTCCTTTAACACCCAGTGCCCACACTACCTCTGATTATTCCTGCATTATCCGGTGTCCACACCACTTCTGATTATACCTGCATTGCCCAGTGTCCACACCACCTCAAATTATTTATGCATTACACATTGTCCAAACCACCTTTGATTACTCCTGCATTAGCCAGTTTCCACACCACCTCTGATTATTCCAGTAATACCCAGTGTCCATACCACCTTTGATTATTCCAGTAATACCCAGTATCCACACCATCTCTTATTATTGCAGAAATACCCCGTGTCCGCAACACCTCTGACTATTCCTACAATAGCCAGTGTCCACTGTCCACAACACCTCTTCTTGCAATATACAGTGTCCACACCACCTCTGGTTATTCCTGCAATACCCAATGTCCACACCATCTCTGATTATTCCTGTAATTCCCAGTGTTCACACCACCACTAATTATTCCTTTAATATGCAGTGCCCACACCACCTCTGATTGTTCCTGCATTACCCAGTTTCTACACCACCTCTGATTTATTCCTGCATTACTCAGTGTCCACATCACCTCTAATTATTCCTGCATTACCCAGTGTCCATACCACCTATGATTATTCCTGCATTACCCAGTGTTCATGCCACCTCTGATTATTCCTGCATTACCCAGTGTCCATGCCACCTCTGATTATTCCTGCAATCCCCAGTGTCCGCACCACCTCTGATTTATTTCTGTAATACCCAGTGTCCATATAATCTCAGATTATTGCTGTAATTCTCAAGGCCCACACCACCTCAGATTATTCCTGTAATACCCAGTGTCCACACCACCTCTGTTTAGCCCTGTAATACCCAGTGTGCAACATCTCTGATTATTCCTGCAATGCCCAGTGACCACTGTCCACACCTCATCTTATTCCTGTAATATCCAGTGCCCACATCACCTCTGATTATTCATGCATTGTCCAGTGTCCACATCACTTCTGATTATTCCTGCATTGTCCAGTGTCCACATCACCTCTGATTTATTCCTGCAATACCCAGTGTCCATGCCACCTCTGGTTATTTCTGCAATACGTATTGTCCAGACCACCACTGATTATTCCATTAAAACCCAGTGTCCACATCCCCTCAGATTATTCCTGCATTACCCAGTGTCCATACCACCCCTGATTATTCCTACATTACCCACTGTCAACACCACCTCTGATTATTCCTACATTACCCTGTGTCCACACCACCTCAGATTTTTTCAGTAATACGCAGTGTCCACACCACCTCTGATTATTCCAGTAATACCCAGTGTCCACATAACCTCTGATTATTCCTGCAATACCCAGTGTCCACTGTTCACACCACCTGTTATTCCTGTAATATCCAGTGTCCACACCACCTCTGGTTATTCCTGCATTGCTCAGTGTCTACACCACCTCTGATTGTTCCTGAATTACCCAGTATCCACACCACTTCTGATTATTTTTGCATTACCCAGTGTCCACGCCAACGCCACCTCTGATTATTCCTGCAATACCCAGTTTCCATGCCACCTCTGATTATTCCTGCAATACCAATTGTCCAGACCACCACTGATTATTCCTTTAATACCCAGTGTTCACATCACCTCTTATTATTCCTGCATTAGCCAGTATTCACCCCACCTCTTATTATAACCCGCATTACCCAGTGTCCACAGCACCCCTAATTATTCATGAATTACTCACTGTCAACACCACCTCTGATTATTCCTACATTACCCAGTGTCCACACCACTTCTGATTTATTCCAGTAATACACGGTGTCCACACCACATTTGATTATTCCAGTAATACTCAGTGCTTGCACCACCTCTGATTATTCCAGTAATACCCAGTGTCCACATCACCTCTCATTATTCCAGCAATACCCAATTCCACTGTCCACACCACCTCTGGTTATTCCTACGTTATCCAGTCTCCACACCACGTCTGGTTATTACTGCAATACCCAGTGTCCATACGACCTCTGATTATTCCTGCATTACCCAGTTTCCACACCACTTCTAATTATTCCTGTATTACCAAGTGTCCACACCACCTCTGATTATTCCTGCATTACCCAGTGTCTATGCTACCCCTGATTATTCCTGCATACCAAGTGTCCACGCTGCCTTTGATTATTGCTGCATTACCAAGTGTCCACGCCACCTCAGATTATTCCAGTAATACCCAGTGTCCACAACCTCTGATTATTCCAAAAGTACCCAGTGTCCACACCACCTCTGATTATTCTAGTAATACCCAGAGTCCACTACACCCCTGATTATTCTTGCAATGCCCAGTGTCTGCACCACCTTTGATTATTCTTGAAATACCTGCTGTCGGCACCACCTGTGATTCTTCCTGTAATACCCAGTGTCCACACCACGTCTGATTTATACCTGCAATACCCAGTGTCTGCAGCATCTCTGATTATTCCTGTAATACCCAGTTTACACACCATCATAGATTATTGTTGTTATTCTCAATGTTCACACCACCTCGGATTTATCCCGTAATACCCAGTGTCCACACTACCTCTGTTTAGTCCTGTAATACCCAGTGTCCACCACCTCTGAAATTCCCGTAATACCCAGTGTCCACCACCTATGATTATTCCTGCAATACCCAGTAACCATGCCACCACTGATTATTCCTGCATTAGCCAATGTCCACACCACCCCTGATTATTACTGCATTACCCAGTGTCCACACCACCCCTGATTATTCCTACATTACCCAGTGTCTTTGCCACCTCTGATTATTCCTGCATTACCCAGTGTCCACACCACCTCTGATTATTCCTGCATTACCCAGTGTCCACACCACCTCTGATTATTCCTGCATTATCTAGTGTCAACACCACCTCTGATTATTCCAGAATTACACAGTCTCCACACCAGCTCTGATTATTCCTGCAATACCTAGTGTCCACACCACCTCAGATTATTCCTGTAATACCCAGTGTCCACACCACCTCTGTTTATTCCTGTAATATCCAGTGTCCACACCACCTCTGATTATTCCTGCATTGCCAAGTGTCCATACCACCTCTGATTATTCCTGCATTACGCAGTATCCACACCACCTCTGATTATTTCTGCATTACCCAGTGCCCACGCCAATGCCACCCCTGATTATTTCTGCATTACCCACTGTCAACACCACCTCTGATTATTCCTACATTACCCAGTGTCCACACCACCTCTGATTAATCCAGTAATACACAGTGTCCACACCACCTTTGATTATTCCATTAATACCCAGTGTCCACACCACCTCTGGTTATTCCTGCATTATCCTGTCTCCACACCACCTCTGGTTATTACTGCAATACCCAGTGTCCACACCACATCTGATAATTCCTGCATTACCCAGTTTTCACACCACCTCTGATTATCTCTACATTACCAAGTGTCCACACCATCTCTGATTATTCCTGCATTACCCACTGTCTATGCTACCCCGATTATTCCTGCATTACAAACTGTCCACGCCACATCTGCTTATTGCTGCATTACCAAGTGTCCACATAACCTCAGATTATTCCAGTAATACCTAGTGTCCACACCACCTCTGATTATTCCAAAAAGTACCCAGTGTCCACACCACCTCTGATTATTCCAGTAATACCCAGTGATCACACCACCTCTGATTATTCCTGTAATACCCAGTGTCCACACCACTTCTGATTATTCCTGCAATAGCCAGTGTCTGCACCTCTGATTATTCCTTTAATACCCAGTGTCCACACTACCATAGATTATTGCTGTTATTCTCAATGTCCACAGCACCTCAGATTATTGCTGTAATTCACAATGTCCACATCACCTCTGATTACTCCCATAATACCCAGTGTCCACCACCTATGATTATACCTGTAATACCCAGTAACCATGCCACCACTGATTATTCCTGCAATACCTATTGTTCATACCAGCACGTATTATTCCTTTAATACCCTGTGTCCATGCCACCTCTGATTTTTCCTGCATTAGCCAGTGTCCACACCACCTCTGATTATTCCAGAAATACCCAGCATCCACACCACCTCTGATTATTCCTGCAATACCCAGTGTCCACTGTCCACACCACCTCATACTCCTGTAATATCCAGTGTCCACTCCACCTCTGGTTATTCCTGCATTACCCAGTTTCTGCACCACCTCTGAGTATTCCTACATTACCCAGTGTCCACACCACCTCTGATTATTCCAGTAATACCCAATGTCAACACTACCACTGATTATTCTTTTAATACCCTGTTTCCACACCACCTCTGATTATTCCTGGATTACCCAGAGTCCACGACACCTCTGATTATTCCACTAATACCCAGTGTCCACCCCACCTTTGATTATCCAGTAATGCCCAGTGTCCACACCACCTCTGATTATTCCAGTAATACCCAGTGTCCGCACCACCTCTGATTATTCCTGTTATTCCCAGTTTTAACACCACCACTAATTATTCATTTAATTCCCAGTGTACACACCACCTCTGATTGTTCTTGCATTACTCAGTTTCCGCACCACCTCTGATTATTCCTGTGTTACCCAGCGTTCACACCACCTCTGATTATTCCTGCATTAGTCAGTGTCAACATCACATCTGATTACTCCTGCATTATCCAGTGTCCATGCCAACTCTCATTATTCCTGCATTACCTAGTATCCACACCACCTCTGATTATTCCAGTAATACCCAGTGTACACATCACCTCTGATTATTCCAGTAATACCCAGTGTCCACACCACCTCTGATTATTCCAGTAATTTTCCAGTGTCCACACCGCCTCTTATTATTCCTGCAATACTTGGTGTCCGCACCACCTCTGATTATTCCTGTAATACCCAGTGTCCACATCACCTCAGATTATTCCTGTAATTCTCAAGGTCCACAACACCTCAGATTATTCCTGTAATACCCAGTGTCCATCACCTCTGATGTTTCCTGTAATACCCAATGTCCACTGTCCACACCATCTCTTAATGCTGTAAAATCCAATGTCCACTCCACCTCTGATTTTTCCTGCATTGCCCAGTGTTCACATCATTTCTGATTATTCCTACATTACCCAGTATCCACACCACCTCTGATTTTTGCATTACCCAGTGTCCACACCAAAAACACCTCTGATTATATCTGCAACACCCAGTGTCTGTGCCACCTCTGGTTATTCCTGCACTACCCATTGTCTAAACCACCACTGATTTATCCTTTAATACCCAGTGTCCACACAACCTCTAATTATTCCTGCATTGTTCACTGTCAACACCATCTCTGATTATTCCTGCATTACCCAGTGTCCACACCACCTCTGATTATTCCAATAATATGCAGTGTCCACACCACCTCTGATTATTCCAGTAATAACCAGTGTTCACACCACCTCGATTCCTGCAATACCCAGTGTCCGCTGTCCACACTACCTCTTATTACTGTAATATCCAGTCTCCACACCACCTCTGGTTATTCCTGCAATACCCAGTGTCAACACCACCTCTGATTATTCCTGCATTAACCAGTTTCCACACCTCCTCTGATTATTCCTACATTATGCAGTGTCCACATCACCTCTGATTATTCCTGCATTATCCAGTGTCCATGCCACCTCTGATTATTCCAGCATTACCCAGTGTCCATGCCAACTCTGATTAATCCTGCATTACCTAGTGTCCACACCCCCTCTGATTATTCCAGTAATACCCAGTGTGCACACAACCTCTGATTATTCCAGTAATTTCCCAGTGTCCACACCGCCTCTTATTATTCTTGCAATACTTAGTGTCTGCACCACCTCTGATTATTCCTGTAATACCCAGTGTCCACATCACCTCAGGTTATTCCTGTAATACCCAGTGTCAACACCACCTCTGTTTATTCTTGTAATACCCAGTGTCCATCACCTCTAATTCCTGTAATACCCAGTGTCCACTGTCCACACCACCTCTTATTCCTGTAAAATCCAATGTTCACACCACCTCAGATTTTTCCTGCATTGCCCAGTGTCCACATCACCTCTGATTATTCCTGCATTACCCATTATCCACACCACCTCTGATTTCTGCATTATCCAGTGTCCACACCAACAACATCTCTGATTATATCTGCAACACCCAGTGTCCACACCACCTCTGGTTATTCCTGCACTACCCATTGTCTAAACCACCACTGATTAATCATTTAATACCCAGTGTCCACACAACCCCTGATCACTCTTGCATCCCATCCCATCTGATCACCTCTACTTTAAACAATTAAGAAATGCCACCAAAAAGGAAATTCTGCTAGACAAAAAAAAACACTTTTACCTCCAACTCCAACACACCCACAAACAAAAACCACAAGTTCTGGTCAGCTATGGACAAACTACTTCAGCCAGGGCACTCCAAGACTCCTACCCCATCAGGTATCACTCATAATAATCCTAAGCTAATTGCAGATTACTTTAACAGCTACTTTACAGAAGCCATCCAATCTCTAGCTAATACTCTACCACCCAATAGTACCCTCCCACCTAATACCTCAACAAACCCAATTCCTCCCTTTCACATTCAACCAGTACCTACATCCCTCATTTGTAACCTCCCCCAAAAACTCAAGCCATGCACCCCTGCTGCTGACAGTCTACCAGCAGAATACCTGCAAATTGCAGCCAAAGCCATCGCCTACCCTATTTCCATACGTATAAAAAGAACTATCTCAGAAAGTAAAATCCCTTTTATATGGAAGGTCTCTCCTATCATCCCACTTCATAAAGGTGGGACATCAACTGATATTTCCAACTTTAGACCAATCCCCCTACACTCTCCAATAGCTACAATAATGGAAAAATGTATTCACCAACAACCTCTTGATCACCTCCTCCGCAACAACTTACTTGCTAACTGCCATCATGGCTTTAGACCATTCCACAACACTACAACTGCCCTGCTATCCTTTTCTGACTGTATAAACAAAAAACGTAACTAACTCTTTCTTCCGCTCTATTTATCAACCTTTCAAAAGCCTTTGATATGGTCAACCATTGTTTGCTCCTTGAGATACTACAAGCCCATTCACTAGACACACAGGCATTACTATGGTTTAAATCTTATTTAAACAACCAACAGCAAGCAGTCCTTTGGAATAATAAGCTCTCAACTCCCCTCCCTGTAAACATTGGAGTACCTCAAGGCTCCATCCTTGGCCCTCTTCTCTTTTCTATGTTTATTAATGAACTAAATACCAAAATTCCTCAAGCCACCTGCATACAATATGCTGATGATTCAACTTTAATATGCTCAGCTAGAACCTCAACTTTACTCCAGACACTCACACAATCAGTTTTTTAGACTGTGGAAAATTGGTTCATGCAATACTGTCTCCTCCTGAACCCCAAAAAAACAAAATGATTACTCTTTGCACCGACTCAAAAATCACCACAAATTCACTTCACAATAACCTCTAACAATGGAACCACCATATCCCTTGATACTACAACCCGTCTCCTGGGGATCACCATAGAGAACAACCTCACCTATGACAATCATATTAACACTACCATAAAATCCGTCAACAAAAAACTAGGTTCCCTGTATAGAATTAAACCATTTCTGACCCCAACAGCTAGAACCACTATTGCCCACCCCCAGATCCACCTGATCTCTACCCTGTACTATGCTTCTGCCATTTATACCAATCTTTATAAAAACAACCTTAACAAACTTGCAACTAGCTATAATAACATAGCCAGATTTGCCACTGGTAAACCTTTCAGAACCCACCACTGTCTCAACCTCAAACAATTGGGATGGCTAGAACTGCAGCACCAGCTATTCTGTCACCAACTTACTATAACCCAAAAGATACTTCACCACCCTAATAATACCCCTATCCTCACTAATCTGACTACCCCATACAAAAACCTTACAACTCTTCGCTCAGCCAATAGGCTCCTAGTCTCCACTATTAAATCTAACAACAAAGCTAGGGACTCACTTTTCACAAACACAGTGGGAAAAGCCTGGAACCTGCTACCAAGTGAACTGTCTTCTCTCTCCTCCAAACATCTTTTTAAAAATCATCTCAAAGAACATCTTAAAACTCACTGGTTGTGTCCCTGTACTAACCCTGACTGATTATCCACTCCACCCACTCCTGCTCTCCTTTTATTTCACTTCTCTACTGTAGTATATCGCTCAAACCTTTCTCTGTCCTACACTGCTGAACTATGTTGCCTGCCTGTTCTCACAATTAAGCTAACCTCTGTAAAAAAAAAAAATGTCATCCTTTCTTCCCTTATTCTTAGAGTGTTAGAAATTACTACTCATTGTGTATTTCCCCTCTAATATTCTATATTATTCTATATTTTGTTAGCTCTCTCCTCACCAAATAATCTCTGTACACTTTTATTCTCTTCTCTCAATTTATGGTTATTATCTGCACTATAGTATGCAGCTTAATATTTTGTATTTCATATTAATATTGTTGATGATATTTCTGCCTATACTTGGAGCTTTTCTCCCCGGGTCTCTACTGAAAATGGACATGTATCCAGTTAGACTAGCCCAGTCAACAAATGTAAATAAATAAATAAATTGTTCACTGTCAACCCCACCTCTGATTATTCCTGGAGTACCCAGTGCCCACTGTCCACACCATCTCTTATTACTGCAATATCCAGTCTCCACACCACCTCTGATTATTCCTGCATTACCCAGTTTCCACACCTCCTCTGATTATTCCTGCATTATGCAGTGTCCACAGCACCTCTGATTGATTATTCCTGCAATACCCAGTGTCTACACTACCTGTGATCATTTTTGCAATACCCATTGTCCACACCACCTCTGATTATTCCTGTAATACCCAGTGACCACACCACCTCTGATTATTCCTTTAATACCCATTGTCCACACCACCTCGGATTATTGCTCTCATTCTCAGTGTTCACACTACTTCGGATTATTTCTGTAATACCCAGTGTCCACACCACCTCTGTTTATTCCTGCAATACCCAGTGTATGCACCACCTCTAATTATTCCTGTAATACCCAGTCTCCACAACACCCAAGATTATTGCTGTAATTCTCAATGTCCACACCAACTCTGATTATTCCTGTAATACCCTGTGTCCACCACCTCTGATTATTCCTGGATATACCCAGTCTCCACAATACCTAAGATTATTTCTGTAACTCTCAATGTCCACACCACCTCCGATTATTCCTGTAATACCCAGTGTCCACCACCTGTGATTACTCCTGCAATATCCAGTGTGCATGCCACTTCTGATTACTCCTGCAATACCCATTGTACACACCACCACTGATTATTCCTGTAATACCCAGTGACCACACCACCTCTAATTACTCCTGTAATACTCAGTGTCCACACCACCTCGGATTATTGCTGTAATACCCAGTGTCCACACCACCTCAGATTAATCCTTTAATACCAAGTGTCCACACAAACCCTGATTATTCCTGCATTGTCCACTCTCCATACCACCTCTGGTTATTCCTGCAATACCCATTGTCCACACCACCTTTGATTATTCCTGCATTGCCCAGTTTCCACACCTCCTCTGATTATTCCTATATTACCCAGTGTCCTCACCACCTCTGATTATTCCTGCACTACCAAGTGTCCACACCACCATTACTTATTCCTGCATTACCAGTGTCCATGCCATCTCTGATTATTGCTACATTACCAAGTGTCCACATAACCTCAGATTATTTCAGTAATACCCAGTATCCACACCACCACTGATTATTCCAAAAGTACCCAGTGTCCACACCATCTCTGATTATTCCAGTAATACCCAGTGATCACACCACCTCTGATTATTCCTGTAATACCCAGTGTCCACACCACTTCTGGTTATTCCTGCAATACCCAGTGTCTGCACCATCTCTGATTATTCCTGTAATACCCAGTGTCCACACCACCATAGATTATTGCTATTATTCTCAATGTCCACACCACCTCAGATGATTCCCGTAATACCCAGTGTCCACATCACCTCTGCTTAGTCCTGTAATACCCAGTGTCCACACCACCTCTGATTAGTCCTGTAATACCCAGTGTCCACCACCTATTATTCCTGCAATACCCAGTAACCATGCCACCACTGATTATTCCTGCAATACCCATTGTCCACACCACCTCTGATTTTTCCTGCATTAGCCAGTGTCCACACCACCTCTGATTATTCCTGCATTACCCAGTGTCCATACCACCCCTGATTATTCCTGCATTACCCAGTGTCATTACCACCTCTGATTATTCCTGCATTATCCAGTGTCCACACCACCTCTGATATTCCAGAAATACCCAGTGCCCACACCACCTCTGATTATTCCTACAATACCCAGTGTCCAATGTCCACACCACTTCATATTCCTGTAATATCCGTTGTCTACTCCACCCCTGGTTATTCCTGCATTACCCAGTTTCCACACCATGTCTGATTATTCCTACATTATCCAGTGTCCACGCCACCTCTGATTATTGATGCATTATCCAGTGTCCACACCACCTCAGATGATTCCCGTAATACCCAGTGTCCACATCACCTCTGCTTAGTCCTGTAATACCCAGTGTCCACACCACCTCTGATTAGTCCTGTAATACCCAGTGTCCACCACCTATTATTCCTGCAATACCCAGTAACCATGCCACCACTGATTATTCCTGCAATACCCATTGTCCACACCACCTCTGATTTTTCCTGCATTAGCCAGTGTCCACACCACCTCTGATTATTCCTGCATTACCCAGTGTCCATACCACCCCTGATTATTCCTACATTACCCAGTGTCATTACCACCTCTGATTATTCCTGCATTATCCAGTGTCCACACCACCTCTGATATTCCAGAAATACCCAGTGCCCACACCACCTCTGATTATTCCTACAATACCCAGTGTCCAATGTCCACACCACTTCATATTCCTGTAATATCCGTTGTCTACTCCACCCCTGGTTATTCCTGCATTACCCAGTTTCCACACCATGTCTGATTATTCCTACATTATCCAGTGTCCACGCCACCTCTGATTATTGATGCATTATCCAGTGTCCACGCCACCTCAGATTATTCCAGTAATACCCAGTGTCAACACTACCACTTATTATTCTTTTAATAACCAGTTACCACACCACCTGATTATTCCTGGATAACCCAGAGTCCATGCCACCTCTGATTATTCCACTAATGCCCAGTGTCCACACCACCTCTGATTATTCCAGTAATACCCAGTGTCCACACCACCTCTGATTATTCCTGCAATACTCAGTGTCTGCACCACCTCTGATTATTCCTATAATTCCCAGTGTTAACACCACCACTAATTATTCATTTATTTCCCATTGTACACACCACCTCTGATTGTTCCTGCATTACTCGGTGTCCACATAACCTCCGATTATTCCTGCATTATCCAGTGTCCACACCACCTCTGATTATTCCAGTAATACCCAGTATGCACACCACCTCTGATTATTCCAGTAATTTCCCAGTGTCCACACAACCTCTGATTATTCCAGTAATACCCAGTGTGCACACCACCTCTGATTATTCCAATAATTTCCCAGTGTCCACACTGCCTCTGATTATTCCTGCAATACTTAGTGGCTGCATCACCTCTGATTATTCCTGTAATACCCAGTGTCCACATCACCTCAGATTATTCCTGTAATTCTCAAGGTCCACACCACCTCAGATTATTCCTGTAATACCCAGTGTCAACACCACCTCTGTTTATTCTTGTAATTCCCAGTGTCCATCACCTCTGATTATTCCTGTAATTCCCAGTGTCCACTGTCCACACCACCTCTTATTCCTGTAAAATCCAGTGCCCACACCACCTCTGATTTTTCCTGCATTGCCCAGTATACACACCACCTGTGATTTCTGCATTACCCAGTGTCCACACCAACATCACCTCTGATTATATCTGCAACACTCAGAGTCCATGCCACCTCTGATTATTCCTGCACTACCCATTGTCCAAACCACCACTGATTAAGCCTTCCATACCCAGTGTCCACATAACCCATGATTATTTCTGAATTACCCACTGTCAACACCACCTCTGATTATTCCTACATTACCCAGTGTCTACACCACCTCTGATTGTTCCAGAAATATGCAGTGTCCACACCAATTCTGATTATTCCAGTAATAACCAGTGTTCACACCACCTCTGATTATTCCTGCAATACCCAGTGTCCACTGTCCACAACATCTCTTATTACTGTAATATCCAGTCTCCATACCACCTCTGTTTATTCCTGCATTACCCAGTTTCCACACCTCCTCTGATTATTCCTGCATTATGCAGTGTCTACACCACCTCTGATTATTCCTGAATTACCAAGTGTCCACTCCACCTCTGATTATTGCTGCACTACCCAGTGTCCATGCCACCTCATATTATTCCAGTAATACCAAGTGTCCACACCACCCCTGATTATTCCAGAAATACCCAGTGTCCACACAACTTCTGATTATTCCAGTAATAGCCAGTGTCCACACCACCTCTGATTATTCCTGTAATACCCAGTGTCCAAACCACCATAGATTATTGCTGTTATTCTCAATGTCCACACCAACTTGGATTATTCCTGTAATACCCTGTGTCCACACCACCTCTGTTTGTCCTGTAATACCAAGTGTCCGCCACCTCTGATTACTCCTGAAATACCCAGTGAGCATGCCACTTCTGATTATTCCTGCAATACTCATTGTCCACACCACCACTGATTATTCCTGTAATACCCAGTGGCCACACAACATCTGATTATTCCTGTAATACCGAGCGTCCACACCACCTTGGATTATTGCTGTAATACCCAGTGTCCACACCACCTCAGATTAATCCTTTAATACCAAGTGGCCACACAAACCCTGATTATTCCTGCTTTGTCCACTGTCAACACCACCTCTAATTATTCCTGCATTACCCAGTGTCCACACCACATCTGATTATTCCAGTAATATGCAGTGTCCACAACTCCTCTGATTATTCCAGTAATACCCAGTGTTCACACCACCTCTGATTATTCCTGTGATACCCATTGTCCTCACCACCTCTGATTATTTCTGTAATTCTCAGTGTCCACTACATCAGATTATTGCTGTAATTCTCAATGTTGACACCACCTTGGATTATTCCTGTAATACCCAGTGTCCTCACCACCTCTGATTATTCCTGAAATACCCAGTGTCTGCACCACCGCTGATTATTCCTGTAATACCCAGTGTCCACACCACCATAGATTATTGCTGTTATTCTCAATGTCCACAACAATTAAATATGAATGTATCCCTTTAAAAAAAACATGTAGGTGACAAAGCATTTTTGGTAATAACAGTACCAGGTCTAATGACCCTGCTGGTTAACTTGGTTTGGTTAGGGTGATGTCACAATGCAGAGAAAGTGGTGCTAAACCTGTGAACCAGTAGTCCTGCTCATACCTCATTCTTGTACTGGCAGTTTGAATGATAGCATGTATGAAGGCACAAGGCCATGCTCTGAGCTGGTTAGAGAAGGAGGTCTATCCTCTGTGTGAGTTGTATCTAGTTAAGATCCATGGGTGTGTGTAAGGGGAAGTGAGTGGAAAAAGACAGACATCTGGCAGGAGTTGGGTGAGAATTTCATTCCTGACAGGGATCACCCGCTCTGGCCAACAATGTCATCACAGGAACAATAACCTACAGAAGCATAGGCTGACCATCTGGATGAATTTATTAACCAGGTAGCAGTGGAGAATACCAGAGTTCTAAAGCAAGTGCAACTTTTTTTATTTTCTGGTCATATTAAAGATAAAAATAAACTATAAAAATGTTACAAAATTGAAATTATTTGATAGAAGAAGTATTCATTTTTGCAAATATATGCATCTATGATGTTATAATAATGCAAAAGAAAGCATAAATATAGATGTACACAGAACTACATGTGTATACAAATATATGGAATGTTTGTGATAATTGTCTTTATAAATTCACATGTAATATATGCATGAGTAATGAAATATAGGTAAGTATGTTACTATGTCTGAAAATTAAATATACACCTGTATAAGTACACTTATAACTATTTTCATATGTATATACACAAAAATATAAACATTTGCATTGACATATAACTTAATTTACTGCACTGTATCACCTTAGTTCATAGTTCAAGTACATGCAGTCCATTTTTGTAAAGAAGGGATTTTGTTTCTGTAGGCTAGAAAATATTTATTACTATAATAACTGTAAAAGATAGCCATTTCTTCTACATAGTAACTGCACATACAAGATGGCTGAACTCTCAGTCAAGCACATTACCCTATTAAGACTGGAGGGTGAGGGATGGGACTGGAGATTGTAGTATCAATTGAATGTTCAGTACATAGTATGAAGTGACCAGTTGTATTAAGCTCACAGTTATTAGGGTTCATAGGTGTGTACTAGGCTAATGGCTCTGGAGCCTTTACAAGCCTAGCCCAAAGGATTACGCTGGCACAGTGCTACCCAACCTTAGTTCCTAGTGCCTCTGTCAAGTAGAGCCACTGGAGTGATCCCTGGGGTGAATTTTCTATTTCCCTTCCACTCATCAAGATTTCTTTTGAGGAAGGCTAGTGAGGTGCTCTGCTTGACATGTACAGGAAGTCTGTTCCATAGCATGGGCAGTCTCTGTGTTATGAACCTGTCCCTCCAGCATGTTCTGTTGATTGTAGTAATGAGATTGAGTTCTCTGGAGCATGTGGTGCAGAGGGATTCGGATTTCTTTAGATGTAGCATTTCTAACCGAGCTGAGTCAGACATGGCTTTAAGTCAAGCAGAGATTGTCTCTAAGTAGGTGATATGAGACTGAGAATAGTTGGGAGTTTTTTGAGTCTGTCCATATAGGACAAATGTTTAAGGCCTAGGATCCTCTTTGTGAGATACTTTTGCGGCCTCTTCAGTTGTTGGAGGTGTTTAGTGAGGTACATGCCAAATGGGGCATCGTACTCAATGATTGGTCTAATGAGGGAAGAGTAGAGGGTGACAATGACCTCTTTCTTCCTGGATGCAAAACCCTTAGTAATGAGATGTACCACATAGAAGGACTTTCTGACCACAGTGGCAATGTGGTGATCAAAAGAGAGGTTGCTGTCAACCTGTGTTCCAAGATCTGTTATAATGCCTTCTGTGCTCAGTGGACTACCATTCATGTGGTAATTTATGGGAACTGGGTTTTTCCAAAAGGGGATGATGACACATTTTTTGGCATTAATCTTAAGGCCATGGTTCTGACACCAGTCGTTGGTCTCAGTGAGGCCTTTCTGTAGGATGTCAACATCACTTGGGGAGTTAATAATAGCTCCCAACTTGCAATAGTTTGGGAACTTTGTCAGCCAGAGTCCCCTCGTGTTGGCCTGGACTTCAGATAAGTAGAAACTAAACAGGGAAGGACCCAGGTCCGAACCCTGTGGGACTCCACTCATGACTAGTCAGCAGTCTGACTTGGAGTCAGCTCCTTTCACACTGTGGCTTCTACCTGTGAGCCAGTTTGCAACTCACCTAGTGATATAGGGGTTGATGTCTAGTGTAGTGAGTTTTTCTATGATTCCTGAGTGGAGAATGGTATCAAAGGACTAGGTCAATCAAGGTAGGCTATATGAACCACCTTGCCTTCATCCACAGCTCTGGTGACTGACTCTGAGAAGTTGACCAAGTTGAGCAGGCATGATCTACCCTTCACAAAACCAAACTGTGTGGGATCCAGAGTTTATAGATTCCCTATATCCTTGTTTATTAGGTCCATGATGATGCGTTCCATAGCTTTGCATATCAGACTCATCAGGCTAATGGGGCGATAGTTCCCAGGGTCTGTAGTTGTTCCTCCTTTGTGGAGAGGGATGACTGCAGCAGTGCATCATTCGGTAAGGACAAAGCCTGAGGTGAGGCTGTGATTCAACAGGGCACACAGGTAAGGTGCCAGTTCACTCTATAGTTAATGTAGAACACAGCCAGGAATGTTGTCAGGTCCCATAGAAGCTGTATTCCTATCCTTGGACAGTGCTGTTTTAACTTCTGCAGCAGTAATACTGGGTGCCAGGAAATCTACAGGTATTGTGACTGGTCCTTTGGCTGAGGAGAGGGGTAAAGTTGGCACTGAAGCTATCAGCCAATATATTGGCAATATCTGTTGGCTCAGTATAGGTGGTACCATTGTGCAGCAGCTCAGAGCAAATCTGGGTATTACCATGGGGATTCTTTACATAACTATAGAAGGCCTTGTGGTTGTCTTTACTATTTGCTGTATATTTGTTTTCATAGCTAGCTTTAGAGGATTTGATGAGGGATCTCAACTTTTTATTGAGGCTGATGAGAGTTTTTCCATTCTTGGGACTTAACCTTATTCTGCATCAGTTTCATCTTTCTGTTGTAGAGTTTGTTTATGGTATGGGACCACCAGATTGGCTTCCTTTGTTTGGAGGAGAGTGTCTTGGTTCTATTGGGTGTGGCAAGCTCCATGCATTTGTGTACATGTTCATACAGTGCACTGGTGTATGATTCAGTGGTCATGCAACTATTCTCCATTTGCATGGGTGCTGTGAAGTTAGCCACCTCTGTTTTTAGGAGCTCAAAGTTAGTTTTGGAGAAGTTTTTCATGGTGGTTACCTTTGTGGGGGTGGGGGATGGGAGGAATGTGGAATTCCAAGATGATTAATTTGTGGTCTGATCTAACCAGGGAGGAGTTGACTATTGGTGTAGAGCAATGGTCACCCATGTTAGTAATGACCAGATCAAGGATGTTGCTACCTCCAGTGGGGGTAAGAATGAGCTGGTCCAGGGCATTGGAATTAATGAATTCCAGGAAACGTTGGGCAAGTGTATTGGTACATGAGTAGTTTTCCAGTTAATGGAGGGGTAGTTGAAGTCACCCAGTATGAGTGTTAAGTTGGACCCTAATATTCTCCAGGGTGCTTAGCAATGTAGAGTGTGAGTCTTGGGACATGGTTGGGGACCTATAGCAGGCTACGACCAGAATCGCTTCCTTACCCAGTATTAGCTGCACCTGAAGTATCTCAGATGCATTTTATTGGGCAACCAGTCTGGAGGTGTGTGCATCGTTTATGAATATGGAAACACCACCGCCTTTTGATTTTTGGTCCAAGTTCTGGGGCCAAAAGGTGTGGAATGATTTATAGCCTGGTAGTGCAGGGGTGCTTTGTGCTGCCTTGAACCATGTTTCTGTTACAGCACAAATGTCGATGTTCTCCATTTTCAGGAGTGCTTCGAGTGAGTGGACTTTGAGATTTAGACTTCTAGCATTGAGCAGCATGACCTTCAGATTTGCAGCTGTTATGGTGGTCTTTGGAACACTACCTAAAAAAGGTCCTATAGGGGTGGCAAGAGCCTTGGCCAGTATCTGGAAGCCCAGGGGTGACAGATGCAGGCCATCTCTGGCAAAGAATCCAGGTCTGTCAATCATGTCATCCCAGGCAGACAGATACTGGATCCCCTTAAAATGACACCAGAAACTTAGCCAATTGTTGAAATCAATCATTTTCTGCTTTTGTTGTAGTATCATTTTGGGTGATGGTAGGATGCTGCTCAGGGCTATGGTCATGCCCACCTGGGCTACATAATCAGAGAGCTCCTCCATGTCTCTTGTCATGTAGTCCAGGGGGGTATGTCTCAGGCCATTCACACCCACATGTACAATGTCATATATTTACCTGTTGTTGAGGGACCTGAGTGCATGCATTATCTGGTGGATCCTGGTGCCTGACAGGCAGCTGACTGTTACTTTCTCCTTATTCAACCTAGTGAGTGGGACATCGGTGTGCCTCACTATTGAGTCAGCTATGACTAGTGTGTTGGGCATGCTGTTTTGCCTTAGGGGCTTAGGTTGAGTGGCACACTGTTTAGGAGAATTATGTGTGTCGTGATTAGTGTTGTGTTGTGGTGGTCGAGTTCATTTCTACCTTGGAGGTCTCTGCTGTTTGGGTAGATTTTTATTGAGAGCCTCCATGAAGGTGGGTGTGTGGTTTGTGTTTTTATGTGAAAGCAGTGCTGGTGTGTGTTTTAGAGGGCTATGTGTTCCATGTGGTGTGGCAAGTGTTGTCCTTCTCCTCTTGACCAACTATTCCGGTCTTGGCTGGAGAGTGCGTGGCTTCCAGTTTGGATATATAAGTGCATCTCTTGCAAGTCTGAGTGTTGGGAGGTAAGAGGAGAAGGTTGTCAGTGTACATGAAAAAGTTGCTTCATTGCCTCAGGATGCCCAAGTTCACCAGGTTAATAGGAGAAAGCACAGGGAACTAACCTTTAGACATGCCTGAAGGGGTGGGCATTAATAAGTACTGGAGCTGTTTCTTTGTAGAATGTTTAGTGCTGGTAGCACTTTTTTGGGCTTCAATAATTGCTACAATAAGTCTGGTAAAGTGCTAAACTAATAAGCTAGTAAATGTGCAGGAATGGAGAGAACGAGCAGATCTAAGGGAAAAATTGAAGAGCAGACTTTGGCACTGCTCAGAAGCTTACAAACAGTCCTGGATACAGCAAATCTGTATCTGGACTAGACTAGTTACAGGAAAGGTGGGAAACAAGCGCAAACATGGCTTTTAAACTAATTGTTGTACTGAAGTATATGTTCAGCATCCATCTATAATACAACATTTTTTTTAAGTTAATCTTATTTAAGTATTTTGGAAAACTTCCTTGAATTGCTAGAATTTTTATCTTCGTGCGTGTTTTTATACAGCTTCTGGCAGAACTCCATTCACATACTGTAACCTGCAAACCATAACATTTTAAAGTAGAACCTACAGTAAAAGAGTAGGGAAAAATTCCAGAAAACACCCTTCACCCACTTAGACAAGCTGTGCACAGATATTAAAGTGTAATCATTTATTTATAACATGCAGTAAAAGAAAGACTGGCATCTCCTATTTTAAGTCCCCCAGGTCTTCTGGATTTTTAATACCATAATGGGAATGGACCCCATTCCCAAGTCAAAGTATGATTAAAGTTCATGAAATTAGTACTGTTTTAGTCTTTTATGTTAGCCAGATGTACTCTTTGTAGCACCCGCAATGTGCCCAGTATTGACTCCTTCTGCAATTCATACAGTGTCACATGCATAGGTAGCATATCTAAGTATGATTGTAAATTCTTTTTTATAAGATCTGTTGCTCCTACTACTATTGGCACTGTCTGGGTATCCTTCTACATTGTCCTTGTTTATCCCTGCACATCCTAGTATTTTATAACTTTGAATAAGTTGCAGTGGTGCAGCTGTAGCATTGTCGCCTCACAGCAAGAGGTTCTCCCATTCGATTCTCGGCGCCTTCTGTGTGGAGTCTGCATGTCCTCCCCGTGGTCGAGTGCCATTCAAAAGACATGTGTGAATGGGCGTGCTTTCGTTGAAGGTTGGGCTTCGGGCTGGCACCTTGGCACCGTAAAAATCTACTGCCAATCATTAGCGGACCGGAGTTCCGCTGTGGCAACCCCTAATCAGGAAAAGCCAAAAGGAGAAGTATCTCTGTACATAAGACACGGTCTCTGGGTGTAGCAATTTCAATTATCAGTGTTACCTTTGTCTTCTTTTCATGGACCACTCTATCTAGCTATCTCACATCTATTTTTTGAACTGTTGGCAATGGGTGATCCCATGTGATATAATATTCATTTTCTACAATGCTTTATGGCTCATGTTTCCAATATTTTTTTGCTACTTTGATATTATTATGTTTGCACAATCCCCAGTGCAACAATCTTGCAACATTATTATGCCTTTCAGTATAATGTCCTTTTGTCATTAGTACCTCACAACCAGCAGCAAGATGTGTGGCTGTTTGCAATTCTATTTTACAAAACCTACATTCGTCTATTTCTCCCACATGTTCAATGGACTTTTTTGTAAACAAATGTGTAGGTAGTCCACTATCTTGGGCCGCCAATATTAACCTTTTGTCTTTTGGTTTAAACTCACCTCTCCTTAACCATTCCTGTGTTCAGTCCTGATCAACATGAGGTTGTTCCAAGAATTTTATGTACTTGCAACTATAGTTGTGTTTTCCACATTTCTTGCCTTCTCATCTGATCCTTCACCTTATATTCCTTCTTTTGTTTTTGGCACATTCAGTTACTGCCTGATTTTTATCTACTTCTGGGTTAATTTCCATTCCCACTTGACACAGCTATGATTCTGCTAAACTAAGCAGGGAAGTCATCTTAGACTTATTCTCATGTTTTAAAACTTTTACTTCATTTGGGTTTTGTAAGGTCAGCAGATATGTATGCAGTCCTAAGATTGTAGATTTATACATGTAATAAATTTTGAAGAGGCCCATACCTCCTTCTGAACAGAGAATATATAGTCTTGGTATACACTTATTTTTATAAATAATTTCATAAGTTCACCCTGGGGATCACTTCAGTGGCCTTGCTTGACAGGGGCACTGAGAACTAATTTTGGGCAGCATGATGCCAGGGAATCTTCTTGGGCTAGGCTTATTTAGGCTCCAGGGCCATTAGCCTAGTACAAACCTATGAACCTATAAGCATGAAATATCCTTCTTGTTTTCCTGTCCAACTGATCCAACACCTTTTAAGGTCAATCACTCCAAAACTGTAAGTTAGGACAAGAAGAACAAATTGGTTTATAGCTTGGACTCTGTTCCTTGATGTCACTGCTGTTTTCAGTATTAATTTAGTCTTCTAAAATATTCCTTACTAACTAAAATATTCCTTACTGACTTTTATTCACATTTGCCCATGTTTTATTATTGATCCTTCATCAATTCCCAAATATTTATATACTGTTTTTCTCAAGTTCTTTTATACCACATTCCTGTCCCCAAAAGTTCTTTTATACCACATTCCTGTCCCCAACTAATGTTTTCTTTATGCTGTAGCTTTCCTGCTTTAAAGGCTGCTTTTACAGATTTATCAAGACCAAATGACATTCTTATATCATCTGAAAAAGTTTTGGCCACTTACAGTTGTGCTTTCAGTCCCTCATCTGATGAACTGTACAGTTTTAAATCATCCACAAAAAGAATATGAAAAGTCTTTACACTTGGTTGTTCTTTTGGAGCCAAATTGTTGCCATGGCCTAATCTGTTAAGTAGACAGCTTAATGGGTCATGGGCAATACAAAAGAGCACCAGTGACAGTCATGCTGAAATATCCCTCTTTGAATTTTTATCCCTGGAATAATAATTTGTCCTTTATCATGGCTTAACTGCAAACTGTTTCACTGTAATGTAATCGATCAGTGTAGGGTATATCTTATACATTTTAAGCACTCTTTTATCCGTGAATGTGGGATACTGACAAATGCCTTTCTGTAGTCTATCCATGACATACTTAGATTCTTCCCTTTTTTACAGTTCTACATTATGACTTTATTTAAAAGCAAATGATCCTTTGTAACACATGGCTTTCTTTTGTTACCCTCTTTTTCTATTGTCATAATTAGGTTTTCTTCTAAATGACTATAAACTCTGTTGCCATCAATTCTAGTATTTAGTTTATACATTGTCAGAAGGTAAGTTATTGGTCTATAATTTTTAGGATAGCTTGCAGGTTCACTCTTAAGCAGTATTGTTTTTCCTGTTGTTAACCAGGTTGGTGTTTGTTTGTGGTGTGCATATAAATGACTAAATCTAAATCTTCATGTAAAGATGTTAATCCTTTTATCCAGAAGGTAGGTACTGTATCTAGGCCATGAGAGTTTTCCTATTAGGAGCTTTTCTTATCTTTGATTCAGTTTCTCTGGCTGTTTGTCCCATTTCATATCCTGTACATTTAAACTTCTTATTCTTCCTTTTTACTACTTCCATCCATTCAGCATCTTTATGTTCCACAGGTTCTTCATAGATATTTCTCCAAAATGTATTTATTTCTTCTTTATGCTGGTGTTTCATTTCCTCTTGCCTTCTTTCCCAATTCTCTGTAAAACTTTTTGGGTCATCAATAAATTGCTTATTTTGTACTTTGTATCAAAACAAATGAAAGAGAGTACTCAACGGCTGTGAAATAACTTTCAGACCAGGTCTGAAGAAGCAGTCGTGTAGATTGACACTGAAATCACTTGCCTTTTTTGTATGCTTTTACTGGTTTTTGGATGAAAGTCATTTCACAGTCGTGGAGTACTCTCTTTCGTTTGTTTTGATACATTTTGCTTATTGGTTAGAGAGTACCTTACCAGCTTATGGACTTTATTTTTTTATTTTTTGTTTTGTACTTTTCTTTTATATTTATCTGCATACCGTCTATGGTTTTTTTAAACACCTTTATTGAAGTATCACTTGCAACATATGCAAATCTACATTTATATAAAAGTAAACAAACTGTATTAACAAATTAACATTAACAAACATTATACTTTACATGCATTGTCATATATCATATAACCTAAGCAGCATTACAAAAATTATTCATTTCCTGCCCCACTTACGACATAAGCAATCATCCATTTATATAATTGAAAACAAACCACCCCTGTCTGTGCTGACATTTTTACTTCATTATATGAGATAGTGCACAATAATCTGTTTTGATACAGTGAATTGCTTTTATCACATCTATTTTTCTGAGTATTTTTGTTGCTCTGGTCCCTCTTCTATATTCTTCTAACAGTGACACTTCTTATCTTAATTGCTTTATAGTTTTCTCTATCTGATGCTTCCATGATGGATTTTGATTTCTCCCCTTCCTTTCCCTTACTGCCCTATGTATTTTGGTAAGACTTTATCTGTTATTATTTTAGCTTTACAGTAATACATGCTATTTATTTCTGTTATAACACATGAATTTCCTAATTATTGTGTTAATTTATTTTATCAAACTTCTAACTTTCTGGGTTTTGCTGACTTTCTGTAGTCTCTATTAAATCAAGCAACTTTTCTCTTGTATTATTTTGTTCTGAACTGAGGGCACATTCTTTGTTCTCCATTTCCTGTGGCCATTCTACAGAAAGTTCCAGAGCATCTTCCTGTGCCACATTAATATATCAGTCCCCAACACTGACTGAGTCAGAGTTGCCACCGTTTCCTATTCCTTCTCTTGCTGCCCAGCTCCAGCTGAACTTTTCTACTAGTTTCCTACTGAAGGCTCCAGAGTATTTTCATGTGGCAAGTAATCAAACACCTCTTATTCCACCTGTCTATGCTTACTTTGGGAACTTGTTCCATCATTCTGTGGCATTACCAAAGGTGGATTTTCTACACTAAATCTTTCACTTTGCAAGCAATCTGTAATTTCAGGTTCTGTTACTTTAGCTTCTCCAATACTAATCCTCTTTTCTGCTTTCCCCTTTTGTTTTCTTATTTTTATATTGTGAAATTTTTCGTATTTGGATGCCTTTGTCTGTATTTCTCTTTGAGTATGTTTGGGGCTGCTTTGTAATGATTAATTTGGCTTTATCCTTTTCATAAATATTGTATCATACCAGATCTTTCTTTCCCATGTCCATATTTCTTTTTTATATCTTTCAAACATCTCTAGATTTTGTTCTTTATATTTTGCACTTCCTCAGTCACTTCTTTTTCCAAGTGGAACAGGTTTCTTGGTCTATATACTGCTTTTTGTAAGTCTGTTGTATTAATGAACAAAAATGCATCTGCATTTGAAGCTTTTGACAGTTTTTCTTGTGCAAGTATTTTTCATTCCTTTTAATCTTTTTGTATATCTTCTGTCTGGAAATTATGGGCTTCTCGCATTATAGTAAGAATGCATAATTTCTTTCTTATCCTCTGTGGTCCACTCCATCATCCTTATGGTTATTTTTTGGCCTATCAGTTTTTGTGATTTTTGTGCATTACTACTACCTTCTATAACAGGGGAGGTCATCTTCCACCTGAGCCTTGCCTAGCCCCATTGTAGGAATGTTTCCATGTCTTGAGGATTCTCCACTGTCATTTATTCCAGTCCCGGCACCAATGCGGCTACCAGGATTGGGCACTTTTTTATCCCGAGTCTTGTGCACCCAACTATCTTTATTTGTTAACCTATTTCTGTCCATGATATATGCAGATACATATATCTGTGCCATCATGGTTAGGTTTTGTGAAAGAGGTCCACCTCATGAAGGTACTCGCCAAGATTTGAGGATGAATTCAATTACAGCAATACTACTCTCCTTTGCTTGCTGATTTATCATCTCTTCATTTGGACCACAAGACTGGCACAGTATGAGAACTCCAATTTTAATAAATATTTAATCTAATGCATACTAACCAAATACAGCTCCTACCAAGGCATATTCTACATATATGAATATTTTGAGGCACTCGTCTAGAAGCAGGCATTGCATTACGAATTACTGAGAGACATTTCCTATGTCTTAAATAAATCTTAAGGGTTCCTTTTTATATGGGAACTCACTGAATATCATCTACTGGGGCACTGTATTATGCTTGTGTATGCAAACTACATTGGCATGATTATATGCTAACAATATGATTGTGTATTTTTTGGTTTAACTAACAAAAGGCTGAGGATTTATTGAGCCAAAACTGGTCTGTTTATTATGCTTTAAGACAAGCTAATAAAATTACACAGCTTGCCCTGATCTGCTGGCTTTGTTTGATTTTTGCATTTTGGTATTTTGAGCCGTGCAGTTGCCGTACGGGCAGGACATCTCTACAGTTTGCATCACTCTTGTTCCTGTTCCTGCTGTTGGCCTGGGTATGCTGTGTAACGAGATCACTGAGGATGTGATTTCATTCTTTCTTTAACCATTCTACCCCATTGAGAAGTTCGTTGATACTCAAATATCTTTTTTTGTAGCATTTATATGGACTCTGGATACGTGGCATGGTTGGTGAACATATTTTTTTCATGATTATCTGATCTGCGTATTTACTTATAGCACAAGACCAGGTTAGCGTTTTTTTGTGCCATCATCTCAAGCTGTTTAAGCAGATACTGGGACTCATGTTTTTCTTACTACTTGACCTTTTTTGAGAATCATTGAATTTGGGTGATTTATTCAAGTGTTTGTGAACTGATATTTCATGTTTCTCATGTTTTTTTACATTTCGGTGAAATACGCTTATTCATTCTGGACTGGCAGTGTGGGGAACAGTGGCCTACATGTTATTTAACAACGGCTGAGTTCATCAAACATGGATGGGTCTCTATTTGATTTATACATAATTTTGTTTGCTTTTCTAACTCTGCAGTCATTTTGTAACAATCATTGGGAGTGTCGCTGCTCAATGTGGTTTAACTAATAAGCAAGTGTTTCTGTTAGACTTTATATGTTGTTGGGCTACTACCGAGGCGGATTTCAGACATATGACATTTTGGAATACTTATTTTTCAGCAAGTCTTGTTCCAGGAATCACTAAGGGACACTTAGGGAAGTACGCTCATTTTTTTTGGGACTCAGTGTGGGTTACAACGGTCTATGCACTATTTTACAATGACCAAGGTTATCGGACTTGATATGTGACTTTTTGGGGTCTCTATGGTTCATGTTTTGATTACTTGGTGTATTTTGTAATTTTTGTGTCATCTTTAATATATAGTGTGGGGCCGAGGTCCAACTGTGTTCAACTGGAAAGTGATTGTATGCAAAGATATGTTTTGGGCTACTACCAAGGCATATTCTATATATATGAATATTTTGAAGCACTCGTCTAGAAGCAGGCATTGCATTACGAATTACTGAGAGACATTTCCTATGTCTTAAATAAATCTTAAGGGCTCTTTTTATATGGGAACTCACTGAATATCATCTACTGGGGCATTGTATTATGCTTGTGCATGCAAACTACATTGGCATGATTATATGCTAACAATATGATTGTGTATTTTTTGGTTTAACTAACAAAAGGCTGAGGATTTATTGAGCCGAAACCGGTCTGTTTATTGCGCTTTAAGACAAGCTAATAAAATTACACAGCTTGCCCTGATCTGCTGGTTGTTTGATTTTTACAAAATGTAAAGCAATGCACATGTGAGAGCAATACACATTCTTAAGTAAGTGTTAGCACTTCCCATATCAGTGTTCCCATGTATTCATAAGCACTTCCTGTATACTTCCTTAATTAAAGATTTATAAAAATAAAACCATTTTCAAAATGACAAATTGAATTATGTGTAACATTGTGAGATTGTGTGTGATTTTTTTGTGTATATTATCTCTTTCCCCCCCTTTTTTCTCTATTTTTATTTTAATTGTATATTCCTTTGTCCTTTTTTATTTTCTTTGTCTCCCATTTCTGTTTATTCTTTTACAGATCCAAATTCCTCAGAAGCAGCCCATGCCCATACCTGCCAGGTTAGGAAGTATTCACCGTCTGCCCATCCAGAGATGTCCTTGCAGGGTTTGAGTTGTGGCATCAGTCCTGCAGCCATCCTGGAATGTATCAGCCTGGCAAGCCTCACTGAAATAGTCTTCAGGACTTGGTTGAGAGCATGCTAGAGCAGGTTATGGAAAGACAGCTTCAGCCAATCAAGGCCTTTCTTCAGCAGATTGAAGACTTGCTGCTCCAATTGGTGCCAAGCATAGTGCCACCACAGACCATTATCCCCCTCAACATCCGGTCTTGCACTGCAATACCATCTGGCAGAGGAACTGTTTGAGGCTATGTAGACTGGGGAGTTGCTGTGCAGCATTAGTCATCGCCCCTTCTTCCCTTATCCTGTATCCTACACCCTCTTACCTTCTTCCCACCACTACTACCCTCTTATATAAAAATATTTGAAAAAGTAGGGGTATCTCTCCTCTGCCAAAAACATAGTACCCCTTCTCTGCCACCTCTACCAGCAAGCCCTCTTGAAGTGTTCCCTGTCTGTCTCCCTCTTTGTTGTGTCTCCCCTTTTTCAATCTTTCATACCTCTCCCTTTCCACTTTTTCATGTAATTACCAACGTGTCTGACTAAGGATATCCCTATGTAAAACAAATTAAACCCCTTTATTTAAAAAAAATAGTAATACTATTAATATAAAAGCTGCATAGTCTACCACATGCCTTAAGTCTTTTAAGTATGACTGCAGAAAGCTGCATTCATCTGCAATATCTAGAAACAAAGTATACAAGATTAGTACAGATAAAATCACTTTAGTTAGCAGATCTTAGAGACTCTCTTGGATACCCTCCCTGTGGGAGGAATAAAGACACTGTGTTGAAATTACAAGTAGTTTATTCAGTTAAGTAGGTAGATGGATGTGTCCTTCTTTTAATACATTACATTCAGCAGGTCAGTTATTTGAAGGCAGTTACAGACAATGGTGGGATAGTCCAGGGGAGCTGATTTGAGGAAAATCTGGGAAATGGAAAAATAAGGAGCCAATCCCAAAGCTTAGAGGTTCGCCCCTTATTTGAATATTCCTGAGAGATTCATGAGGGTTTACCAGCTCAGCAGCCTGTGGAACCTCATTCTTAGTTGAAAGGTTTTATTTTTCATTTCAAACTTTTAACAAACAATCATGAAAACCCACCATGATCTACCACTATAGAACTATATTTATGAAACCACTTTCACCTGAGCTTCATCACGTCCATCTAATAGAGTGTTTCCCATTTTGATCATTAACATTGACACTTTTGCAAGGCTATCATCAGACTTGGTTTTGTAACACATGATACTGTGCGTGTATTTATGGAGCTTATATTCCTTGGAGCCAGTTATGAAAGCTTAATTTCAGAACTTTTTTGTACAGTCTATCACATGTAATATGAGAGGTTGTGCCCACTTTTACAAGGCTCATATCTCCTAAAATACACTATTAAAGGTTAAAAAAAGGTTTACAGTGCCTGCTTATAAGAGGCTCATATACATGATTAATGTGACCAGTCCCCATTCATCTTTCTCCTGATGATGACAGACCATTTTATATGCAGGCGAGGCAGCCACTTAGAGCACTAGGTGATTCTTATTTTTGAACAGTACATGCATCCAGAGAAATAGCTTACAATGGAAAGCAAGTCTCGGTGCCCATTTTTATAGAGCTCATGGATGTGCATAAGTCGTTGGAAAAAAAAGTAAAGTAAGAGACCTCAGTACCTTTTGTATAGGCTTTCTCTGCCCATGGAATACAAAACACCAAATGGTGAACTGAAAATTCATAAAGCTGTGAACTGCAGAGTATACAAATAATTTAATAAACCTAAGAGTCTCAGAACTTCTTTGAGCATAGGCAAATTGCACCTGTGGTGTAAAGAACATAGCAGTGTGGAGTGTTTCCCTGGGATAACAATTTTCATTGTATTGCCGATTACAGAAATGTGGTTAAGTGCAGACCTAGTGGTTAGAGTATCTGTACCTGGTTACTGGTGGTAGCTGCAGTGAGAAGGAGAATGCTTCTGGACTCAGACCATGGTTTAATGGTACTCCAAACTGGGGTCTTCACTGCCAAGCTTCTTCCTGAGTCTAGGAGTTACTGAGAGATATTTTGTTCAGATTCATCCTCTCTTTCAATTTACAGGTGGTGAAGTCAGGGCTCTTCTGTTCAGATTCTTCCTCTCTTCAGGTTCCAGGTAATGAAGTTAGTGTCCGGCTAGATAAAGGGATGGAAACTGGGAGAGAAAAGGTAGAAGGTCAGTTAACCAGTCTCCTGAGTGAAGGGGTGGTGCCACAGGGCCAGAGGTTGGGTTAGATGATATAAGAGGCTGATGTAATCAGAATGGGTGTGGGCTGTCAATCAAACTGGGATGATAGTGTTTCACCCCTTTTTTCACTAGTAACACCAAAAGGAAAGCCAAGTCCCAAATGAGTAGTAGAAAAAAAAAAAAAACAAGTAACTGAAAGTTAGTGTTTAAGTCAGGTGGTAAAAAACATTTTCAAACACATGACAGTTGCTGTTTGGATTTGTGCACATCTAGAGATCATGTTGTGCACATCTAGAGATCATGAAACAAGAGAAAGCTCAACCAAACAAAAAATGAAATAAAACAGAGTGGCTTGTTTCCCATGTCACTAGTTCACCAGATAAACCATACCAAGGTAGATGCAGTGATTTGCAAACCTAATTTCTTGATTGGCTTTTTAATATTAACAGCAGCAATTGGGATTAAGTAACAGTTCATGTTCAAATCCTTGGCTGAATAATACAGGTGTTTTAGCTGTAAGATTTATGGTTTAGATTCCTGACTGTAAGTGCACTTTTAATGGAAATGTTTTTGTTTAGACCAGGGTGATGGTGGGCATCTAGCCTGATCTACTAGCTTAGCTCCATTTTTTTCCGGGAGGATATTTTTGTTTCCTTTAAGTGGACTCATAATGAGCTTGTTCAGGATGTGGAAATAGAAACCTCCATGATCTGGAAAATCAAAACAATGCTGCACTAGTTGTTTTTTGAGCATCTGGAGTCTGATGTCAGACAGGTCGTGTGCTCACCTGATTTGAATTTGTTCACAGTTTTTCCTACTCAATCAACTGCAGCCATTGCACCAAAGCAGTGTTGCAATTACCAGAAAAAGTGCTGCTGATTTTTCCTGAGTACCGGGCAAAAGAAGTAGATCTTGTTGCTCCTGTATTTGCAGTAAGTGCAAGGAGGGGGGACAAGGATAAGTTCCCCTGTTGTCCACAAGTCTGAATTTGCATTCTACCCAGTCCCTAATGTTCCTGGCTCTCTTAAAAATAAAACAAAAATGAAGTTCTAGAACATTTTCCAGTTGTTTGTTGTCTATAATTATTACCCAGTTGTGTGCCATTATCATTCAGATAGTTTTACAATCCATTACAAAACAGAGTGCCATACTTCTTTTTCTTTTGTCCTCCTATGGACCCCCCTGTTGGTTTATGTTAAGCCCTAGAAGTCTCCCAGGGGGTCCTACAAAATAGAGTCATCTGCCTCTTTTAAAGTTTTGATGGGGTTGACGATGGAACTCCGTAATCTATTGTTGTACCATCTCACCAGGAAGCCTTGGTGTAGGCTGATTAGATCTGTGATGCAATCTCTAAGATCTTTGGAGGCATATGCAGTTTTTATCCCCTGAGATTTTATAACATTCCTCTTTGTGATCTGGGGATGTATGCTTTTACTGGGCAGCAGCATATTCACCCTGGTTGGTTTTCTGCACAGGTTATTGGAGAGATGTCCTTTGATATGGTTATGTCTAAAAAGATGAACAAGGTCTTGCTGTGACAGGTCATGAATCTCAGGAAGCTAGTGGAATTACTGATATGGTTGTAAAGGTCATTCAATGTGGCTTCATCCCCCTCCCAGATGGTAAAGCTGTCATCAACGAAATGGAGATGGCATTTCATCAATGCAAAATAGGGGTTTTGGAACACTGCCTCTTCATCCAATTTTCTAAGAGCCACATTGGCCAGGTTTGGGCCATGGCCACCTCTATAGGTTTAAGCACTTGGGCTTCAGGCCAGTTATTTTACATTAAGAAGGTTCATGGTCTGCACTCTTGTGGGAGAAGAGGCTGGACTTTGCCCTTCTGAGCTGGGAATTTCTGGTTAAAGGTTTATAGTGCCTGAATATTTGAACTGTATCTTATTGAAATTGGTACACCTTGTTTGCTGTAGCATAGATTAGATCCAGGCCTGCTGAATCTAGCTTTGTTTATATGCTTGTTGTTTGTTTGCTTGTTATTTCCCTGGAAAGCTAATTCCACCTAATACACGGCTGCTCAGCACTTCTGTGGATCACTAGTGATATCTGCATTGCTTACTGTACTTATTTCCTTGTTTCACTTGAAAGAAAGTTACTGTTTGTCATTTTTGCATTTAAGTTACCTGTAACACATTGCACTTAAGTTACCTGGCACTTGCTCACTAAAGCAATTATATAAGTCAGCACCAAAAATTAAAAGCACTACACCCCCACTCCCCACTGGCCCTTGTTTTCAATTATAAAGGAATTCCCAATATTATTCTAGCATGTCCAAAGGTCAGTTGTCAATCTCCTCTCCGGTCCAGCTGGTGAATCTGGGAATCTTGAGGCAATGTTACAACTGCCTCATGTACACAGACAACCCTCTCCTCCTCCCAACAAATTCCAACACATGTGAGAGATGCAACCATATAGCCAAACTGGAGGCTAAGCTCTCTCAACTCAGTACTGGCATAACCAGTCAGGAGGAGAAGGAAACCACACTCACTACAATTCCAGTCTCACATAGACCTACTACGACAGCAAAGCAAACACATAATCACACAAAAACATACTCGGAGGCTCTAAATAAAGATCTGTCTAAGCAGCAGAGACCTCCAAAGCAGACACCCAAGCAACCGCTACCCCAAAACAAAACACGTGCAACACATATCTCACAAAGCCAGTGTGCCGAATAGTCACAGCCCTTAAGACTAAAAAACACACCTGATACACTTGTAATAGGTGACTCTATCGTCAGGCACACTGATGTCCCGCTCACCAGGCTGAACAAGGAGAGGGTCACAGTGAGCAGCCTGTCGGGCGCTAGGATCCGCCACATAACACAAGCACTCAGGTCACTCCAAGGCAAGTGCAAATATGACTCAGTCATTGTCCATGCTGGTGTGAATGACCTGAGACGTACCTCCCTGGACTACATGAAAAGAGACATAGAGGAGCTCTCTGAGCATATAGCCCAGGCCGGTATGACCCTGACCTTGAGTAGCATCTTACCCTCACCAAGAATGATGCCACAATATGAAGACAAGATGATCAATTTCAACAATTGGCTTAAGTACTAGTGTCATTCAAAGGGGATCCAATGCCTGTCATCTTGGGATGATATGCTCGACAAGCCACAATGCTTCACTAGGGATGGCTTGCACCTGTCACCCCTGGGCTTTCGGATATTGGCAAAGGCTCTTGCTACCCCCATAGTGCCTTTTTTAGGCAAGGCTCAAAAGACAAACCCACCTCCATAGGTATCACAAGGGAAAAGAAACAAAGAGTAATGCTACTCAACGCCAGAAGTCTAAACCTGAAGATGCACACACTCGAAACTCTCCTTAGCATGGAGAACATCGATATCTGTGCAGTAACAGAAACCTGGTTCAGGGCTCCTGAGAGCACCCCAGCACTACCAGGTTATACCTCATACCATGCTTTTCGGCCCCAAAACTTGGACCAAACCACAAAAGGAGGGGGAGTATCGATATTCATCAAAGATACCCACACCTCCAGGTTGGTGGCAAAGCACGAAGCATCAGACTATCCATGTGCAACTAACAGTGGGTAAAACTGCCTTCCAGTTTATAGCCTGCTACAGACCACCCTCTCAAACCCAGGAACCCCACTCGGCCTTCCTGAGAACACTGGAAAATATGAAGGTCTCTCCAAACACCATTATATTGGGCGACTTCAACTACCCAAACATAGACTGGGAGCATTACTCTAGCTCCAACACCCTAGCCCAAAGGTTCCTAGAATTTATAAACTCAAATGCTATGGAACAACTTGTTACCACTCCCACAAGAGGGGAAAACATACTGGACCTGATCATCACCAACATGGGGACTCTATGCTCCAGACCAGAAGTGTATCCCTCACTGGTAAGATCAGTCCATAAACTAATCACACTGGATATTCACATCCTGACTCCAACCCCTGCCCAGAAAACCACAGTGAAAAACTTCTCTAAAGCAAATTTCACACTCCTCAAAACCGAGGTGGAATCCTTCAAAGCCCCCGGGCCTGTGGAAAATACGGCCCAGACCGCAGAATCCTTTATAAACGCATTCTATGAACACCTTCAGGAATGCATGGATCATGCGATCCCAAATAAAACCAAGACCCAATCCTCCAAAGGCAGACGTCCTGTCTGGTGGACCCCAGCCATAAACAAACTATACAATAGAAGGAGGAAGCTACTAAATGATAGAGCAAAATCCCAAAAAGGGAAGGCATCACTGATCAGTATTAGCAAAAACCTACGGGCACTCATAAAATTGTCTAAGGTCAGCTTTGAGAGAAAAATTGCACAGGACACTAAGGATAATCACAAGGCTTTCTTTAGTTATGTTAGGAACCTGGGTGGTAATTCCCAGATATGCTCAGAATTAGTCCAAAATGACAAAAAATACACCAAACCCACAGACATTGCCAACATTCTAGCTGACAGGTTCAGCGCAAACCCCCCCCCCCTCCCCACCAAAAGGGCAAATATCTATCCCAGCAGAGTGCTGCCCCCCTGACATCTCAGATGCTCAGGTAAGAGCCGCCCTCTCCAAAGCAAAAAACAAAAAAACACAGCATCAATGGGACCAGATGGTGTCCCGGGCTGCGTCCTACATGAACTCCAAGAAGAGCTAAACCCAAACATAAAACTACTGTTCAATCTCAGCCTTACTACAGGATATGTGCCCAAAGAGTGGCGTACAGCAACAGTGGTCCCTCTCCATAAAGGTGGTGCCTCAACGGATCCTGGAAACAATTGCCCCATAAGCCTGACTAGCTTGGTCTGCAAAGCTATGGAAAGGATCATCATGGACCTCATAAATAAAGATATTGGGGACCTACAGACACTGAATCCTACCCAGTTCGACTTTGTTAAGGGCAGATCCTGCCTCTTAAACCTGGTTGATTTCTTTGAAACAGTCACCAAGGCCATTGATGAGGGGAAGGTGGTCCACACAGCCTACCTGGACCTCGCAAAAGCCTTCGATACAATACCCCACTCGGGTGTTATAGATAAGCTCACCAGCTTAAATATAAACCCCTATGTCACTAGATGGATTGCAAACTGGCTCAAGGACAGAACCCACATGGTTAGAATTGCTGGAGCCATGTCAGACTCCAAACCAGTTACAAGTGTCGTCCCACAAGGTGCAGTCCTGGGACCTCTCTTGTTCGGTATATATTTCTCGGAGGTACAGGCCAACACGGAAGGACTGTGGCTGACCAAGTTCGCAGATGACTGCAAACTGGGTGCCATAATCGACTCTCCAGCCGACACAAGCTTCCTCCAAAAGGGCCTCATAGAAACAGACAACTGGTGCCAGAGCCATGGCCTCAAGCTAAATGCCAAAAAGTGTATAGTCATCCCCTTTGGCAAAAACAAAGTGCCCACAAATTACCACATAGGTGGTAATCCATTAAGTACAGAAGAAATAATTGGGGACCTGGGGACCCAAGTTGATAGCAATCTCTCATTTGACAACCACGTGGCCAAAGTGGTTAGAAAAACATTTTATATATCTCACCTAATCATGAAGGGATTCACATCTATATCAGGGGAGGTCATCGTGCCTCTTTACTCATCCCTCATCAGGCCCATAATTGAGTACAATGCCCCTTTTGGGATGTACCTTACCAGACACCTGCAGCAACTGGAAAGACCCCAAAAGTACCTCACCAAGAGGATCAAAGGGCTCAAACAGATGCCATATGCTGCCCAGTTAAAGAAACTCCAGCTCTACTCAGTGCCATACCGCCTGTTCAGAGGCGATCTGTGCCTGACGTATAAAGCCATGTCCAACCCGGAATTAATGAACATGCTGCACCTCAGAAAATCCAAATCCCATCAAGCTACGCGCTCAAGAGACTTGAACCTCAGCACTGAAATAAATAGGACATGCTGGAGGGACAGATTCATAACCCAGAGGCTCCCTTCACTCTGGAATAAAATCCCAGTCCAGGTTAGGCAGAGTCCCTCACTGACTCTCTTCAAGAGGAATCTTGATGAGTGGGTGGGAGATCGTAGGTTTACCCCAGGTATCACTTCTGTGTCACTGTTAGACAGAGGCACAGTATACTAACCTCAAAAAAGGGCATAGCAAAATAAATTTAAAATGGGTGGCGAAAGCCAAACACATTCTGGCTAGGCTTATAAATGCAAAGTCGCAGTTAGTCACAAAACCAAGAAATTAGATAATTCCACAGTAAAAGACCACCGACCAACGAAGTATACTGAAAACTGTCTTTAATAGACGTGACAAAGATGAAAAAACGAACAGAAATCCAAATAAAATCGAACGCTTTCGCCTGGTTAATACCAGGCTTTATCAAGATGCATGTTAAGAAAACCCAATGCTTTATATAGTCATTTGCTGATCACCTGACCTGTAATTAATTGGAACAGATTTAATCAATTACATTCTTAAAGGTATCTTGAAGTAAAAAGCTTATACTAAAACCTAGTATATGAACAATATCTGTAACATACAATATATTAAAATGCATATAACTCAAAGTAATTTATGTTCATGTACTAATAAGGTATAATTATTAACATATTAAAAAACCTTAAAATTCATACTCAAAATAAAACATCTTAAATATTCCTATGAAAAACTAACTCCACGTTCACATATACCATTAAGTGCAAGTGCAGAATAAATACAGCTTATAACAATTATAAATTATTAATAATTAATAATTACATATGCAATAAATGTAATGCAGTAAACTGTAATATTGTGCAAATATGCATATATAAAAACATTGTTGCTATAATCTAGCCCTTCTAATTTTTAGTACACTACTAATGCTAATATTATCATTGAGCCCTGGGGGCCTTGTGACATTTAACTTTAATTGCCACAACAGTTCTTTGTATTCCAGTGATGTTTCCCAGTCGCCCCCTCTTGGGTTCTGTATTGCTTGTTCTAAAACCATAAATTTTAACTGCATGTTTGGACATTTTAAGGAGTGCTTATAAAAGGCATTAGTTTCTTTCTCTTTTCCAACATCATACAAATGCTCATAAATTCTTTTCCTCAAAGACCTCTCAGTTTTACCAATGTAAAAACTGAGACATTGGGTACATATTCCGAGGTAAACCACTCCTTTAGTCCCACAGTTGTAATGTCCTGTTGATTTAACTTTAAAATTCCTTGAGGCAATATGCAAGCTGTTGTCATTAATTATATATGAACATTGCTTGCATGCCCCACATTTGTATGTACCTAATCTAGGGTTAGATTATGTGTGACTCATGTGAAGCTGCCTTTCAAATAATCCCTTAAGGTTAACATTTCTCCTGTTCACAAATTTGGATTTGTCAGATACTAGCTCATTGATGTCTTCCTGTAATGGTAAAACTGGCCAGTACCTTGACACTATTTTTTCAACTTGTAGTGAGTCCTTACTAAAAGTTTGTATAAATACATTATGTGTCTCAAATTGGGCCTCTTGTTGTACATGACTGCTCTTCTCTGCACCTAAACCCAGAAGAGGAAAATATTTATTTCTTCTATTAGTTATAACCTCTTCTGCTAAATTATTAACAAGGTGCGTAGGGTAACCTCCTTCTAAAAATACATTTTTTAAAAAATACATTTCTTGAGTAAATAATTGTTCTGTACTGCACATCCTGGATGCCCTAATAAACTGGCCCTTTAGTATACCTTTTTTCTGATGAAAAGGATGTCCACTATCAAAATGAAGGTAGGAGTTAGAGAAGGTACTTTTTCTATGAATTTTAGATTGAAAAGTACCAGTGTGTTGATTTTTAAACAGAGAAACATCCAAATAATTCAAGACATCCTCGCTAACATTATGTGTGAACGTTAAAAAATGTGTGGAAGAATTAATATAAAACATGAAATCCATAAAATCATTAAGGTTTCCCTTCCATAACAAACATATGTCATCCAAATAACGTTTGTAGTGGGTAATAAATTTCGACCAAGGGGTTGAGAATATAAATTTGTTCTCCCAATAATGGAGCACAATGTTGGCATAGGACGAGGCACATGGAGCACCCATGGCGACCCTTTTCTTCTGCCTGAACAATTCTCCATTAAAATAAATGAAGTTGTTTTCAAGTATAATTTCCATGAATTCAACTAACAGTCTAATGATATTTGGACTGAATTCAGAGAATGAGCACAAAACTTCGTTAAACCATTCTAGACCAACTATGTGAGGGATGCTTGGAAATAACTCAACAATATCAATGGTAATCATGAGGTTGGTTGCATCATAAAAATAGGTTTGAATACCCCTAAGAAACTCCCAGGAGTCTTTACAGATGTGTTCTAAAGATAAAACTAACTTGACAGTTTGGTCAATAAATTTACCAAGTGGTTCCACAATACTACCAGCACCTGCAACAATCAGCCTAAATTTTAAGGGATCCAAGCCTTTATGGAACTTAGGGATCCCAAAAATGACCGATGTAGTGGGTTTATTAACATGTAAGAAATTAAATAACTTCTCATTAATGGCTCCTTGCATCAGGTGATCGTATAGTAAATATTTGATTTTCGAGTGAGCAATGTTAATCTCATTAATTGAGACCACACTGTACTGTCCAGTGTCTTGTAACATGTTGTGCATGCGTGCTTTGTAGTCCCAGTTATACATTAACACCACCCCTCCCCCCTTATCTGGTTTCATAACTCGGACACCCTCTTTCTTTAAAAAGTTAATCAGCTGGAATGATTGGAAACCGAGATTAGTAGGTTGAGAAGTTGTATTAACAGAATATTGCTTTCTTAAATCCATTTCAACTAGTTCTTCAAAAATCTTTAATGCTGGGTGTGTGGGAGGGTTTAGTGTACTGGATCTTGTGAAACATTCATTCAAATGTGTTTGTCCCTTAAATTGAATATTCAAATTCAAACGTCTAATAAGTTTTAAATCTAAAATAGTCTTGGTTAAATCCAATGAGCGTAAAGGGACAAATTGAAATCCTCTGGTAAAAAGCTCAAAATATTCAGATGTTAATGCAATGTCAGTGAAGTTGTATATGGAGAAATTGTCTTTCTTCATAACCCTACAGTTACTTACAGTAGAATCCAATATAATTTCTCCAGCATCCCTAATGCTGAATTTTTCCGTTGCATCTATCTGCGAGGTTTGCCCCAACCCTGTTGTTGGTATGTTGTTCCCCTGCCCCCCGGTCTGCCCTGGGGATAATAAAAAACCTGGTGGGAATTCTTGTTGGTTTTTTGTGCTAAACGCTCACTTCTTCTAGGTATATCCTCTGTTGGTGAGGCAACATTATCAAAATTGTCCGTATCAATGACTCTGTCATGGGCTTGGTTATTGTTCCACATACCTTTACCTGGTATGGGGTAAGCCAAACCGTCCCTATATTCTAAAAGGTCCCGCACTAATTTCCTTATCTTCCGGTTAACTACTTTACAACAATGCTGATCTACTTCATGAAATACATTATCATAGTTTCTTTTAATACTACCAAAACTTTGGTCATTAATAATAGAGTCATTTAACAGATTAAGTTCATTTAAAAGAATGTCCGCTTTTGTTTCATAGTCCTTAATCATAAGTTTAAGCATTTCCAGCCCAGTTCTGTTAAATAGATCAATTAATTCATTGTGTAAATTAGAACCAGGTACAGCGTTGTTAGGAAATTTGAAATAACGCAAACCCTTAGGAACACGTTGTACTCGTATGCATTCTGCCAGATAATCTATCTCTAGCTGTGTAGATTTGTATGCATACAGCTTGTCACTTAAAGCAGAAAAATTGTGGTCAGCACTGTTATTACCAATGTTAAGTTTGGAAGAAGTACCTTGTTTAAAGGAAAATTGTCGTTTAGTCCACACATTAAAATTGAAGTCTCTCATACCTCCGTTAACTCCATTCAAATGACTAGTTTGCTGCTTTGTGGGCTGCTCCTGCAGATCAGCGTTAGCCAATGTAATCTCACCAGGAAGTTCTGCTTGGAAAGCACCATTCAACTTCAATGGTAATGGTGACGTAGATTTCCTCCTTAGCCCTTGCTGCTGGTTCCCTGGTAACGGGGTAATTGAATCAGTAGCATCCGGCACCAATATTTTACTTAGTTGCGTTAAAAGACAAATGACTTGTCTAAACTCTCCTCTCGTCACCGGAGCATCGTCGGGTTCATCACGCAAAATATTTGGTGTATTTCCAAAATCAGATTGGTCAGCGCCTTCAGCCATGGCCAAAAACCAAATGCAAAGTCGCAGTTAGTCACAAAACCAAGAAATGAGATAATTCCACAGTAAAAGACCACCGACCAATGAAGTATACTGAAAACTGTCTTTAATTGACGTGACAAAGATGAAAAAACGAACAGCAATCCAAATAAAATCGAGCACTTTCGCCTGGTTAATACCAGGCTTTATCAAGATGCATGTTAAGAAAACCCAATGCTTTATATGGTCATTTGCTGATCACCTGACCTGTAATTAATTGGAACAACAGATTTAATCAATTACATTCTTAAAGGTATCTTGAAGTAAAAAGCTTATACTAAAACCTAGTATACGAACAAATATTTATTTGGATTGCTGTTCGTTTTTTCATCTTTGTCACTTCTATTAAAGACAGTTTTCAGTATACTTCATTGGTCAGTGGTCTTTTACTGTGGAATTATCTCATTTCTAGGCTTATAAATGCCCTAGGGCAGATAGCCTAGTATGAACCTATGAACCTATAGCTATTCTAGTAGTCTGCCTGTTGTTAAAGAATGAAGTTATTATTCCTAAGGGTTAGATCCAGCAACCTTCCTAGAACTTTTGTCCCTACTAGTAATACATTCCTGTCCTTTTCATATGCCTCTGTCACAGCTTGAGTACAGTAACCGTGTGGAAGCACTGTATAAAGTGCTTCCATGTAAATTGTGACTAGAATTGTGGATTTTCTGACTGGAATATCTTTAATTTTATCAAAAGAAATCAGAGATTCTAAAAAAAAGATTTCATGGTCTCTGGAATTGGTTTTATCTGGGAATCAGGGTAAATAAATATTGTCTCATTTATGGAACCAACACTTGCCACTACTGGTCTGTAAGGAGGATCAGAGGTATTCTTATGGGGTTTTGGGATCCCAAAAAAGCTTGGTACTTTTGGGTGTGGGGTGACCAAATAGTCAAAAAGCTTGGTATCTAGTAAATCATCATCATGCAGCATTCTTTGTTACTCTCTCATATTATTATAAGCAACATTTACTGTAAAACATATTATTGTCAAGTATGGCCTCAATCTTGCAGTTATAAGTGACTATATCTATAACTAGGATGCATCCCCCTTTATCCACCTTCATGTTTCTGCAAGTCTTATCTCTGCTCAGATTTTTTAGAGCAGCCAGTTCCTCTTAGCTGATGTTGTGTAACTTCCTAGATGGTTTACCAAGGACCATGCGGCTATCAGCCTCATATTTGTTTCATATGCACTCAGGGTTGGGGTGAACGGGGGGGTACCATTGTCATTTCAGAGTTGCTTCCATTCCTATTTTTGTCATTGAAAAAAAAAACTTTGAGATTCAATTTCCTCACATACAGTGTAACATCTATCACTGTTTCCACCAAGTTACTTCTGTTAAAAGATATAAAAGTCAGATACATAGCTAGTATTTCTTGTTCTAGTTGAATCAACAGTTTTGTCGAGTGGTTCCAGACCTTAGTCCTATTTTGTTGTAGGTTCTGGTGGGACCCTTCTGTTGTGTTGATCTCTCAAAGTCCCTCAGCTAATTGGACCCTTTCCAGGACCTGTTACTCTGTTGTTAATGCCTTTTGGAGACCTCTGAGTTAGAGTGAAGGACTGCTCTGTTGTGTACCTCCCTGTTTGTAGACTGCTGGTTCCAGCTGCTGGGTGTCTCCCTCTGTGGTGTTATCCTTCTATCCTGTTGTCTCATGTTGGTGATGAATGCACCTAAGTCAGGTCCAGGTTTTTGGTGGCCCTGGTGAAAATCCTGCTTGTTATCGCCTTCCATATCTCTCTGGTAAACAGTGGGTGTGACCAGGCTCCTTTGTGTTTCAACATCATGCTTGGGGTGGTGGTTAGGTTTCTCATGCTGCCGGTGCCTAGCAAAATGTTTCCCACAATTGTGTCTGGGTGGTTATCTCCATCTCCTGGTTGAATGGTGGTTTTATGGTTCCTGTTTGTCCCTTAAGTCCCTGTTGATTTTGCATTTTCTTCTCCTTAACATTGTTTTCAAAGTCAATGATTCTGCTTTCAAGATATAAAAATATGGAATAAGATTCGGGGTTGTCCTTGCATAAATTATCCAGGTTTAGGATGTTGCTGTAGTCAAATCCTGCTGGGTTTGTTATGATCCCAACCAGCTTGTGACTAGCATCCTTAAAACTGTGTCCCATCCTCGATTAAGCCCTCCTCCACATTGTTCCACATGGATTTCTTGAGCAGCTTTAGTCCCATAGGAATCAGTTCTTTTCCAACACTAATCATGAGGCAGATTTCTTCCTGTTGTAGTCTTTCAGTACTTTTAGATGTTTCTTGAGGAGGAGAAAGTTGTCTGCAGGATCATGTTGATTTTATCTCTTCATGAGCTGTCTGTAAGGTTGCCATGCCCTGTATGTTGGGTTACATTTATCCAGGTAGGTGCCTTCAGAAGGTTTTTAAGTCTCAAGTTGTTCGAAATACTTAGGCATAGTCTTTAACCATACACAATCAGATATGTTCAATAACAATATAGTTAAAACCTGGTCCAATATAACATATAACATTAACAAATGGGAAAAGCTTAAACTATCTACCTTATCAAAAGCTTCAACAGTCAAAATGAATATACTGCCTAAGATTTTATACCATTTGAATGCTACCTTCTTGAAAATTCCAGCCACCTTCTTCAACAAGATGAAAGTTCGACTAGCAAAATTCATATGGTTCCCAAAAAGTTCAAGAACTAGCTATAATAAAGTAATACTATCAAAAGAAAAAGGAGGCCTCGTCCTTCCAGATTTTCAACTGTACTACAAATTTATTAATGCTAGTCGCATCATGCAAATAGCAAACCATGCCCCAATAGGCAACAAATGGTATCCACAATGGATTAAATTATTTCACCAAAATTAAATTATTTCACCAAAATATTACAACATCTAAAGTTAACCCAAAAGGGATTCCCTTCTTAAATCAAAATATCCTTAGGACAACAAAAATTCACCCAATCTTAATTAATAACTGTGAAATTTTCAAGAAATTACTGATATCAATAAATCTTAAAGACATGATTACTCTGCTACAACCAATACATAACAACCCAGATATAAAATTAGTAAACTCCATGGTAAACCTAGTACCCATTAATAAAAAATTATACAGTATGGGACGTCTAACAAATACAAAACCTCTCAATGGAAAATATAATAAACCTACTTAGAGCAAACAATAATTATAAAGTGATAATTAAACAAATCTATACTTAGTATAATAACAAAAGATATCAATGTAACTGAGCAAGATGTCAAATTAGCACAACAAATTCAAAACTTGCTCTTAAATAAAAATAAAATGCTCTCAAATACATATAAATTAATAGCAAAAATTAAATATCAAAATACAATACTTTTCTCAAAGTTTTGGGAAGGAAAAGGTAATACCATAACAGATAATCAGAAGGACTCCGCTATTAGAAATACTATGAAACTGATGCCATATAAAAAAATAATATACACCCAGATCATGAATTTTAATAATGCAATCCATACACCTGTACACCTAAACAAATTCAATCCATTTAAGTCAGCTTACTGTCCCTTCTGTCCTAATAAAGAGGCAGATATCCTCCACATCTTCTGAAGCTGCAAAACAGTTGATAAACTCTGGTGCTCACTAAGATTGCCTTAGAGAAATCAGGCTATTCAAAATTCACTTTGTCATGGGAGACAGCAATACTGCATATATTCAAAAGCAAGAATCATTTCTTTGATCACATAATAATAACACTATGTACCCTATTAAAATCTTACATGACAAAAAACTGGATAAACCGATCAAGACTAACCTGGTCAGAATACAAAAGCATGGCCAGAAAACATATATCGGCTAAGAAGCTTTATACAAAAAGTCAGAAGAACCAAACATATTATCTGAATTACTGCAAAACATTAATTGATATATTGTCATAAATTGCAAGACAGATGCTAATAAAACAAAGATAGTGAACACATCTCTTAGTTTGGAGTAGTAACAGCACTATTTAAAGTGACATTTTTTTGTAAATATGTATATGTGGTTTAGTAGGGTAAACTGATATCTTCGTGTAGGTTGGTATTATACTTCTAAATTTGCTCTCATTTGTCACTATAATGTACAAGTGAAATGTTAAAATAATATTACCGTGACTAACATATGACATAACCATTTCCTTGTGTTTATCCAATACTGTATTCCTAGCTATTTCAAATGTTATTTGGCAAAGTGTGTATTATCTATTGAATAACTTCGTCATGTTAAACATTCTGTAACATTCAGCTGTACCACAGTTACATCTTGTTTATCTCTCTACTTGTATTTTATGTGATAAAATATTGAATAAAAAGTTATTTGAGAAAAAAGTCTCAAGTTGTTTGCTTCTAAATTGTTGGTGGTCTCCTTAAAGTGACTCCTTGGGGGTGCAAAGGATGAACAGAAAACAGAGGTAATCCAGAGGGCTCGAGTCAAACCTGGTATCCCACTTGTGACCCAGAGGATGGCAGGACTAATAAGCAACAGCATACAAAGGATTAGTCTAGATAAAATCACCTTAGCTAGGAGATCTATGAGCCTCTCTCTCTCTGATACCCTCCTTGTGGGAAAAATAAAGACGTGTTGAAGGTTTATTTAGTTAAGTAGATATATGGATGAGTGTTCTTGTTCTAATACACTACACTCAACAGGTCAGTTATTTAAAGGCAGTTACAGACAAAGGTGGGAGTACCCGGGGAGCTGATTGGAGGAAAATCTGGGAGATAGATAAATAAGGAGCCAATCCCAAAGCTTAGAGGAGCATAATCTAATGCCAGATGTCACTTTTTATTACAATATTATTTTTGCATGCTTTCAGAATTAATGTTCTACAGAATCATACCACTCCTCTATTGCTGACTCTGCTGAACATCCTTGATTCTGCCCCAGATTTGTGTCCCACCCTGAGAAAATTATTTAGTTTCTCAGTTTTAAAGATAGTACTGTATTTTATTTTTCTATTTAATTGTTTAACTTAATTTTGCCTGACTGAAATATTTTTTTGCCTGACTGAATTATTTTATATATTTTCTGGCATTGCTTTCTGTTTTTACCTGTCCTGAGACTGTTTTTTTTTTCTGTCTATTTAATTGTTTCACTGAATACTATAGTCTGTCTGTCCCTCTGCAGTTAGAGGGGGTCATTGCTGTTCTCACCTCTTTGTTATTCGATATTTAACTCTTAGCCTACAGGGTTTCTCTCTGCTTTAAGTGTTAACCACATAGCTGGGAATTTATTTTCTGCTCAATATCTGAGTGGTTTGGCTGGCTACAATCAACTGTATTAGAAGCTGAAGTTAAGTACAAACTTGCAGTTTTAAAGATAGTACTGTATTTTATTTTTCTGTCTAATTGTTTAACTTAATTTTGCCTGACTGAAATATTTTTTTGCCTGACTGAACTATTGTTCTGAAACTTTTCCCCACCTCCCTCCCACTCTATTCTTGTGGTGTTGTTATAGTTGGTGGCTTTGCAGTTGCCCGCCCCTACTGTAAATTTGATCTGGTACACCCCTCCCAGTCTAGTATTGACTCTACTTAATACAGAGAGAATATTTGAGAAAGCCAACCCACTTACTCTCTCCTTGCACTTTACTAAAAAAAATTGCACTTTATTCATCTGCTTTTACTCTATTTGTGTTTCTTCTTACTTTGTTACTTTATTTTGCTTTTGCCTCTTCTTAAAAGTACTCAGTTGTATTTATTCTGCTGCATTTATTACTGCTTGGTAGTAGCCTGATTAAATTGTAATTGTTATTCTAAGCATGTTGGTTTAAGCACTTGGGCTTCAGACCACTTGTTTTACATTAAGAAGGTTTGTGGTCTGCACTGTTGTGGCAGGACAGGTAGCTTTGCATCCTTCTAAGTTGTGAATTGCTGATTGAAAGCTCAGTGTCTGTTATTCTAAAAGTGTATTACTTCTGGTTTAAGCACTTGGACTTCAGGCCAGTTATTTTTCATTAAGAAGGTTTGTGGTCTGCACTCTTGTGGGAGGAGAGGCTAGATTCTGCCCTTCTGAGCTGGGAATTTTTGGTTAAAGGCTTTATGTGCCTGCTTATTTGAACTGTTTCTTTCTGAAATTGGTGTGCCTTGTTTGCTGTAGCATAGACTATATTCAGGCCTGTTGAATCTAGCTTTGTTTGTATAATTTGAGCAATAATCCAGGCCATCTTTTTTGGAAAAGATTCCCCTGCACCTTAGTGGCAGGAGTGTGCAGTTAGAACTTGTCTTGTTGAAGACTGCTGAAACTGGGCTCAGTTTTGAGCTTTCTTACTGGTTAACTGGGTAATTTGTTTAAATCAGTTTGCTCATTTGCTATTGTTATAAAAAAAATTGCACTTTATTCATCTGTTTTTACTGTATTTGTGTTTCTTCCTACTTTATTACTTTATTTTGCTTTTGCTGCCAGTTCTTAAAAGTACTTAATTGCATTTATTCTGGTGCATTTATTATTGCTTGTTAGTAGCCTGATTAAATTATAACTGTTATTCTAAGCCTTTGGTTTAAACACTTGGGTTTCAGACCAGTTGTTTTACATTAAGAAGGTTTGTGGTCTTCACTGTTGTGGCAGAACAAGTAGCTTACATCCTTCTAAGTTTGGAGTTGCTGATTGAAGGCTTAGTGTCTTTTGTTCTAAAATTGTATTAGTACTGGTTTAAGCAGTTGGGCTTAGGGCCAGTTATTTTACATTAAGAAGGTGTGGTCTGCACTCTTGTGGGAGGAGTGGGTAGATTCTGCCCTTATGGGCTGGGAGTTTCTTGTTAAAGGCTTATTGTGCCTGCTTATTTGAACTGTTTCTTTCTGAAATTGGTATGCCTTGTTTGCTGTAGCACAAGACTAGATTCAGACCTGCTGAATCTAGCTTTGAGTGTATAACTTGAGCACTAATCCAGGCCATCTTTTTGTGGAGAAGTTTTGCCTACACCTTAGTGGCAAGAGTGTACAGTTAGAACTTGCCTGATCGAAGACTGTTGAAACTGGGCTCAGTTTTTAGCTTTTTACTAGTTAATTGGTTAATTTGTTTAAATCAGTTTGCTCATTTGCTACTGTTATATTAAAAACATACACTTTATGCATCGCTGCTTAGCTAGGGTTAAAATATTCCAGGCGCCATAAAGTTTGCTCTTCAATTTTTTCCTTAGAACTAGACATTTTTTTTAGTTTTATCACTCAAATCTGTTTCTTTGAGCTCAGCACTTGTTCAGAACTCATTGTAAGCACTAAATAAGCTACAAATTACTACAGCACTCAATTTCCTCACTTTTATAGAAGAAAACAGTTTTTAGTACTTAATAAATAAGCACCTATCCAGGCATGTCTATGGGTCAGCTCCTGGTGTTTTCTCCTGTCTACCTGATGAATCTGGGCATCTTGGGGCAATGCAGCAATTGCCTCATGTACACAGACAACCCTCTCCTCCTACCACCCAACACTACAACCTGTGAGAGATGCACTTATATAGCCAAACTGGAAGCAAAGCTCTCTTCACCCAAGACTGGACTAGACAGTCAAGAGGAGAAGGTAAACAGTTGCACCACACCACACTCATCACATAGTCCCTCAAAAACTATACCATCAACTCACACACACAGAAACACAAAACACACACCTGCATTCATGGAGGCTCTCAATAAAAATCTGCCCAAGCAACAGAGACCTCCAAAGAGCAAAAACGCAAGCAACCTCCACCCCCCCAACACAACTCAAATGACACATAGAACAAAAACAAAGTGTGCCACCCAACCACAGCCCATAAGGCATAACAACATACACAGCATTCTAGTCATAGGTGGCACACTGATGTTCCACTCGCCTGGCTAAACAAGTAGAAAGTTACTGTCAGCTGCCTGTCATGTGCCAGGATCTGCCACATAATGCATGCACTCAGGTCACTCCACAACAAGTACAAATATGACTCTGTCATTGTCCATGTTGGTGTGAATGACCTGAGATGTACCTCCCTGGACTACATGAAAAGAGACATGGAGGAGCTCTCCAATCTTGTAGCCCAGGCCGGTATGACCCTAGCCCTGAGTAGCATCCTGCCATCACACAGAATGATGCCACTGTACAAGGACAAAATGATTGACTTCAACAATTGGCTAAGCTTCGGGTGTCATTCTAAGGGGATCCAGTATGAATTTATTTAATTATGCCACAAATGTTTTTATATATGTATATTTTTCTGCTTAATACATTTGTATTTTATATTAATTCAAGTCACTAATTTAGTGTCTAGGTATTTAGTAATAAAATCATGAATTATATATGGAAATACAAAGTAAATAGTTTTTCATAAGAGGAAAGGAATTGAGTTATTTATTTAATTATTCAATTTTTTTTATATAATTGCTTTATTGTTTTATTTATTAATTGTATAAGTATATAAGTAATTGACTGCTTGTGTAACTTTGTCTGAGGAAGTTTGGATACTAGTCCTTACGAAAGCGCTTATGGAATAAAGTTTTGGAAAAGAAGAACAGAGAACATCTGCAAGTTTCGCTGTCTTTTTGTGTTCACGAGTACTAGTTGGTTGTGTTGTTTTCAAATATCCTAGACCTGATCATTATCAACATGGGCAACTGGTGTTCCACACCAGAGGTCAATTCCTTGTTGATCAGATCAGACCACAAGCTAATCACCCTAGACATCCACATCCTGCCTCCACCCCCCATTAGGGAAACCACTGTAAAAAATTTCTCCAAAGCCAACTTCACACTTCTTAAGACAGAAGTGGCAAGCTTCACGAGACCCATGCAGATGTATAATAGAGATACAACTGCTGAATCCTACACAAATGCACTTTATAAGTACTTACATGAGTGCATGGATCATGCTATCCCAAAGAGAACCAAGATGCTATCCTCCAAAAAAAGGAAGCCAATCTGGTGGTCACCTGCCATAAACAAACTCTACAACAGAAGAAAGAAACTGCTGCAAAAAAGAGTAAAATCCCATGATTGGAGGAACTCCCTAATCAGCCTGAATAAGAAGCTGAGATCCCCTCATAAAATTCTCCAAAGCTAGTTACGAAAACAAAATTGCCACTGTTTCGAAAGACAATCACAAAGCATTCTATAGCTATGTCAAAAATTTCAATGGCAACACTCAGATCTGCTCTGAGTTACAGCACAATGGCACTAAATATAAAAAAACAACTGATATTGACAACATCCTGGTAGATAGGTTCAGTGCTAACTTTACCCTCCTCTCACCCCCTAAACGACCCATCTCTACACCGGAAGAATGCAACGTTCCTGTAATCACGTCTACACAAGTAAAAAACACACTCTTCAAAGCCATGAAAACAGCATCCATGGGACCTGACAACATCCCAGGCTGCATTCTACATGAACTACAGAACAAACTGGCACCCCAACTAAGTACCATGTTCAATCATAGCCTCACCTCAGGATTTGTGCCCACTGAAGGGTGCACAGTAACAGCTATCCCATTTTACAAAGAGGGATCCACCACAGACCCCAGGAACTATCACCCCATTAGCCTGATGAGCCTAGTCTGCAAGACCATGGAACGTATCATCATAGAACTTATAAACAAAGACATTGGTAATCTCCAAACTATGGACCCCCCCCCCCCTCCAGGTTGGGTTTGTAAAAGGCAGATCATGTCTCCTAAACCTGATAGACTTCTTTGAAGCAGTCATCAAAGCCATAGATGAGGGTAAGGTGATTCACACAGCCTTTCTAGATCTCGCCAAGGATTTCGACACCATCACCCACTCTAGAATTATAAACTCACTAAACTAGGTATAAATCCCCATGTCACAAGATGGGTTGCCCACTGGCTCACTGACTGAACCCTCACTGTGAAAGTAGAAAACTCCAAATCCGACTTCAGACCAGTAGTACCACAGGGTTCAGTCCTGGGTCCTCTCCTGTTTGGTATCTACTTCTTTGAAGTACAGGCTAACACAGAAGGTCTTTGGCTAATGAAGTTTGCAGATGACTGCAAACTTGGAGCCATAATTGAAACTTCTAACGATGTGGACATCCTACAAAAGGGCCTCACTGAGACAGATTTCTGGTGTCAAAGCCATAGCCTCAACCTCAATGCCAAAAAGTGCATTGTCATCCCTTATGGTAAAAACTCTGTACCCATGAACCTCCACATAGGCAGTTGTCTACTTAACACCTAAAAAGTGATGAGACCTTGGGACACAGGTGGACAGTAGTCTCTTCTTTGATAATCACATCACCACAGTAGTCAGGAAATCCTTCTACATTGCACACCTCATCACAAAAGGTTTCTCATCCAGAAAAAAAGGTCATTGTTCCCCTCTGTTCATCACTCATTATTATAGAGTACAATGCCCCTTTTGGTATGTACCTCACAAGACATCTACAACAATTGGAAAGACCGCGGAAATACCTCACAAAGAGGATTACCAGCCTCAAACAGATGCCTTATGCAGACCGTCTCAAAAAACTCCAGCTTTACTCTGTTCCATATCACCTACTCAGAAGTGATCTCTGCCTAACATACAAAGCTATGTCAAACCCAGACCTGTTGGATATGCTCCACTTAATGAAATCCCAATCCCTCTGAGCTACATACTCTAGGGACCTAAACCTTGTCACCACAATAAACAGAACATGCTGGAGGGATAGATTCCTTTCCCAGGGACTTCCCATTCTCTGGAACAAACTACCTATCTATATCAAACAAAGCTCCTCGTTAGCACTCTTCAAGAAAAATCTTGATGATTGGATGGGAAATAGGAAATTCTCCCCGGGGATCACTTCTGTGGCTTTGCTCAACAGGAGCGCAGGAAAATAATTTTCTTGGGTGGCGAAAGCCAGCATACCTTTTTGGCTAGGCTTATATAGGCCCTAGGTTCAATAGCCTAGTACCTACCTATGATAAACTACTGAGAATTACAGTCAGACATTACAGCTTCAACTTTCTTATTATTAAAAACATTCAGAAAGATTACACTAAGTGTACATGTAGTATACACTTTGTGGTAACCTTTATGAATTCCTGTCAATATTTAAAGCTGTAAGATTATCAGTAGGAAAACTAAAATTTGGAGGAAGAAGGTGTGCATTATGTCTGTATTGTCTGTTCACTCAGAAGAATGTATACTTAGTGTAGGCTTTATTGAACCTGGCCCATTAACTTTTAAGTGAATTAATAATATATTTTAAAATTGCCCCTGATTTTGAACAAATTATATTTATTTTTTGTAAAGTTCTTAAGCAAAGAAGTTGAGTTGGTTGCATGCATATCTGTTTTATGCTACAATAGAAAGCTTATCACCAAACTGAAAATACTGAGGTAAACTCTTAATCTGAAGATGATTTGATGATGCCTGAATTACTCAGCAATCACAACTAAATTGCTCAGCAATTACCATTGATTTTGCATGCATATAGTTTGGTATTGTCACTACAAAGTTCTTAAATAGTTTTGCAGCAAATGTATCTGGTGTTAAGAAAGCACTGAATAACTGATATATTGTGGAGCCCATTGCTGAAGCTTATTATTCAAGTTCATTGTTATTCACTTAACATAAAGATTTTACTGTTCTACTAGCAGTTTTATATAGTATTATGTTTTTATCTACAGTATGTATGAATATATATATATATATATATATATATATATATATATATATATATATATATATATATATATATATATATATATATATATATATATATATATATATATATATATATATATATATATATATATATATACATATATATATATGTGTGCGTGTGTGTGTGTCTATATATATATATAGATATATATAGATATATCTATATGTATATGTATCTATATATATATATATATATATATATATATATATATATATATATATATATATATATATATATATATATATATATATATATATATATATATATATATATATATATATATATATATATATATATATATATATATATATATATGTATATATATATGTATAGATATATATATATATATATATATATATATATATATATATATATGTATATATATATATATATATATATATATATATATATATATATATATATATATATATATATATATATATATATATATATATATATATATATATATATATATGTATATATATATATATATATATATATATATATATATATATAGATATTTATTTATGTATATATACATATATATTTATATATATATATATATACATACATATATATACATATATATATAAAATGTAAACCTTGGATAAACAGGTCAGGTGGACTTGTCAAAGACCTTTTCAACCATGACTCTGACTAAACACACCAAAAAACAAATGTAGTGAATACACATAGCAACATAAATAGATGATAAAAAGAACAGAACAATAATGAATATGGAACAGTCAGCCAGAAGCATAAGTTATGCAGTTATTGTTATAGCACATTATTAGTATACATAGAGATCATGGAAATGACAAATTCTGGTCTTTCTATAGTGAGACTGGAAAATGTATGGCAGTCAGCTGTTTTGTAAACATACAAATCATTTCAGCTTTAGTTAATGACTTTACTGTGTGTCTAAGTCATTTGCAGGTGGAAAGCAATCAATGAGTTCATAGGAAAGTAACATTTAAATAATATAAACGAGGAAGAGTTTCTTATTTCTAATGGTGGTGGATTCATGACAGATCATATTGTTTTCCAAAATATGTGTTCTGTAGTAGGACATTACAACGGTCAGAATTTTTATGTACATGTGCCTTGATTTTACAATCAGTTATGCAAAGTGTTTCATTTTTTGAGAAATTACTAATTTAGTTGCAAGAGGAGGGATTCTTGTTATTTAGAAATTTGGATATGTCCTTTCCTAGCAGCAGAGTAATGGTTTCAGCAATGTTCCCTTGTGTTACCCAAGACTTGTATCTTACCTATGGTTGTTTGTAGTAGGTGAATTAATGTATTTATTTATTTGGAGAGCATGACAGCAGACAGAGTTGGGCATATTCAAATTTTCATCTAAGAACAGTTTTAGTTATGGCCTTATATAAGCTTCATGTATGTACATTTTTAAAGATGCTTTTAATTGTGTAAATATAATTGATGTGATTTTTTTTTATGGGTTGAAAAATATAAAATCATTTCTTTTCAAGAGTAATTATTTATTATTGTAATTTGGTATTTATTCAAGTCCAACTTTTTGTGGCCTTACACAGGAAGCAGCCCTGGCTATTTTTTCAGTTTCTAGCAACTTAGATAAATTTAGTAAAAAATAATTCCTTGCAAAATTACTGAAGACTGGGAAAAGAAAATTGATCAGGTACAGCACAACAATTATAAGAAGCCTGAAATTTGAAATAAGTCAAAATTCTTCCAAACTTGCTTGAAGTCCTAATTTATATTATGGTTTATTCCACTGAGGTCTGTCCATTATCTGATGCTCAGTACTAATGGATATATTATAAATTCTGTTATGATTCCTCAACCATTAGCTAATCCTTGCTAATTATGTATTAAGTCTATAGTGGTGGATGGTATGATCTATTTTTATATAGTTTTATGTATGGAAGATTATGCATGTTAAACTAATTTATATCCAGTTCTTTGCTTTTCAGAATCATACTATTTAATGCTTTATGGTTCAGCTTATGACTGAGAATATTTTTGGACTAGCTTATCTACCGAATTAACAAGCAAACGATAAATACATATGAAATAGGAGTCAAAAGTAGACGAGGGGTGATGAGTGGTGATGCTCTGTATTACAAAATATATGTGCAGAATTATGAGAAGTACAGCCAGCTAGCAGTTAGGGGAGACTGACATTGTTAGTAATGGAATTCTTGGCTAATAGAATGAATTGCTGCATGGTAGGATCTTGGTTTAATTTCTCAAAGTCTTTTGGGATTCTAGCTCCATTACAGGAGTATACCCCATTCCTAAGTCAAAGTACGATTAAATTTTATTTATCATTATTTATTTATTTGTCTTTGCTTACCAGGAAAATACGACTGGGTAATATCCATTTTCAGTGGAGGCTCAGGAAGAAAAGCTCCACTTGCTTACATTGAATTATACTGAGTTCCAGTTAAACACAGATTAGTTACATTTCTGTTTACATTTATATATAAACAGTAATTACATTTACACATTCCAAGATTTTACAGATGTGGAAGTTACTAAAGAGAAATCCCACATGCATGTTAGTAAATTGTACAGGTAGCAGTTATGTGTAAAAATTGTTTTGTCATTTCAGTGAGAGGTTGATAGTTTTCAGTTTAAGGAAAGTATTTGGAGAGTATTGTATGGTTAGCACAAAGTCTTAACCTTGTGATGAGCATGTGCAGGACCAGGATTTTTTAAAATGTTGTTTAAGCAGTGGTTTAAAACTATTGAGTTTGTCAAGAAGCTTTATTTGTGTGGGGATGCTATTCCAGAGTTTAGCAATGTATTGAAAGTAGAGTGAGTCTCCTGCAACATTATTTGACTTATTTGTGAGTAGTAAGAATTTGTTACTAGAATGGAGGTCCCTTGCTGGACAGTAGGTTATTAATAAGTTATGTAGTGCAGGGCATTTTTCTGGATGATGAATGAGCTTGTGTTCTGTTATGAATATGTTCATGAAAGGTTCATAAAATTAGGATTGCTTCAGTCTTTGATGTTAGCTGAAAGTGCTCTTCATAGCACACTTATTGTGCCCAGAATTGACTCCTTCTATAATCCGTAGAGTTACATGTATCAGTAGCATATTTAAATAAGACTGTAAATCCTTATTTGAGACACATTGCTCCTACCACTATTGGAACTGTATGGGTATTCTTCTTCCACACTGCCCTAATTTTTGCCTGCAGATCCTGGTATTTTATAACTTTCTGACTATCTGTACATAAGACACTGTAATCACTGGGTGTAGCAATTTCATCGATCAATGATATTTTTATCTTCATCTCATGGACTATGATATCTGATTTTCTCACATCTGTTTTTCAAACTGTTGGTAATGGGTGATCCCACGCAATACAAACTTCATCATTCTCTATAATGCTTTTTGGCTCATGTTTTCAATGCTCCTCAGCTACTTCAATATTTTAATGTCTGCACTGTCTTGTTAGATTACTATTCCTTTCAGTGTACAGGCCTTCTGCCATTAAAGTATTACACGCAGCAACAAGATGTGTGACTGTTTTACAAAACCTGCATTTGTCTGTTTCTCCCACATGTTCAATGGACTTTGTAAACTAATGAGTATGTAGTCCACTGTCCTGGGCTGCCAGTATTAACATTTCATCATTTGGTTTAAATTCACCTCTTCTTAACCATTCCTCCATCAGATCCTGATTCACATAAGGTTGTTCCAGTAGTTTTCTATACTTGCAACTATACCTCTCAACCTTAATATCTTAGGGCAAGAAATCTGGGCAAAGCATAACATAATGGTGTGGACAATGGCCCAAAAATAGTGACAGATTTTAAATATTGCTCTTATAAACTTAGAAAGTTACTAAAATAAAAATATTTGTGTTAGTATGCATTTTTTTTAAAGATGCAAAGTCTGACACTCAAATGCATGTCATTATTGAGTGACCCCAATCCTCCATGATTTGTGGAAGACCACAAAATTTATGAGGATCCGACCAAAAAATATGATCCAAAAATCTGGACATTCTGTGAAAATCTGTACAGTTAAGAAGTATGCTTGCAACTATATTCATGCCTTTTTTCACATTTCTTGCCTTCTCATCTGGTTTTTCTCCTTATATTCTTACCTTTGTTTTTTTGGCTCATTTCATTTCCTACCTGATTTTTGTCTATTTCTGGTTTGATTTCTGCAACAACTGTAAAGGCCGCAGAAATACCTCACTAAAAGAATCACAGGCCTAAAGCAGATGCCCTACGCTGACTGCCTTAAAAAACTTCAGCTTTACTCTGTCACATATCATCTACTCAAAGGCGACCTCTGCTTAACATACAAGACCATGTCAAACTCAGAGCTGTTGGACATGCTACACTTAAAGAAATCCCAATCCCTCAGAGCCACACACTCCAGGGATCTAAACCTTGTCATCACAATAAACAAAACATGCTGGAGGGATAGGTTCCTGACCCAGAGACTCCCCAGACTCTGGAATAGATTGCCCATACATGTCAAGCAGAGTGCCTCTTTGGCCCTCTTCAAAAGGAACCTTGACGAATGGACGGGAGAAAGGAATTTCACCCCGGGGATCACGTCAGTCGCCCTGCTAGACAGGGGTCTATGGAAGTAAATAGTGTGGGAAGAAATAGCCAGGGAATTGTTATGGCTAGGCTTGTATAGGCCCTTGGGCTGATAGCCTAGTACCAACCTATGAACCTATGATTTCCACTTCTGCTTGACACCAATATGCGTCTGCTAAATAAGCATTGAAGTTATCTTACACGTGTTTTCCTCATGTTTTAAAATATTTACTATCTTTGGATCTTGTGAGGTCAGCAGATATGTAAGCAGTCCTGCAATTGCAGATGAATGTGGAATGCTGTAAAATGCTTTTTGTAATCTATCCATACCTCACTTAGATTCTTCCCATTTTAATAATCCTCAATCATGTCTTTATTTAACAGCAAATGATCCTTTGTTTCATATGACTTTCTTTTGCTACCCTTTTGCTGTAGTGCCAGGACAGAGTTTTCTTCTATATGACTATAAATTCTGTCAGCATCAATTCCAGTATATAGTTTATACACTGTCGGAAGGCAAGTTATTGTACTATACTTTTTAACATAGATTACAGGTTCACCTTTAAGGAGGAGTACCATTTTTCCTGTTGTAAACCAGGCTGGTGTCTGATCGGGATGTGCATATAAGTAGTTCTGAAATCAAAGCTAAATCTTTGTGTAAAATGTTAATACTTTCAGCCAGAAGTTAGGTACTGCATCAGGGCCTGAGGTTTTCCAGTTAGGAGCTTTTCTTAATTTTGTTTCAATTTCTTTGTCTGCTACTTCATCCCATTACATATTCTGTATATTTGAACCTCTTACTGTTTCTTTTACTTCTTCTATCCATTCAGCATATTTGTTATGTTCCACAGGGTCTTCATAGATATTTCACAAAAATGTGTCCATTTCTTCCTTGTTGGTGGTGTTTCTATTCCTTTTGATTTGTTTACCAATTTTATATAAACATTTATGGGTCATCAATGAATTGCTTATTTTGTACTTTTCCTTTATTTTTATCTGCATATCTTCTAAGTTTGTCTGCCTGTGCTGATATCTTTAATGTACTATTTGCAGTAGTGTACAATAGATCCTAGTCTGTTCTGATACTTGGCATTGCTTTTATGTCTATCTTTCTGAATAGTTTTGTTAGCCTGTGCCCTCTTCTATACTCTTCTAACAGCATCACTTCTTGTCTTAATTGTTTTTTTTTTTTTTTTTTCTGTTTGATGCTTCCCAGATGGCATTTGATTTCTCCCCTTCCTTTCCCGGTACTTTTCCGTTATCAGGGCAACACTTACTCAAAATGAGTGCTTGGAATCTTAGCAGGTGCTCGCACTGATCTCACGGCTGCTGCTGAAGTGGGCCACACACACACTTACTTTCCTGTCAGTGATGTTGTTGTCAGTGATAATTATTAAATTTCATGCATAACGGAAAAGTACCCAAAAAACACGACATCACTAGTTGAACTGATGAGTATATAGGCTGACCGTATTCCATTTACATGCTGGTGATGCTGTTATCCATAGTAAAATATTTATGAACTTCAGTGATCCATTGTAAACATCATCCTTCTTTTAGTTTTGTATCGGTGTGGTTCGTTGGTTATAGGTAAAAACTTCCTTTTGGAACAACCCTTTAGTTTCAAAAACAGAAAAATGGTTTTGAACAGTAAAGACCAAGTACCCAAGAAGTCTGTGCATCGACCCACAGACATTATAATGAGGTGCAGCATTCCACTTGTAGGTATTACTTCACCTCAAACTTGCAATAATTTACTGGCAAATTATTTTAGCAAGGCTACCTTAGTTTGGCAGCATTTACCACCACCGATATGACTACGGAGGCTTTTCGAGCTACTGTTTGCAGCTGACATGCAGTGTCTGAAATGCAATCCACGCTTGTATTAATAAACTGGGATCCCACTTCAGTGGTCTAATTCTGTGTGTTCCAAACTGATATACACAAAGACTATTCACATGAACACCAACTGTTTGGATTTAGGCTGCTATTTTGCTGCTGTGACAGAATACATTTAATTAAAACAAGGAAATAAGTAGCGATTTCACCAAGTAGTAAATGCCTTTTAGAAAAGCCGGAACTTTTCCGATGTTGGGCTGATAATGGAAAACGCTCATTAGAAGTGTTGCCCAGATAATGGAAAAGTACCCCTTTCCCATATCACTGTGTTTTAGTGGTAAGGCTTTATCAGTTATTAATTTAGCTGTACATTAATATATTCTATTTACTTCTGTTATCAGATGAATTTCTGCTGTCTTAATTACAGTGTTCATTTCTTTTACCAGACTTCTAACATTTAAGGACTTATTGACTTTCTGTAATCTCTTTCATGCAACTTAATATGTCTATCCATCAAGCAGCTCTTCCCTTAGCTCATTTTCTTCTAAGCTGAAGACACATTCTTTGTTCACCGTTTCCTGTGAGCATTCTACAGAAAGTTCCAAAACATCTTTCTATGACGTATTCACTTCAGCTGTGTCCTGCATCATCTATCACTTTTTCAAATGGAACTCACTGGCCTATCACTCCACAATACTGACTGCAATGGAGTTGCCACTTTCCCCTGCTCCTTGCTGTGCACCTCCAACTGAACTTTGGTGCTGGTTTCCTACTGAAGGCTCTGGAGTATTTTCATCGGTCAAGAAATCAAATCCTGTCTGTCCACCTGTTTATCCTTAATTTGGTGAGTCCTTGTTCCATCATTCTATGACATTACCAAAGGTACATTTTCTACACTAAATCCTTCACTTTGCAGGTAATCCATAACTTCAGTTTCTATTTCTTTAGCTTGTCCATTACTAATCCTCTTTTCCACTTTCTCCCTTTGTTTTCTTATTTTTTTGTATTGTAAAATTTTCCATATCTGCATGCCTTGCCTGTATTTCTCTTTGAATATTTTTGGTGTTGCTTTTTTGTATTAATTAGTTTAGCTTTCTTCTTTGCATAAATATTGCCCATATCAGATCTTTCTTTCTTACTTGTGTTCATGTTTCTTGTTATACCTTTCAAAATCTCCATGTTTTCTTCTTTATATTTTTGCACTTCCTTAGTTGCTTCTTTTTCCAAATGGCCCAATGTTTCTTGGTCTATAAAATATTTTTCATGGGTCTGTTGTATTAATGGACACAAATTTGCATTTTAAGCTTTTGACAGGTTTTCTTGTGCAACTATTTTTCTTCCCTCTAATTTCTCTCTTAATCTTTTTGAATGTCTTCTGTCTGGAAATTCTGGGCTTCTTGCATAATAGTATCGGTACATAATTTATTTTTTATCGTCATTAGTCCACTATATCCTATCATCTCTATGACTTTTGTCAGTTTTGTGGTTGCTATGCACTACTACTTCCTTCTACAACAGGGGGGCATCCTCCCCCTGAGCCTAACCTAGTTCCATTGTAGGAATGCTTTCATGTGTTAAGGATTCTACACTGTCATTTTGTCCTGTCCTGGCACCAGTGTGCATACCAGAATAGGGCACTTTTTTATCCTGGGACTTTTGCACTCAGTTGTCTTTTTTATTTTTAACTTACTTCTACCCGTGATATATGCCATATAAAATACAGTCTATATATCAATGTTATCTTGGTGAGATTTTGTAAAGACAGGGTCCACCTTGTAAAGGTTATTCATTCAGACTTGATGAAGAATTAAGTTCCAGCAATAGTACTCTCCATTGCTTGCTCTCCATTTGGACTCCTATTGGGCTTTAGAAATTATTAGAAAAGGCTAGTGAGGGTTGCAGGTCATGGAGAATGGAATAAAATGGTATTAGAAAACTGAGAAATACTGGACAAAGAGAGAAAGGAGAAGTGCAGAGCTTGTTAAGACAGCAGCAGTAAGGCTTCTATGTTAAAAGGAGGAAGAGGTAAGAGATAGCAAGTAGGCACTATCCATAGGTCCATCATGGTGACTTAGGGATAAGATCGACCAATTAAGGATGAACTAAGGGTGATTTCAGTTTTATGGAAATAAATTAGCATATCTTAGCATTGAGAGCTGTGAGGAAGAAAGTTAAGGAACCTACGAAAAGGGAAGACGTTTTGAGTACAAGAGAAGATGTGTGGGGAAATGGAGGTAAGAGCAACAAGAGAAAAAAGTGACCATTTTATAGTATGATGCAGATGTGGTAAAGGCTGCTCGAATGGAAACTTAGACAGCTGCATGGGTTTACAGGAGAATTAATTTTGAGCACATAGAGAAATTAGTTGAAGGCAAGATAGGGAGTGATGAGGAATGGTGGATTACAAGTGTGAAATCACGGAGAAAGTAATATTCAGCCATACAGCACGGAGGAAGAGCTCAGAAGGAGGGGGAAGATGAAGTGAGACATGCTAAATGTGCAAGAATGGGGATACAGGAAAAGAAGGATTAAGCAGAATCAGTACTGGAGGAGGTAAATATATATGAGCAGGCTATGAAGAGGGTATTCAGGGGAATAAGTAATGTTAATAATAAATTACAAAATGATTTGGCAGTTCAGATTAAAGGTGGTATAGAATCCATATTTGGATGCATAGGAGAGAGGAAAAATCTTGGGGGTATAATAAAGAAGCAGAGGAAGGAAGGTAGAAAGATACTGGAAAGTAGGCCAACAGGTATTATTTATGTATTTATGTATTTATTCATCAGTAATTATAAGGAAGTACTATATAAGGGAGCACATCTTTATCAGATTATTCTGTTTATCCTTCTTCAGAGTACTGATGTGTGAGGCATGGTGTGGTTATGCTGTACACTGCTGTGCTGAATGGAAGTAAAGATGGAGGAAGAGGCAGCTCATCATCTCATGTCGCGCTCATTATTTCTTACGTTAAAATTTATAAATTACATTGTACCAAACATTGTCAGAACTGATGCAGAACATTCAGTTATTTTAATACATGGTCATACCTCTCAACTGTACAGATTTTCACAGAATGTCCAGATTTGTGGCTCATATTTGTGGCCTGTTCCTCCTTTTTCCTGGCAAATTACTGGGATGAGCTCAGGATTGTAGTCACTAAATAATGACATACATTTGTGTTTCAGACTTCAGATCTTTCAGAAAATGTATATTAAAACAAATCCTGTGACTCTAGCAACTTTCTAAGTTTATAAGAGCAATATTTAAAATATGTTTGTATTTGCACCCCCATTTTGGCAAGCTTTGTCCAGATTATTTGCATTAAGAGGTTGAGAGATATGTACATGGTGCAAAATAACATACAGGTCAGTATAATCTGTAATTTCTTTAAAGTAAACTGTTACAAAAGACATGTAAACCTAACTTGGAAACTTATGCAAAAAGGTAGTTGCATCTTTTTTTTACAGCTTATTTCCTGCTGCAGAAGTCACTGAGACTGACAAAAGATGCAGCATCTGCTGAGGAGCAGAATTAAGGCAAGAGAGAGTAAAAAGGTCTAAACGGGTCTAACTTTCAGAGGATGCAGGAGATAGAGCTCCCCATTACATTTACATACGGCTTTGCTGGTCTACATATATTTAAGAATCCTAGAGCTGCCTTTGTCCTGTTCAGTAGTAGCCATCCAGAGAGCAGATGCTATTAGCCTGCTGTCTGCCCTGGGTCTGATTTTTCCATACAAGAATTGTCACTAAGGTGATCAGTCAGTCTACACCACGGAATCTGTGAGATAATCTCCCCAGTGGTAGCACTAATAGTAAGGAAGAGGTAGGTCATTCCCTAACATCGCCCAGTTCCTCTGTTCTACAAGGAAATTATGATCTCTGACAAACTCTGTAATACCACCTTAGTTTCTATGAAATGTATGCAGTTTAGCATAAGATATGTGTCTTTATGCACCATCTGCTAGCAGATCCTGAAACTAAGTCTAGGATATTCCCTGAGTGAGTTACTGTTTTTTACTTGTTATTTCCATCCTTCTGTCTTCTTTTGTGTTGATTTCCCTGCCCTTGTGATCTGCAGCATTACAGGCAGTAATATGCAATTCGTTTAGTATTTCTGATTGTTCTTTAACATTTTTAAAATAAATTACCTATCCCATTACCAGTGACTCAGTCTGTTGACACGTACTTCATTCACAGATGTACCTGAATGCATTATATTGCCAACAATTAACTTTCTGGACACATGGCCTACTGGGTAACATGCTGTGTCCTTTGGATGGAATTTTTTAAGGTGTTTTTCTCCTTCATTTGAGTCTGTCTATTTGTATTGCTCCCTCCATATTTATCTGTTGGAGTTGGAATAAGTCGAGACCTTCTGTTTAACTTTGTTTTGGAAACCTCAAGACCTATCCATGATGGAAGCAAATGATTAATCATTACCATGTTCCATCCCTTTATCCTCATCCTTATGGTTGATTGAAACAGTTGTGAATATGAGATTTATATCATCATTGCATCTTGCTAGCTTTATTCCATAGTAATTGAAGACAACAGTGTTAACAGGCTAAAAACAGTACAGCTTAGAGATCTGCATTAAGATTGCATAGCACACAGGGGACTAACAGGAAACTTTCAACATTAATAAGCATTTCATGTGTTTGACTGTATGCCTAAAACTTAAAAGACAGAAAAGCAAATAGTTGATATGCTGCTGCAGAAAGCTCAGCACAGAAGTTACCTTTTGGATTTTTCTACTGATTTAAATAGTATTTAACTGTAAAAGTCAGCAGTAAGAAGTGAAACACCAAAGATGCACATGAGAAGTGTCATAGCACTCCTGTGGACATCAGCTTTCAAACTCTAAGAATTTTATTTATGGCTCTGTGCCCTCAGTCCACTCTCACAGACCAGAAAACAAGACGAAAAAGGGCTTGTATTTTTTTACATTTCAATAACAATCATTTTCTTACATTAAATATAGCTGTGATACCTCAGAAATGTGACCACTGAAGCTATATGTAAATACACATGGATTTCGGGAAGCATGTGTATTGCTTGACTTGGCAACAAGCAGTGACAAGCATGGATAGAAAAGATTATGTCTATATTAGCTTGCCAAGCCGCAAAGAAAAGTCTTGTGTGCTCAGTCCACTTGCATATGCAATGTTTCATTATATAAACAAACAAACTTTTGTCTTTATAGGAAAATAATACTCATTTTCTTCTGCATGGTTTTGCTATTGCAAAACGAAATGTTGACCACTGAAGTTGTATGCAATTTTAAGTGATTTCTAGACATATAGATCAATCATTTTTGTGCGGGGGGGGGGGGGGGATAAGGGTACACAAAGTTACCAATCACAGCATTTTAGTTTGTCAAAAATAAGCCATGGAATGTATTGTTCTGTTTGCACTGTAAATATTATAATTTGTCTAGAAGACAACTAGACAAAATGGAAAGGCACCTTTGGATATTGCCCACAAACTTCAATTAGTTCCAAACCAAATCTCAGCCAGAGTAGAGCTTTGTTTCACTGCTCACTCAAGCAGTTATAAAGCTACTAGTTTCTAGAATAGGACGTGAACTGTTGAATTATGGCCCTACAGTCTCTTAAGAGGATGATCCAATACCAACATGTCTGTGGAAACATGCATCCTTGCATTTGTTTTGAGCTGTTTTCTTTTCATTCTGTGTCTTCTCCAGTCTCATTGTCCTGCATCTGTCTCTCTCTTTCTTTCTCCTTTTTAATATCAATATGGTACCAAACCTGAGCTCTGTATAGTCCATACTCCTTTCTGGCACGTAAATGTTTTACTATATCAAACAAATATTTTCTTCTTGAATAAGCAGCAATTGAAAAAATGTAGTAGTGAAGTGAGATCATGGCCTTGATAAGACCATTAACGCTCAAATGGTTCCACTACCCAGTGTCCATTGAGGAATCTATTCACAGCTTGGCTGTTAGTTTGTTCTGGAAGAAACTTTTGAGGTAGGGTTTATAGGCTGTTTGCTTGGTGAAATGAAATGAAATTACTTATTGACTACATATCAGTGATGCTTCTCTTTCATCTAGCAGAGACATCATTTCCCAGGATTAAGTATCCCCTTGGCTCTGTCCATGTATAACTAGTATTTCTGACATTTTTTATGAGAGATTCATAATGCTAAATTTTCTGTTTTGAATTGATGCATATGACTGGAAAGAAAAGACATTGATTGTTCCAGATTGCATAAACTAATGTTAATTGCTATTTTAAATGATACTTTATGAAAGTGGGAATACTATTTCTATACCACAACTGGAGTACCTCATTAAATTACATTCTCATAGGTTCATAGGTGTTTACTAGGCTAATGACCACAAAGGCCTTTTTAAGCCTATCCATGCATCCCAAACTGACAAGTTCTGCTACCCTTGATAAGTGTAAGCATGGGCCTGGGAGATGAACCATTTATAGGTTACCTGTGTCTATTAGTGACACAGGTATCAAACCAGGGATGAATTTCTGGGTTCCCATTCAATTGTCCAAGTTGCACTTGAATTGTATAGGGAGGAACAATGCTTCACATGGATGGGGGGCCTGTTCCATAGACAGGGTAGTCTTTGGGATACATTTCTATCTCTCCATTCTCTTTAATCACCTTTCCTGATATACATAACCTCAGTACTCCATTGTGTATAATGGTAATTTTCATATGACATGGTTGTGCACTATTAACAAATACCATGGTAGAATACAATGGCACGAGTGCCAGTTTTTATGAGTAGCACATGATATGTGCATGATGGGAATAGTCACAATAGATATCATATAGGGTACAAACTGACACAATATTTTTTATGCCACACCAAGATATTGTATGCAACACTGCGCAGGGACTGCTCCACAGCATAGGGAAGAGGCCTGCTCAGATGTACTACTGCTTCAATCAAATAGAGCAGCATCATGTACAGCTGTATGCTACAGCAGATGGCACAATGTAAAAGCAACAATCTCTACCCTTCCCCACAAACCCATCCCTTGCCATCCATGTATAATCAGCTAGGGAAGACAACCACTGTCATACCAGAGCAGAGTGTTACTATGCAGAGTCAACTGCACATACATTATTATGGCAAAACATACATGGATGTTTAATATAACAGTTTGCAGATATTTGCAAGAAAAACATCAAAGTCATAGAATGAGTGCACAGATAACACACATAAATACATGGAAACATTCTTGAAGGCTCTAAATAAAAATCTGCAAAACCAACAGAGACCTCCAAAGCAAACATCCAAACAACCTCCACCCCCCAACACAAACCATGAAACACATACTTCACAAAACCAGTGTGCCATGCAATCACAGCCAATAAGGCAAAATAACATACCCGACATAGTAGTAATAGATGACTCTATAGTCAGGCACACTGATGTCCCACTCACTAGGCTGAATAAGGAGAAGGTTACTGTTAGCTGCCTGTCAGGTGCCAGGATCCACCACATAACACAAGCACTCAGGTCACTCCAGAACAAGTACAAATATGTCTCTGTCATTGTCCATGTTGGTGTAAATGACCTGAGCTGTACCTCCCTGGACTACGTGAAAAAAGACATAGAGGAGCTCTCTGATCATGTAGCCCAGGCCAGTATGACCCTGACCCTGAGTAGCATCCTGCCCTCACCAAGAGTGATACCACAGTATAAAGAAAAAATTCTCGATTTCAACAATTGACTAAGTTTCTGCTGTCATTCAAAGGGGATCCAGTATCTATCCCTCTGGGATGACATGCTCGACAAGTCACGCTGCTTCACTAGAGATGGCTTGCACCTGTCACCCTTAGGCTTTTGAATACGTGCCAAGACTCTTGCCACCCCCATAGTGCCTTTTTTAGGCAAGGCTCAAAAGACAAACCCACCGCCGTAAATAGCACAAGTAAAAAAAACTGAAGGTAACGTTACTCAATGTCAGAAGTCTAAACCTCAAAATGCATGCACTCGAGGCACTCCTCAATATGGAGAAAATTGATATATGTGCAGTAACAGAAACCAGGTTTAAGGCTTCAGAGAGTACCCCAGCACTACCAGGCTACAACTCGTACTATACATTTCAGCCACAGAACCCAAACCAAAATACAAAAGGTGGGGGCATATCCATATTCATCAAGGATACCCACAACTCCAGGTTAGTGGCACAGCACGATGCTTCAGAGATCATCCACGTGCAATTAAGAATGGGCAAAACTGCAATTCAAACTGTAGCTTGCTATAGATCACCCACCATGTACCAGGACCCCATTCCGCATTTCTGGAAACACTGGGAAACATAAAGGTCCTACCAAACACCCTAATATTGGGTGATTTCAATTACCCAAACATTAACTTGGAGAACTATTGAAGTACTAACACCCTTGCCCAACTTTTCTTAGAATTTATAAACTCAAATGCCCTCGTTCAACTGGTCAACACTCCCACCAGAGGTAACAACATATTGGACCTGGTCATCACCAACATGGGCAACCGGTGTTCCACACCAAAGGTCAACCCCTCGCTGGTTAGATCTGACCATAAACAAATCACTTTGGATATCCATATTCCACTCCCACCCCCAGACAAGAAAGCCACCATTAAAAACTTTTCAAAAGCAAGCTTCACGTTACTTAAGACCGAGGTGGAAAGTTTCAAAGCCCCCATGCTGAAGGATAACACTGTCCAAGCTGCAAAATCCTTTACTAATGCATTCTTTGGGCAGCTACAGGAATGCATGGATCATGCCATCCCAAGCAAAACCAAGCCTCACTCCTCCAAGAAAAGAAAACTAGTCTGGTGGACTCCTGCCATAAACAAGCTATACAACAGAAGGACGAAACTAGTACAGAAAAGAGTAAAATCCCAAGAAGGGAAGACATCCCTGATCAGTATCAGCAAGAAACTACAATCCCTCATAAAATCATCCAAGGCGAGTTTCGAAAGAAAAATTGCCAAGGACTCCAAAGATAACCACAAGGCATTCTTTAGCTATGCCAAGAATCTAAATGGCAATGCTCGGATCTGCTCTGAGTTAGTGCAGAATGGCATAAAATAAACTTAACTGACCGATATCGCCAACATCCTGGCAGACAGGTTCAATGCAAACTTCACCCCCCGCTCACCCCCAAAAGGGCCCATAACCATACCAGAAGAATGTAGTGCCCCTGAAATCAGACACCCAGGTTAAAATAGCCCTCTCCAAAGCCAAAAACACAGCATCAATGGAACCAGACAGTGTCCCAGGCTGCATCCTACATGAGCTCAAAGATGAACTAACCCCTCATCTAAACACACTGTTTAAACTCAGCCTTTCCACAGGCTACATACCCATAGAGTGGCGCACAGCAATGATTATTCTGCTCCACAAAGGTGGAGCCACAATAGACCCGAGGAACTATCGCCCTATAAGCCTGACTATCTTGGTCTGTAAGGCTATGGAGCACATCATCATGGAACTCATTAACAGAGACATTGGAAACCTCCAAACACTGGACCCTACCCAGTTTGGCTTTAAGGGCAGATCATGCCTCCTAAACCTGGTGGACTTCTTTGAGACAGTTACCAAGGCTATAGACAAGGGAAAGGTGGTACACACAGCCTACCTAGACCTTGCTAAGGTCTTTGACACCATTCCCCATTCTGCTATTATAGACAAGCTTATAGACAAGCTCACCAGCCTGAAAATAAACCCCTACATCACAAGATGGGTTGCCAACTGGCTCATGGACAGAACCCACATGGTGAGAGTTGCAGGATCTAGGTTTGTCTCTAAACCGGTTACAAGTAGTGTTCCCCAGGGCTCTGTCCTAGGACCCCTCCTGTTCGGCATATACTTCTCAGAGGTACAGGCAAGCACAGGAGGACTATGGCTGACCAAGTTCACAGACGACTGCAAACTAGGGGCTATAATTGACTCTTTGGCTGACACAGACATACTCCAAAATGGTCTCACTGAGACAGATACCCGGTGTCAAAATCATGGCCTCAAGCTAAATGCCAAAAAGTGCATAGTCGTCTCCTTTGGAAAAAACAAAGTACCCACAAACTACCACATAGGAGGTAGCCCTCTAAATACGGAAGACGTAATAAGGGATCTGGGGACCCAAGTAGATAGTAATCTCATCTTTGATAATCACATTGCCAAAGTGGTTAGAAAATCCTTCTACATGGCCCACCTAATCACAAAAGGGTTCGCATCCAGATCAAGAGGTCATTGTGCCCCTCTACTCATCACTCATCAGACCCATCTTAGAGTGCAATGCCCCATTTGGGATGTATCTTACAAGACACCTGCAACAGCTGGAAAGACCACAGAAGTACCTCATCAAGAGAATCAATGGCTTCAAACAGATGCCCTATGCAGCTTGACTGTAGAAACTCCAGTTGTACTCGGTTGCATACCGCCTACTCAGAGGTGATCTCTGCCTGACATACAAGGCCATGTCCAACCCAGAATTGATGGACATGCTCCACCTAAAGAAAACCTTATCCCCTCGAGCCACAAGCTCTAGGGATCTAAACCTCACCACAACAATAAATAGGACATGTTGGAGGGATAGATTCCTGTCCCAGAGACTTTCCATGCTTTGGAACAAGATCCCAATCTACATTAGGCAGAGCTCCTCACTAACACTCTTCAAAAGAAACCTTGACGAGTGGATGGGAAACAAAAAGTTTACCTCAGGGATCACTTCAGTGGCTGTGCTGGACAGAGGCACAGGGAACTAATCTAAGGGGGCGGTGAAAGCCAACACATTCTGGCTAGGCTTATAAATGCCTTCAGGCAGATAGCCTAGTACCCACCTATGAACTATGCACAGCTATGTACAAGTGCATACCTATGTGCTGTGGTTCTGCATTCTAAGTGCAGTTCTAGCTTGTAAGGACTGGGTAGGGTATACCAAATGTCTGTGATAGTGCTTTAGGTGAAGATCCCTTTCACTAAAGCTACTGCTGGCACAATGGCACCCTGAGAGACTGGCAGCATTATGCTATATGTGATCATGCATAAATATGGGCTACAAGAAGTACATAATATCAGATACACCCCTACAATTGCAAATGCCTAAGGCATACAGTGACATGAGGTGTATGCCACCCTCCGTGCTATGTCTGTCATGCACATACCTCTCAACTGTCTAGGTTTTTTGCAAAATTTCCAGATGTTTGCCTCATATTTTTCATCTGTTCCTTATAAAATACAGGTTTTCTGGCACATTATTAGCAAATCACTGAAAACTGAAGTCAGAAAATGACAGGCATTTGAGTTTCAATCTCCGTACCCTGCAGAAAATTCATGCAAATGTAAGACCTGTTATTTTATCAACTTTCTAAGTTGATAATTAAAAATGGTCCTTATTTTGGGGCCTTTGTCCCTCCATTATTTATGGTTTTGTCCAGATTTCTTGCTCTTAGGGTTGCAAGGTATGATCATGCATACCCATGGTACAATTTGGTAGTATTTTTTTATAGTATATATAGTATGATAATGAATGTGGTGATTCTACAGCTCCCAGTAGGGCTCTTGACTAGATTGTCACTCAGCAGAATTATGGAGCTAGGGGCAATCCTGCTGTGGATGTGTCCTCCAGATATGCATCTACAAGCCTGGTGGCAGTGCTGGATGCATCCATTCTTCTCTCATTAGGGTCTGGAGATGTTAATGGCTGTGGAGATGCAGATCTGATGACTTACAGTGTCACTGCTCTCCTGACTGTAGTATGCCTGCCTTACTCATTAGCCTTATACCAGTTAAGCTCAATACATCAGCGACCTTTTGGACCTCAGGAAATGGTTTGCACCTAGACAACATTCAGTAACATGGGAAGACAAGGACCACAAAGAGCCTGAGCTCTGTCTTGGCCCACACTGTTCAGTTTATTCTACTATTGTTGCTCATGTTTACATTGCAAAAGGATCCACAAGCATGCATATGGGATGCATGTTGTCAATTGGTTGTGCCAGCCACCAATCATTTTTTCATGCACATTCAGCTGCCAGTGCTTTTGCACTTCCCCAATCCAATTTAAAGGGGTTATCTATTAGTGTACTGTTGGCTATTAACTTGCACATTGCATATCCATTATGTACAGATTTCACAGCATTATATAGGTTCCTTGGTATGACACATGGCATTCAGCTGATCTGCTACTAAAATTGTGCACCATGTCTCACCATGGTTTATTAGTATTAGCAATAGGCAGGTGAAGTGATTCATGAAACTTTTAATGTGCAATATCTCATTGAATATGCACATTGACCATGCTATATTTAAATCTTATTACCATGCCTGTACCCATCTGTGCTGAATTTCAGCCATTATGTTTATTATTTGGACAAAGGAAGTTGGATTTCAAATGCAGCACTGCTATGCTGCATTTTACCATATTAATTGTAAGTAGTATTGTACATTTATGTTAGTTCTGTTTGCTCATTGACATTATAATGTTATACTGTGTCACTGTGTATGTGCACTGTGTGATATTTATTGGTCTACATTTGTTTCTCTGTATAACCTGCTAAAGGTAAGCTAAATCTTTGTTAAAAGATGCCAATCATTGAGCTAGCTCATTCCTTACAGGTTGTGGTGGTGCAAATGATAAGTAGAGGAAGAGGTGGTGGCTAATGTGAAGCATAGGGTGTGCCTGGCTGTGTTATATGTGAATACCCCCAAAAGGTGACATATGTGGGACAAGGACTATTGTGAACCATAGTGCCTCCACAGATACAAAATGCCAATACTTGCAGATGATAAATTGGCTGCTGTCCTCAATGTCAGATGAATCATTGTCAGGTATCCCAAGTGATTTTTAATGTTGGGACCTCTGGTGCGAGTGATGAGTGGCAGCTGTGTTTGCAGGCTGCATACTGTGTTTCAGTCATCAACCTGCTGTCCCTCAAGTATTAATAGTGTATACCTACGTGCACACGTGTGTGTTTGTGTGTGTGTGTGTGTTTGTGTGTGTGTGTTTGTGTGTGTGTGTGTGTGTGTTTGTGTGTTTGTGTGTGTTTGTTTGTGTGTGTGTGTTTGTGTGTGTGTGTGTTTGTGTGTGTGTGTGTGTGTGTGTGTGTGTGTGTGTGTGTGTGTGTGTGTGTGTTTGTGTGTTTGTGTGTGTTTGTTTGTGTGTGTGTGTGTGTGTGTGTGTGTGTGTGTGTGTGTGTGTGTGTGTGTGTGTGTGTGTGTGTGTTGTGTGTGTGTGTTTTGTGTGTGTGTGTGTGTGTGTGTGTGTGTGTGTGTGTGTGTGTGTGTGTGTGTGTGTGTGTGTGTGTGTGTGTGCTTGTGTGTGCTTGTGTGTGTTTCTGTGTGTTTGTGTGTGTTTGTGTGTGTGTGCATTTGTTTACTTGTAGCTGGCATCCATGTCATTGCATGTTTGACATCTATAGCCAAAATAATGTATTTGACAAACTGAGTGGATGCCTTGTATTATAAAGATTATCTCCTCCAGTGTTGTATGGACCCTTATACATTAGTTTACATGAGTGTACAAGCAATCCATTACCTGTTGCGGAATGCAACTAGCTTATTAGTGGCAGATTAAGTGTACTTTAGATCTTTGGTGTTTTTCATACCATGCACACCCCACCACGCCATCAACACATTTTTTGGACCATGCCTAAAGTCACATGTTCATTTGGATTTACCTTCCTGACTGTTTAAAAAAAATAAAAAGCAAACAACTATCATTATAATTCACCAGTGCCTGGACCCATAAATTACTGTCACGTGATTGTGTGTGCACTTCAAATGTAGTGCACAAAGTAATATGAGTATGTTCCAGAATTGGGAAAAATAAACGTATTGAATACCTTTCTAATGTCAGAAGAGTGGGTAACAAACTTTTGTTAAGCACTCCTAAGTACTGTTAAGATTGGGTGTCACACTATGGTTAACAGCTGAATGTGCTAGTCAGAAAAGAAGAGCAGCAGAAGGTGAACACCTTTAAAATCTGTTAAATACTTCTTTATGTTATATTGCTAAACACAATGTGGCAGAATGAAGTGTCAAAAAGATTTTTAAGCTGTTTATTTTGCAGAAGGACACTTTGTTTCTGTCTGCTGTCTGTTTGCCAGCTCTAAGTGTTTTTTCCAGCTTGCAAAGGTTTTGTAACTGTAGTACATGGAGCAGATACAATTCTATGCTTTAGAAAGAATTATGGTTCAATCTCACTCATTGTATATATCAAGACTAATCTCTTGAGCTTTGCTCTTAAGTTGAATTGCTTGTCGTCCCTGTCTCAAGTACATAAATTTGTTATGATCACAGACCTGAGTAAATTTGTTATAAATAGAGATGAAATGATAATCCTCTTTTTTTGATTCTGTTAAAAAGGGTCAATACAAAGTATACCAAATTGCTTTACACAAATGCACAGCAGACCTTCAAAGGCAGATTATTAACTATTTAACTTGATCATGACTGCAAGACTAGCCATCAACTATAACATCATGTTTAACTGTGCGCACCTCAGATGTCTGATTTTAACATAAATGATTAAGAACCAATAATTAATGTATTTCAGGCTTGCCAAAATATACAGACAGGCAGTAGTTCAGCTATGCCAATTTATTTCATGCAAATACACACAAGACATGCAAGGCTAAACTGTTTATACTGAAAAAAAAAAAAACAAGAGGGTTAGTCTAAGCTTCTATCCACAAACAACCTCCACCCTCCTGCTCAGTAATTAAAACCATTTTACTGTGAACATCTATCTGACTGTCATAAAAAAGCTGACAATTTCTTACTATAAGAATGAACAGGGACAATTTAATGAATGCCATAAAAATGGATTTTTATTAAGAAGTGAACACATAGGTAAAACTGAGGACATTCTATGAAATCAAAAATCATTTACTTTACGTTGTATGCAGCCCAAAACATTCTTACTGTCCTGCCACCATCAAGTCAATGCAACTCAGCAATGCATGCCTCTCTCATCTTTTCATAGTGGCTTGGAGTCATGGCAGGTCACATACTGTATGCAAGTGAAACAGTGGCATTTCAATGTTTTATTTAAAAGAAAAGAAGGGAAAAAAAAGAAGCTTGCCAAGTTAGCCACTGTATGTACAGCACATAACCTAACAAAATAAGTTAGAAGTGCTGGACATAAAATATATATAGATATATTTCAAATGACCTTAAACTACTCATGGTGCTCACTGCTGAAGTGGGCTCTTGAGAAGTCCTGGACCCTGGGCTGCTGCCAAAATTGCTCCTGTTATGATCTGCCACTGTGACTGATGCCTGAGATATGTCTCTTGTGCCCTCCTGTATGTTTTGCGAAGGTGCGTTTTGCCGGTCTGGCATCAATTATGACTGTTTGTAGAACTATGTGCTGTATGTTCCATACCTTGACACAAATTCCATAGCTCATCCAATGTCTGCACATCTATCCAAAACCACTTCGTCTGCTGTTATCTTGCAAGACCAGTGTACAGTATTTGGGATCCACGGTGACATCCAGAGTTATGACATCAAGTAATTGGATAGTGGAGTGGCGTGCATGGCTGGGCTGAAGCAATGTGGACACTTAATTTCTTCTGTCACTCCTGCCCCGAGTTAAAATGTTTTTATCAGTCTGTTTCTGTGAACTAAATCATGTCTTTAGTGTAAAACTGACTATTTATGAGACTCATCAGGATTTCGAGCAGCTGGATCATTTCAAAAGTGCTTCTCCAGAAGAGAACTGTTGCTCTTGTTCAAGCTTTTGCCCCTCATGTCATCTGAGGTAGCAACCCTCCAAAAGAATCAAGTATTACTGGCACAGGTGGAGTTAGAGTTAAAGGAACTAAAGGATTGTGTAGCTTCTTTACAAAAGTCTACTGCCCAGAATACAGAGAAATGTGAGACATTAATAGGAGATCTGCTTCAATATTCTCCCAAGTTTGAAGATTTGGAAAATTGTACTAGATGAGCTCATGAGAGCTGTTTTGTTACCTATGACAGCAAGCTCTGTTCCTTTTTGCAATATATTTGTCTAAGGTTTTGCATGTTCCTGCATACCTTAATAGGAACATAGAAAGAATTCATCAGGTTCGTGATCTTTATAAGGGGAACTTGTTAGTTACAAGAAATACATGGGCAGTCGATATGTTTTGGTGGCAATGCAATCTGTCAGAATAAAAGACTGGATTGTAGACTAATGAAGGCAGCATGGCCTGCTGTATTTCAAGATGGACTGTTCACAAAATTTGTGCAAGTTGCAGAAAAGCATATTTGCTTATACGATTTTGTGAGAATTGGCTAGAAAGGTTCTGAGATCTGTCCTGCACTATGAATTTTGAGTATGAGGGCAAAGAGACATGAGAGGTGCACTGGAAGCAGAAAATGTTATCAATAAACAAGTGGAAAACATGGAACAAAAGAAAAAATGGTGGTGGGTACTGATCTGAGAAAGAGATGGAATGGAGGGCACTAAAGAATGCAATGGGGTCCTGAACTGTGAAATGGCAGTGGGTACTGATCTGAGAAAGAGATGGAATGGGGGGCACTAAAGAATGCAATGGGGTCCTGAACTGTGAAATGGCAGTGGGTACTGATCTGAGAAAGAGATGGAATGGGGGGCACTAAAGAATGCAATGGGGTCCTGAACTGTGAAGTGGCAGTGGGTACTGATCTGAGAAAGATGGAATGGGGGGCGCTAAAGAATGCAATGGGGTCCTGAACTGTGAAATGGCAGTGGGTACTGATCTGAGAAAGAGATGGAATGGGGGGCGCTAAAGAATGCAATGGGGTCCTGAACTGTGAAGTGGCAGTGGGTACTGATCTGAGAAAGAGATGGAATGGGGGGCGCTAAAGAATGCAATGGGGTCCTGAACTGTGAAGTAGCAGTGGGTACTGATCTGAGAAAGAGATGGAATGGGGGGCACTAAAGAATGCAATGGGGTCCTGAACTGTGAAATGGCTGTGGGTACTGATCTGAGAAAGAGATGGAATGGGGGGCACTAAAGAATGCAATGGGGTCCTCAACTGTGAACTGTAGAAGTGATTTAAAGCATTCACTTACTACTGGCTTATTTTACTGTAATGATGTTTAATAACCTTTCTTTTTTCTTCTAGTGTTGACATTATTGTAAAAAGGGTAATGGGTCTATGGAATGCTTAAGAATATACAGTTATAATATACATCTGTTTCCACTGCATGATATTTAACCATTTCTATGCTTTTCTGGCATACAACAGAAACAAAACTGGGAATACAGCTGGTGAGGAATTTATTAGCTTTTTGCTTCTTTTATTTAAAATAAGTGTTTGGTGTTAGGTGGCGGGCTTATAGACATTCATTTTTGTGTTCTCTTCCTTGTTAGCTAATACTTTCCCACTTTTATCTTTTAACTTGCAACTCCTATATGTAAAGCTTGTTAATGAAGAAGGGGTTGTGGTGAATGCAACACAGGTGAGTGCATAAAAGTGTAACTAGAAGGGCATAACTTCTTCCTTGCCAGAGCTAATTGTTCTGTCAGTTTTTTTTTTAAGATATGTGCTTTTTCTTAGTGCAGGATCAGAAAATTAATCTTTTCCTAATTGTTAACTTTCTGCTGCTGGTATGATTGTACTAATTGTAAGTTCATTCTGTTGTGGTGATTTTTTTTCTTAGTGGGGTCTTAAAGGGATTTCTAAAAATTAGGCTTATGGTAGGGGGGGGGGCTTCCTGTTATCTTCTAGTGTCTTTTTCTCCTGATTGACCAAAGGGGAGAACACTCCACCCCATAGCCTGGAGGGTACCTTTGAGTCTCTCTTTCTTTCTGGAACAGAATCTACCTATCTGATTGCCTAGGGCTGTGGGGGTGGAATCCATAGAAAAGTGAGGTTATCAAGGCAGCATCTTTTTAGAAAAACTGTTAAGCTTTTTTCCATGGAATGTGGGAGGTAGTTCACATCCCTTTCAAAGATCTAGGATTTTCCAGTGTATAAATAGACAGGAGGCAAAGAATTTGGGATTGAAGGAACAAAACAAAGTCAGGGAAGCTGTAAAATTCAAAATAAAATAAAACAATTTCCCCACAATTATAGTGAGCCACAGCCTGAGAGGGGGGAAGAGGGGAATTCTACTCATGTTCCATCACTTGGTTGCAGTAGAGGCCATGCAAAGCAGAAATAGTGAGGTAGGATGATGGTAGATATGGCAAGGTGTGATAAATATAGAGATATGCACCACTGGTAACCTTTATGCTCCTAATTCTGATGATAGTTTTTTTTTTGAATTTTTTTTTAATATTTGGTCAAAAATTACAGATTCTGCTCAGTTTAGTGTTTTGATGGGGATTTCAATGTAGCAAATCAATGTAACAAAAGACTAGCTAGGCTTTATAAAGCTAGGGAATACCATGTAAAATGTTGAGTGTTCTTGTAGTCTTGGATATCTACATAGTTGGATTGATAGCTGGATGATATATAACCTGGAAAATCTACTCCTACATTTTTAAGGGACGTGAAAAAACAAATTTGTCAGATCCATCTAATTTTTAATTTTATACCACATTACTTGTTCTCCTTAAATAATGATAATAATAATAATAATAATAATGATAATAATAATAATGAATTACTTCTTTTCCACGTTTGTTTGTCCACCACTGGCACATTTAACCTATTGGACAGTACTCCATTGATAGTCATGATTAATTTTGAGTCTCAGGGGACAAAACTGTGGGTTTGGAGATAGGTCCACAATAACTGGACATAGAACCATAGTAGGGTTATACTTAGATGTTTAGTTCATAATAGGATCACTAGAAATATTACCCCAGATGCTCTGCTTAATATGAGATGGTGGGAAGGCTACAGGGTAGCATTAAGGGAGTACATTTTGGAGTGGGAGGGTTTCTGAAAGATAATGCAAACAGACTTCCTCAACTGATTTTCAAGGGAACATTACTATGTTCAACAAAAATTAGTACAGCGAGAACGTAGTTGATACTGGCAAGCAAGGAAATCCCAACTCAAGACCAAAAAAAAGTCAGACAGTATGCAATGTACAATATATACATTCGGTTCTAAAGTGGGTCAATCCTTACTAAATCTTGGAAGAGGAAAAGAGACTTGGAAAGGAGATAAGGATATAGTGTATAAGTGGATCTGTCCTGTGTTGAAGCAGGAGCATTTGGCTTAGAAGGACAATTTTTTGAGTTGAATTCTGAATTTGGAATATGTTTTGATTACCTTAGACTGACAGGGACAACTTGCCAAAGAGCAGGAAGGTGCAGTGCTCTGCCGTTTGGTTCTAGGGGTAATGAGAGTTGGTGTAGCATGTGAGTAGTGTCTCAGGTTGTATGAGGTTTTTCCATGAAGTCAAGCTGCAAGAGGAGTAAATGTGTAGTGTTGGGAGACTTTTGTAGAGTTGAGATCCTAACAATAGGTAAGAACCTTGTTTGATGGGTAGCCATTTAGCTTTTTGTAGGGTAATAGTGATACTCACAGAGATGCATGTTTGTAATGAATCAGCACATGCTGTTAGAGATAGTCTGTATTGTGGCAATGTTTTTCTTGGAAGCAGAAGCAAAAATTGGAAGCCCATATTCAACCTAAGAAAGGAGAACTTCTTTGCCAATGGTTGCTCTGGGGGTTGGGATAGAAAAAGGGAGATCTTTTTGGCCCAGAACAGGAGGGACTTTATTTTGGATCTCACTTTATTCATGTGAAAATGGGAGTTTAGTGACTGATCAAGCCATAATCCTAGGTATTTGAATGTGGAGGTTGTCTCTATGGAGTAGTTGTATAAGTTAGAGATAGTTAAGAGTCTGTACTTGGTGAATTCCCAGCAGGAATAAACACTGACTTAACTAAAATAAGGATGGGATGGGGTTTTGTACGTGTGATTAAATTAATGTTGGTAAAATTCTGGAAAACTAAGTCTTTCTCCCAACAATATTATATTTTAATAACTTTTTAATCAATACTTAGATAAAACTGTTTTTAAATCCATTGATAATTTTGCTGGCACTCCTGAATGTGTGAAGGAATTTTAGAAATGTTGTAATTCAATAGTCTCTGTAATTTCAATTTTGATTATATTATAGTGTTTTAAGAGTAGGCAATTTGACTTGTAAATGGTGTAAATGTATTTATTTTTTTCTGTCAGTTTGTTGCTGTATTATTTCTGTTATTGTTGTTAAATAGCCATGTCTTTACATGTGTAATGTTCAGTATTTTTATTTATGGTTAATAGTTGACTGTTCTTCTGTTTGTTTGTTGAAATGCATAAAATGCAGTTAAAGTAATTGGATGTGCATTTTATGGAATGGCAGCATCTGACACAGAAATATGATCCATTATAAATTTTAAAATTGTTAATTTTAATACAGCATTATCAGTAATGTCTGCTGTTGTTTAACCGTATGTTTATACCTTTATTCAGCTACGCATAGATCACTATGACATGAGCCATGATGTTTTAGGCTGCTTTGGCAAGCTTACATAAAATGAAAGCCAGATGGCAGTGTTGAGGATCAAAATATTCTTAAGGTGCTGTGGTAAATGCATCTGCTCAGTGTTACTTGAAAGCTAGGCAGAGTACCTCTGGATTAGCAAAACATAACAGTGCTCAGGGTATTATCTTTCATTTTTAGAGAAATCACACCCCTTAACCTCCTTAATGAAGCATACAACAGAGTGGTAAAAAATTACTCTTGCCAATAGACGAGTCTCTCATTCAAGGCAACCATTGTTGATCCTGTCTTAGTAATGGAAATGTGGATTAACTTTTTGTTAGATATTTGAAGTTCATGGAACTTTTACAGTACTGTTCAGATGTGTTTTGTGATTGTTAGAAGCATATGATTCCATTGCCTTAAATATTTGAAAGTGATACTACAGGGGTACTGTGTCTTTATTCTACTACTATGTGCAGTTTAATTTCTATGTCTGAATTCATGGCTTTAAGAAAAAACATTAACACAGAAATAGGAGTTTGTAAGGATGTTTCTCATCTCCAATCCTGCTCACGGCATTCATGGCAGGATATCAAAACACAACCAAGCTCTAGACATTATGAACTATGTTGATTTGATGCTGCATATTTCTTGTTTGAACAAAATCTTGTCCTGTTAGCCTCAAGCAGCAATAATCTCCATCTTTCAGTGGAAAGTGAAAAAAATGGGATGAAAATCAGTTGCTCCAAATTGGAGGTTATGGTTCTCTCACAGAAAAAGGAGAACACCATCTCTAACAGAAGAGGCAGCTTCATGTGGAGGATTGTTAATACATTGGAGTCCCACTAATGAGCTAAGGAAGATAGGGAGGGCATTAAGAGATGTATCATCAGATAGAGACAGTGATAGCAGTACAGCTAATGTTATACTTGACTGTGGTGCTGAAGACAACTGAGTCATATTAAGTAGCTCTCAATTTACTACTCAGTCAAGGACCCCATTCTCATCTATGGTCATACGCTATGGGTAATATTTGAAATGATGAGGTCATAGATACAAGTAGCTAAATTATGATCCTTCATTGGATTGCTAGCTCGCTCTCCATGATACAGTATGGTGCCTGGAAATCCAGTCAGATCTCAGATTTTATCTTCTTGTCCTCCAGGTTAAATGGAAACAGGTGGAAAGAAGCCCTGGGCAGAACCTGGACACATCAGATGGATTTTATCTTTCAGGTTCATTAGGGATACCTAGGCACTCTGAGATTGATCAAAAATCTTGTTGCAAGGAAATGAAAATTGTGGTCTTCCCTTCAGAGAGTGCTACTACTGTGACCTTTACCAGAAAATGGTTGGTGGGTAGATAGATAGGTAGGTTAAGCAAAATGAAATGTTCCTCTTAAAAACATCTATATATCACTTGGTATAAAGGAGAGAAAAATACCCAAGAGATAAAAAGAAAATGTCAATAACTAGAGAAAGGAAAGAAAATATGACTGCAGACAAAACCAAGATAGGATGAGAGCTGTAAGCAATGAAAGAGTGAACTAGGTAAATAATAGCAAAGAGAAGAAAAACAAGAAAAGTAACTATTGTATAGTAAATAACTGTACTATGAGGAAAGCATGAGCTGAGAGCTATGCTAACATTTTCTCAAAGAGCTTGTATAATTTTACTTATAACAGATACTATGAAAAACATGTCTGAGGTGCATGTTGACCTATCCTATAAAACAGCCTTTGATGGTAGACAAGACTTCTTGGCCATCTAACCCACTTATTTTCAGGATCTTGAAGTTTCTACATTCCTTGATTATTTATTTCCACCACCCCAGTTTTGCTTGGTAAAACGGCAACTGAATGGCTTAAACTCCACTTAATCCACCACAACAGATTATATGATAAACCAAAACAAGATTTAATGTAAGTGCTTTCGCTGGAAAAAATGTTCCAGCTTCTTCAGACTACAAACAGTAAAATACTTAGAAAAAACACCTTTTAAAACAATTCAAAAAACAAACTACTAATAGAGTTTGTTACCCCTCCTGATGTCATACACAAGCATTTAAGAATTAAAGCTACAGGGGGTTACTTCAACGTAAAACACACTAGGATGCTTAAGCAACCTCACAGCACCATCATTAAAGTAAATAAAGAATTGTTTTTGAAAAATAATTTTTTAAAAATAAAAATAACAATAACAACAATACTGAATTTGTGTACTACAAATAACACCTTAAAATTGTATCCTTTACATGGTCGAGATATGGCTATGTTAAGTCGCTCACAGATCTAATATACTATATTTTTATAAAGTAAACTATGATGTGTGAGACCAACAGCTTGGTCTTTAAAAGAATTTTTTGAAGAACTACTAGAACAATGACAAAGACTTTGCCGATGTATACAAACCATACCCACTTAAAGGCCTCATTACAACACAGTTTAAATCACCAACATTTAGGCACATATGAGATACTACACATTGTTGATACTGTGGACTAAGCAGGTAATATTAACAGACTACAAACCTACGTGATGGATCGTGTATGCCTTAAGTCCACCTATTCTCCTAACACTAAACTATTCACCTAGCCCAAGCCTTCTTTTTAAGCAGGCAATTAATGGACAGGGCTTCATTTAACCCCGGTAGGGTGTCCGAATTTGCCAGGTAAGTTCAGCTTCTTCTAATGCCAGCTCCCAGGGACTCCCTCTTAAATTTCTTTCTATTTTTTCTAACACTACAAACAAAACCTATGTGTTGGGCAATCCACGATATGTTTGGCTAGGACATTTGTGATGACAGAATTATTGATACTATAAACATGTTCATAGATTTTTTACTTTTCCTTTTGGTTTTCCCTATATAGAAAGCCTCACAGTGGTCACAGACAGCTGCGTAGACCACCCCTTGAGAATCATAATTGAATTTAGCATCCAGTATATATTCTCTGTCTCTAATAATTATCTTTCTTGTAACTTAACATAGTTATGTTGATGGCATCTACCACATTTAAACATGCCTGTGTGTACGGTCACTGTTTTTTGGGGATTCTATACTAAATTTTTCAAGTTTAATCCTCTTCTATAAGTAAACTGGGGCACTTGACCAAAAGTTCTTAATGCATGGTCATCTAAAATAAACCCCCAGTTTTTAATTATGACTTCCTTGATAAAATGAGAATCCAAAGAGAAGGTTGTCAAGAATCTAATGGCCTGCCTATCAGTGGGAACTTGGGAAGAATTAATCTCCATCTCCAATTGTGGCTCATCAAAACAGACATCATAACCTTTCGAAACCAAAGGGGAAAAGTAGCCTGTGCATCTTTTATTAATAACTTCATTGAAAATGAGTTCAGTGAATGCCTGAGGGTAACCCCTTTTGTTAAACATAGATTTTAACAAATCACATTCCTTAATGAAATCATCAAAATTAGAAACCATTCTTGCTGCCCTTACTGCTTGCCCCTTGACTACTGCTTTCTTTTGATGCAAGGGGTGGCAGCTTGAAAAATGTAGGAATGCATTAGAATAGGTGGGCTTACAGAAAATGGTGGTCCTAAATCTGTTATTCAGGGTATCTTTGGAAAGGTGGGATGTCGAGTTAATCTATCTCATCATAACCTATTTGGTAGGTGAATTCAAGAAAATCCGTAAACTTTGTTTTCTCATCTATAAATACTTGAATTAAAACTGCTTCACCTTTCCAAATGAGGAACATGTCATCTTGTTAACGTGTATACCAAGTTACATGTTCTCTACATTTTAAATTGTTAAACAAGAATACCCTTTCCCAGTAAGCCAACACACTATTCGCAAAACTGCTACCACAGGGGCCCCCCATGGCTACCCCAATTTTCTGCAAGAAAAACTGGTTCTCAAAAAATAAAAAGTTATTATTCAAAACTAATTCTAACAAACTTTCTATGACATTGATATCTTTGTTGTCAAGCCCCCTGAGATGGAGAAATTCTCTAACCCATTCTACACTAAGTTTTTGGGGAATAACGGTGTACAGATCTTTAACATCCACTGTGACAAATAAGAAACGGTCATCAAAAACTCTCTTGTTTATATTCTCAAGAAAATGCCAAGAATCATGGCATATTTGGGGCTCAGATCTAACAATAGGTTTTAACCTAGCATCCACAAATTTCACACATGCATATGTGATAGACCCTCCAACATCCACTATCAGTCTAAAAGGTGGATTGGTGAGGTCTTTGTGGATCTTTGGAATCCAAAGAATTTTGGAATTATGGGTGCTGGCATAGTTAAGTAGTGTAGCCTATCAATATCAATACTCCCTTCCAAAAATAAATCATTAGGGGTGTTACTGATTGACCTGTAGGCTCCATTCACTTGGTTAAGACTAACCTGTTCATACACTATACTGTCTAAGCCAACTTGCATTCTGCTTACATAATCATGCTGATCCATGAATAGTAAACCACCACCCTTATCGGGTTTCATAACTCGCACTTTACATGTATTTAACAAATCAATAAATGCCAGTTCCTCACTGTCAATGTTCTTACACTTATTGGCATACCATGTATTGTTCACCAGCAACCTTCTGAAATCAATTTCACAAGCTTTTTCAAACAAAGCTAGAGTGTCTTGCAGCTGTGGGTTAAACAGGCTGGAAACCTTTAAGTTATTAGTCAGTGTGGAATTGGAACCCATAAGGTGTGAAAGATTGAGCTTACAAACAAAAAGTTTAAGGTCTATGCTGGTTTTGACCAAATTGGCCCTTTTGTCAGGAACAAAAGTCAGCCCTTTAGAAAAGAAGTTGACCGTATCCTTATCCACCTGGAGTGAACTAAAATTGAAAATTTAAAAGTCCCCCTCTGTGCTCACCAGGACATGTGGCAAAATCCCTCATATCTCCTCCTCCGATTCTGCCGCCTCCTGTTCTGGCCCTGCCTCCTGTTGTTGGTGTGCCAGTTCGAAAATTGCTGTTGTTGCACTTCATTGTTCAACCGAAAACCCTGATTAGGGTTATTCTTGAGATTAGAGTTATTACTATGACCAGCAGGAGTAGTGCCTTCCGTTTGGTCAACATACTGAGGCACCTGTCGTTACTGATTATTCCTGATTCGTTCACTATGGCGGACCCATGGGCTACTATCATTGACTGTACCATTCATGGACTCATTATGATTACTTTCATCAACATTAGTCTGGCCAATATGACTCAAACCAACCCCATTGAGACTGGTGTTAGTGCTAAATGGAGGGGCTGGATAGGCAGAACCTTTTGAATACTCATTCATGTCTCTAATTATTTTCTTCTTTTTAGTTTCAACATCCTTACAAAGACTAGCTTCAATGCTGCTGAATATGCATGCATATTCAAATCTGTATATATCATATTCATCTGCAGCAATAATATTTTTTTCTAGTGTTATTAAATCATTTCTAAGCATAGCAATCTGTTCCATATAATTCTTGATTAAAATACTAAGGGATTCCAGACCTTGCTTATCAAATAGGGCTTTAAGCTCCAAATGGAACGGTGAGCCATTTACTAACCCAACCTGGTATCACCACTGCCGTAATCCTTTTGGAATAATTTTTTTATTGATTCATTCTTCTAGGTAGGAAACTTCCAATTGAAGTTTCCTACATTTATATAATTTTTGGTCAAATTCGTTTAACAACCCCACCATGGAGCTTATATTACTGTTATTATTGTTATTGCTAGCCCCATCTTTGACAACATTAGTATTAAAAAAATAAGTTTGTCTCAGAAATACCTCAGTTGTTGGGTCATCACTAACTCTCTGCACTTGACCCATTCTATTACTGCCGTGCAGATCAAGTTGCCCCTGAATAGTTGGCCTCGTTAGGCCGTCTTCGCACACTCCTTGTGGGTGGTTTTGAAGAACCAAAGTTGTTCTGTTGCCATCTATGAGACTGAAATGAGGAGGTTGAGGCTGTTCAAATTGTTGGCTACTAGGTGCACCCGCATCTGCAAGGGCTGACTGCCCTATATTAGCATCCAAACGTTGTGACAAGGTGTCTACTTTCTTTAACAATTGCTCCACCAAAATGATGAGGTTATCTGCAGCATTCACTTCCAGGGAGCCCGAAGGTACGTTGTTACTTCCATTCTCTTGAGTAAAGAGAAGTTTTTGCTTACAAGGTAAAAAAAATGTTTACACATTTAGGTAAGCACAATGTAAGCAATTATTACAGTATCTGAAAGTATACCCTGCTTGGTTTTCAAACTTTTTTACCAGCTCTTTTTACTGTTTTTAATCTGAAAGAATGTAAACTATATTATATTTACAGCAGAAAGAAAAATAAGGGGTGTAATGGTAAACAGGACAGGAGACTTAGAACGAAGAATCTGGGGCGGTATATGTATGGGAATTTTGGTAAAATACAAAAAGTACAATATTTTACTTGAGGAACTAAGCATCTAAAACATCACATCTATAATGGGCTTGAGTTTCAAACCCCAAATGGGAAAGCCAATTACTTGCTTGTTTAGAATTCATGTTTTTCTAATTATAAAACCAATTTGTGATGAATTCTAATGTCAAAAATTATCTTACAGATTTTACCATAGTATACATCATACACTGCATGTCATTTAATATGATAGTACTTGGTAGAGAAAATCTTTTAAATACCTCATAGTTTATGTCTGGCAGCCGTTGATATATATTCCATTGTAATTGGTATTATGTTTAGGAATAGATTTCAGCAATGCAAAAATTGGAAAGTGCAACATTACCTGCATATAAAGCCTATATTATTGATTTATTTATTCATTCATTTATACATTTATCTATTTATCAATCTATCTATCTATATATCTTTGTTTGCCAGGAAGTTCCAAGTGAGGTTTATCAGTGGAGATCACTAAAGAAAATCTCCATGTTTTGGGCAAGTACATTTAAAGAAAAAAAAAATAATAATGATATTTTGTAAAATATAGAGTTTACATAAAAGCATAATTATATGAAAACAGCTAAATCACATTATATAACATACAGTAGCCTATGACTTTATGGAAATACATTTTTCTATGAGGTAGTTGGTTACAGAGAACTTATACAAATGCATAATGGATGTATTATGTAATGTGCTTATCAACTGGAAGTACAGAGAATGGTAGCAAAGACAGCAAAGGGATTTAGCAGGAGGTAAAAATTAAGAGGACAAATAGTTGTATGCTTGTATAGACCTGTTCTAAAGACAATAGAGGCAGTGGTAGTTACCTGGGAAATGGAAGGGTGGAGTGGCAGTCTGTAAAAGAGTAGTGCAAATGACAGTTGTGGGAGAATATACAGTGACATGTGAAAGATTAGGGTACAAAAAGGTTAAGTAAAGTGGGTGTAACTTTGGAGTTTAGGTTGAGTATGGTGGAGGGTAACCTGGGGGTGCTGCATGAGCACAACCAGTTATTTAGCAGGTGTTTCTTTAGTGACGTTTTGAAGACATGCTGGATGTCTACCTGACTTATTTTAGGGAGGATTTGCTTGCAGATTTTTGCTACCTGGTTTTGTCCTGCACTGTTACTGGATTTTGTGATGAATAGAAAAGCTTTGTTGTTGGATCACAGGGCTCAATTAGTGGTAGAGAGTTGTAGTATTTCTTTCAGGGCTGGCATGTTTCTGGGGAGTTTATCAGTTTATGGTCTGTAATTAGTTGATGGTAATTGAGGTAGTTTTAAGTTCTAGCCAGTTAAGGCTTATTAGTTCAATCCAGTGATGTTTTTAGTGCAATGCAGTGTTGTTGTTGTTTTTTTTTTTAATGATTATTTGCAGGAAATTTTACACTTTTTCTATCGACAGTCTCTAATTTATTTTTGATGGTCAAGTTCAGATTTGTAAAGATGGGTGAGGCATGCAGTAAGGATGGAAGTAGGTATTTTGTGCTGTGGTTTTCCCTGGGGTTATTAGTGAGGAATTCCCTAGTCCTGTGGAGGGATCCTAGTTTCTATTTTTTTAAACAAGTAACATCTTTATTAAATTATCACTTATGAAATAGATAGTCATATATTTACATAAATTACCTGTATAAATATGTCTCATAGCATAAGATGGCTCTTATACTAATTAGCCTTTCAGTCCAGTAGTACATGAAAAACACTGATGTAGTATTGTTACTATCTTCTCTGTTACATCAAGATAGTCAGTCCCCAGACATGCTCCACTTAATGAAATCCCAATCCCTCCAAGCTACATACTCTAGGGACCTAAATCTTGTCACCACAATAAACAGAACATGCTGGAGGTATAGATTCCTGTCCCTGAGACTTCCCATACTCTGGAACAAACTACCTATCTATGTCAAACAGAGCTCCTCATTAGCACTGTTCAAGAAAAATCTTGATGATTGGATGGGAAATAGGAAATTCACCCCGGGGATCACTTCTGTGGCTCTGCTCGACAGGGGCACAGGAAAATTATTTTCTTGGGTGGCAAAGCCAGGGTACATTTTAGAATAGGTTTATATAGGCCCTAGGGCCAATAGCCTAGTACCTACCTATGAACCTATTCAAGCACAAATGTTAGACTTATTTTGTTCTGTGCTGCATAGGAAAGTATTTTAGATAGTCACCACATTTTGCAAGAGTTCAAGATAAAACACACATCTTCTCACTGTACACACAGTTGAATATCAAAGTAGCTTAAATGCTTGTTAATTGTTCTTTGACTTAGAAGCAAGAGAAGTCAGTTAACAGCTCTTGAATTACAATGATCATTTTGACACCTCGTGAAAAAAGATCTGTCAGCACTTGTACTAAAAATTGGAAGCCTACATCCAGTTAATCTATTTTATATTGTTGAGCATTTACAATTGCTGTTAAATTAGAGTAATACAAGCTACATGAACATGTGCTAGACAATCAAGAGGAGACGGTTAACACCCATACTACACCTTAAGCAACACATAGCCCTTCAAACCCTCACTACCAACACCCAGACATAGCAACACTCAACCCACATATGCGGAGGCCCTTAACATTAACCTGCCCAAGCAACAAGGACTTCTGAAGCTGAAACGCAAACAAACACCAATCACAACCAAAGTATCACATAGCTCACAACACCAGTGTGCCACCCAACAACAGCCCCTAAGGCAAGACAACATATCCAACATTTTAGTCATAGATGACTCTATAGTCAGGCACACTGATGTCCCACTCACCATGCAGAACAAGGACAAAATTACAGTCAGCTGCCTGTCTGGTGCCAGGATATGCCACATAATGCATGCACTCAAGTCACTCCACACCAAGTACAAATACGACTCTGTCATTGTCCACTTTGGAGTGAATGACTTGAGACGTACCTCCCTGGACTACATGAAAAGAGACATGGAAGAGCTCTCGGATCATGTGGCCCAGGCAGGTATGACCCTAGCCCTAAGTAGTATCCTGCCTTCACCCAGAATGATACCACAGTATAAGGACAAAATGACAGACTTCAACAATTGGCTAAGCTTCTGGTGTCATTCAAAGGGGATCCAGTATCTGTCTGCCTGGGATGACATGATCGACAAACCATGATGCTTTGCCAGAGATGGTCTGCACCTGTCACCCCTGGGATTCAGGTTACTGGCTAAGGCTCTTGCCACTCCTATAGTGCCTTTTTTAGCCAAGGCTCAAAGGACAAAACCACCACCGTAACAGGTACAAGTATGCAAAATCTGAAGGTAATGCTACTCAATGCTAGACGTCTAAACCTCAAAATGCACTCTCTCGAGGCACATCTAAAAATGGAGAACATCGATATCTGTGCAGTAACTAAGACCTGGTTCAAGGCACTGGAGAGCACCCCTGCAATACCAGGCTACAACTCTTACCACACTTTTCAGCCATCAAACCAGGACCGAAACACTAAAGGTGGAGGAGTGTCTATATTCACCAAGGATATTCATACCTCCAGGCTAGTTGCCCAACACAATGCATCCAAATTTCTACAGGTGCAACTAACACTAGGTAAGACTGCAATCCAAATAGTAGCTTGCTACAGATCCCCCACCATGCCCCAAGAATTCTCACTACACCTTTCTAAACATACTGGAAAATATTAAGATACAACCATACACCCTAATACTGGGTGATTTCAACTACCCTTCCATTAACTGGAAAAACTATTTGTGTACCAACACCTTTGTCCAACAGTTCTTGGAATTCAAAAATTCCAACACCCTGGATCAACTAATCCATATTCCCACCACTGGCACCAATATCCTGGACCTGGTCATTACCAACATGGGAAATCGATGCTCCACACCAGTGGTCACCCCCTCGTTGGTTAGGTCTGACCATAAGCTAATCACCTTTGACATCCACATCCCACCCCCCAGTAAGGAAACATCCATAAAAAACTTCTCCAAGGCCAACTTCATGCTACTCAAGTCAGAAGTGACAAACTTCATGACACCCATGCAGATGGGAACTGAAAGTTTGACTGCCGAATCCTACACTAAAGCACTGTATGAGCACATCCTCTCATGCATGAATCATGCCATCCCAAAAAGAACCAAGATGCTCTCCTCCAATAAAAGGAAGCCAGTCTGGTGGTCCACTGTCATAAACTAACTATACAACAGAAGGAAGAAACTGTTGCAGAAAAGAGGAAAATCCCAGAATGCAAAAAAACTCCTTTACCAGCCTCAGTAAGAAGCTGAGATCCCTCATAAAATCCTCTAAAGTTAGTTAAGAAAATAAAATTGCCAAAGATTCCAAAGACAACCACAAGGCATTCTATAGCTATGTCAAGAATCTAAATGGCAATACTCAGAACTGCTCTGAGCTACAACAGAATGGCATTAAATATACTGATCCCAAGGACATTGCCAATATCCTGGCAGATTGATTCAGTGCCAACTTCACCCCCCTCTCATCCCCTAAAGGGCCCATCTCAATACAGAAAAATTGCCAAATTCCAGTAATCACGGCCACATGGGTAAAAAATGCACTCTCCACAGCTAAGAATACAGCATCCATGGGACTAGACAACATCCCAGGCTATGTACTACATGAACTACAAAATGAACTGGCACCTCACCTAAGTGTCATGTTTAATCATAGCCTCACTTCAGGCTTCATGCCGACTGAGTGGCGCACAGCTACAGTTATCCCACTCCACAAGGGGGATCCACCTTGGATCCTGGGAACTGCCGTCCCATCCATCCGACAAGCCTGATCTGCGAGGCCATGGAACGTATTATCATGGAACTTATAAACAAAGACATTGGCAACCTTCAAACACTGGACCCCATCCAGTTTGTGTTCGTGAAGGGCCGATCGTGTCTCCTGAACCTGATTGACTTCTTCAAATCAGTCTCCAGAGCTGTGGACGAGGGTAAGACAGTCCACACAGCCTATCCGGACCTCGCCAAGGCCTTCAACATCATCCCCTACTCTGGAATCCTAGATAAACTTACTAAGCTGGGCATAAATCCCTACATCTCTCAATGGATTGCCAACTGGCTTACTGACAGAACCACACTGTAAAAGTAGCTGACTCCAAATCTAGCTCCAGACAAATGACAAGTGGAGTACCTCAGGGTTCAGTCCTGGGACCGCTCTTGTTT
>NC_056735.1:248556573-248671573 GCF_019279795.1 Protopterus annectens
TAAAAATGTTTCTTTTAAAAAAAAAATATATATATATATATATATATATATATATATATATATATATATATATATATATATACATATATATATATGAGCTATATAATTTAAAATTAAACAATCACAATTATCCAAATAAAGCCAGACTATTGAGGAAAAATTAAAGAATCAGAAACAAGGGACAAAATCAGGAACAATTTTTTAAATATTTTTCTTATGTATTTACAAAGTTGATATAATAACCAGTGTTGCATTATCGAGCATGTTCTGAAGGATACAACATCTGAAACTCATGTGACTGCCATTATTTACTGGCCGAAATTCAAAACCGTTTAACAGAGAGCCACACATTTTACAAGAAACATTGCTTTGCTTAAGAATTCCAGACAGAACCAAAAATAATTGGGGGAGGGAACAAAGACCCCAGAAAGACAAATTTTGTTTTTTTATTTTTTTATTTACTTGTTAACCTTGTAACTCACTGGAGAAATGTCCTTTTTTAGGGTATGAGTGAGTTAAACAAAGGTTGGATGATTCAAACCCTGTACATTTAACTAAAGCAGTCTATTAGGAGCTCAAAACATTGTGTCAGTTTCAGACAACTCATATTCATTTACAAAAGTTTAACAGAACAACATATATTGCATGGGCAAGCATTTTCTGAACAATGAGAACTATGAGATTCCCTTAATTTACTAGTGGAAAATAGAAAGTCAATAAAGGTTTGGCAGGTGGTGTGGAGGATTGTTACCCTGCTCTTGATGAACAGTGAACAGGGTTTTATTCTTTCTACATAAACATTTACCTACTGTGTGATATGTCACTTAACCTGATAACATTAAGTGAGGCATTTTACGCACACGCACACACATGCACACACACCCTCAGCTGTGGTTCATTCATTTCCTGCTCAGAATTCCCATTCAAGCTATGCTGAGAGAGAAACAGTAAGTAGACATTGCAGTTGTTCTCCCTGCCTATCAAAATTTCTACGTGAACAGAAACATAAAGCAACTTTAACCTTGGAATGCTTCTGAGGGAAAACAGAATGCTGTAGTATAACAAGCAAAAGCAATGGTGAAATGTAACAAGTAAAGCAACATAACTCTTTCATTTGTACAAGAAACGTCCTGATGAGGAAAATGGAATCCTGAAAAAACTGTTCAGGTATTCCCAATGACTTGGTCACTGGGGAGAGAAGGGAGGCATACATTTTCACAAGGAAGCACATGCCTTGGTGTGCTCCCCAGAGCTGCCTGGATCTTGCATTCCTTTACTGCTTTCTAAGCTTACTACTGCCTATTGCTTCCTTCTTTTCTCCCTAATCCATGTATATTTCTGCCATCATCCCTTTTTCTGGACCCGCTTGTCACTTTCCCTTTTTCCTAATGCCTCCTTTTGTTCTTCTCTGGTCTTCCTCTTTTCCCTTCTCATCAACTGCCCCTTACCTAATTATGCCCCTGTACACCAGCCAATTACCTGCCCTTACCCAAAACTCTGTATTGCTTGTTTGAAGAGCATACATTGCATTCTCTTCCCTTCTTCTTGCATTTGATAAATATATTTCAATCAAATTTTGTCCTGTTCTCGCAACATGCCCTTAGACATTTGCTGCAGTCTGTCACTCAAAATGTTTCCATTTCTAATCTGTTTTGGTCCTTCATCTCTTATCCCCCTTTCATGAAATGCCACATTTCTGCTTGAGTTACTTTATCTATTTTTCTAAAGATATTTATTTATTTAGTTAGTTATTTTTTATTTATTGTTTGTTTGTTGAATTAGTCTGTGAACTGGTGCAAGACCTGTTTACAGCCACTACCCCAGCCATGTGCCATCATATAAAATAGTACAATATAACGTGTTATTTAGAGACAGTTGGATGCAATGCATGACATTCAGTATTTTGATAAGTAGAAAATAATGTGAAAATATACATAAATATGCATAGAGAACATTGCAAACATTGCAGAAAACAGTACAAAATATATATTTTCAATGTAATCATTATGAAAATAAAATATAGAGTTGCTGAGAAAAGGGTATATAACAGATTGTGTCTACACCAAAAGGGCTGAGAGTTTAATATCAAATAGTCAAGCTTACTCACACATTAAAAATATATATGCAGGAGAGGATTCGGTAGTAAATAAGGGACTGGAGAGGAAATATAGGAACATATACTATTATACAGTGACCCCGCATTAATATTCCAAAACGTGCACACTGATTGGTCAGCGTGCACGTTGTAACTCGGACTTATACTAATGGAAAAAGGTCCGGTCGCCCAGACTTTTTCCATTAGTATAAGTCATTTTTTACACACTGTCTCGCTATGTTAAAATAGTTTAACGGGTTCCGGCATGTAGATTGAGAGACGAATGCCCGCGAGCTACAACGCCGAAACTAGAAGGCAGCAGCACCGCTAGACCATAGAGCGGTTCGGCCGAAAGGGAGATACACCGTTGGAACCCACATCAGTGGGATAACAAACAAATGAAGACAACCCCTAAAGCAGCTACGCGGGCTGCAAACTGACAGTGTAAACAGCCGCGCAAAGCCAACAACAAGTAAAGCTAAATTATCGCAAATAAAAGTATCATACCCAACCGCTCCAAATGTCCACACAAAGCACAAAAATACAGTCAACACGAAAATAAAAGCAACATACCTGTAGATTTAGGCAACTCCTCCCAAACCCGCACACTAAATATTCCTGTGAAGCAAGTAGTACAATCCATAGTAGCTGCAGCTGCAGCAGAGCGTATGTACATGCTCATCTTCCAGACAGCAAGTCCCTGCCAATACAGTCTACGATTATATAACAGCACAGACAGCCTTGAGCTGTGCAGAATATGTGTAGTCTAAATACCACACATATGTGGACATCTAGCAGTGTAGTGGAACAGACAGATGAGTTTCAGACTTCATACCCCTCAGAAAGAACATGCTACTGCAAGACCTGTTGGTGTAACACCAACCATGCATGTCACAGCATGATAGACACAGTGTCTCTGTGGGTACCACTGTTGTGAATGATTCTATTTCATGCCCAACCCATAGTAATGGAGAGGCATGCCTGCAACAGACAGCAACTGTCCTGCCAGAGCCCCCCTAGTGCAATGGCAGTGGGGAACATGGCAACTCAGGCAAGCACAGACTACCAAGCCAACAGCAGGGCATAAACATTCTAGTAGGGGAACACTGTCACGCAGGGGTAGCAACCCTCCACCTAGTCCACAGCAGCATGTGTGTATTGCAGGGGCTGCCAAACCCATCCATTGTTCGCTGGGGCTGGGGTACACAAGTATGCAGGCAGACAAGGGTACAACACAGAATAACCTCCCTATGTAACCTCTGTCACTGAAACTGAGACTAGGCCCCACACCCTGATTGGCCAGCAGCAACAGCTGGGAGTTTAAGGGGACCTGTTCACCGCACATAGAAATTGTGTTGCAAGCAAGCCATGTAGACATCTACCAGACTACAAGCACTTGTCAGCCCCATGGCTGTGTGAGCTGCACATAGTGAAACCCTAGCAGAATGGGTAGTCAGAGCAAGGTGGAGTACAGACAGCTGCACAGGGAACTGTGGCAGGCAGCACTACTTCACAGGGTACAACACAAGGTAGTGTAGAGCAACTATTCTAACATCCGATAGTGACTTGTACCAGTGATGTGTCTACATTCTGTTCCCAGCTACACTGGCCGTGATGGATACTGAGAGGCCATCAACAAGTGGCATTACCATGATGGAATCTATGTACCTGTATAGTCCTGGTCAGCTTGGCAACAGATACAGCACAGTGCCTAGCCAATGGGGCAAACCAATGCTGGTAGTGGAGGGATACCTCTACCATTTTGAGCATGACGCACCACCTAAACAGTACTGGACATGTATCGAGTGGAGAGTACAGGCCTGCAGAGGTCATGCCATCACTGTTCGTCAGGAAGAGGGAGAAGAACTGCTTAAATCACTGCCACACCAGCACGGCCCAGATGCAAGAATAGCCCAAGTGGCTACAATGCAAGCAGAACTGCGACAGAGGGCAGTAACCGGCAATGACTTGCCAAGCCTGGTAATGCAGCGTGTCCTAGGCACAGCGGATGACAATGTACTACAAGAGATGCCTTGCCATGCCACCCTCCATCGTAGCATAACCAGGGTACGTCAGAGGGCACGGGCATCCATTACCACACCTCCAGTAACACTCTCAGACATTGATGCCAGCCAGTATCCACTCCGTAGTGGCAGCTTTATCCTCCGTAGAAGGTCTGATATGGATGGGACTGATTCCTTGATTCTACTTACAATGTCACGGAATCTGACTGATCTGTGCAGATCTGACATTATTCTTGGGGATGGAACCTTCCCTACACAGGCTGATATATGTCACCAGCTGTATACATTGCATGGATGTATTGGCACCCCCACCTCAACAAGGATTGTCCCCCTGGTGTACTGTCTTATGACAAGGAAGTCAGAGTCTGCATACAACAGTATGTGGGAGATACTGAAGGGTATGGCCGCAGAACAGGGATGCACCTTGGCTCCACAGTATATTTTGACTGATTTTGAGAAGGCAGCGATCTGTGCCAGCCATAAGGCATTCCCCGAGAGTAATTTGAAGGGGTGCATTTTCCATTTCCCACAGATCATTTGGCGACAGATCCAGCATCACCACCTTGTGGCCCTCTATGGTATGGACACTGCTTTCTCAATTGCCATCCGCAAGCTAATTGCATTGGCATTTTTACCAGTGGAAGATGTAGTCCCTGCATTTCTGGACATTGTGGCTACTTTACTTGTCTGTGCACAGCCTATTGGCGTATTTCTGGATCATCATTATGTGCGAGGCCGACCACACAAGTATGCATCCCGCTGCTCTGCACAGCAACGACTGCCATCGTTCTACCTTTGAGGTTTTGGAATGTGTGTGTTGCCTCTGACATGGACTTCCACGGACTAATAACCAGGTAGAGGCATGGCATCATCGGCTGAAGGTGTTACTGGGACGCCCTACTGTGCAGCTATCCAACCTTCTGTCTGTTATGCAACAGGAACAGAACCTGACAGATACCCAACGGGAGTCTCTTTTGAGGGGGATGCCTGTGACACCATGTAGGAAGGCTATTGTTGTAAGGGAGCATCATCTAAAGTACATCTTGCAACATAAGTGTGACTACAGTGATGTGCAGGATTTTCTCTGTGCTGTGGCACATTTCTATAAGTTGTGATTATATCTGGGTTTAGTATGCACCAAGCACTGCACACATCACTTTACATATTGTGTTAATAAAGGCTTTGCCCGCAGCACACAGGTTTCACACTACCACATTCATGCCCACTTGGCATCCTATGCCAGGCACATGTTTCACTGACAGTTGCACATGGTGGTTTCTAGGGGGGTGTAGAGTGCATCACTAAGGGGGTTTGTGTCTCCCACCTGTGGTTAGGGTGCAGGGGCTTCCTCTATTCCCACAGGGAATTGTCTGTAGGCATTTGTCACTGCAGCTAAACTGTCAAACTGCCATGTGTCCACATCCAGCTGTCTCACAGGGGGTGTCGCACAACCTAGGTGCCTGAACCAGAGTTTAACATAGTGAGACAGATTTAAAAAAAGCAACAGAGAATCTCCTTAATGAGATTTTGAAGATGTAAGTAATAGTATAGAAGGACAAGGTAAGTTGTTATTAAGAAAAGGAAGTTGATTACTGAGAAGAGGAGGGTAGGTTGAACCAAGTAAGAAGAGCTAGTTGATCAGTCAGGTTTAGTACAGGGGCACAACCAGTGTGTTCTGAGGAAAAGTTTCAATTTGGTTTTAAAGAGTGATATAGAGGGAAGAGAGGAAAGTTTGTTAGGAAGAAGGTTCCAGGATTTTCCAACAGTATTAGAGAAAAGAGATCTTGTCACCAGACAAGCAACTAACCATTACACTCTGTTTGCTTAGGCTGGTTGCAGTTACATCTGTACTTCTTATATTGTAGCCACCAATAATATTTAGTTGGGTAGATGACCGCTTACATGCTCAGCATATGTGACTCCTTGTGCCATGTGAAGAAGTAAATTTGAATATCTGAGTGTGCTTTTCATCTACATTGAACTTTGGAGGTCTTTGAAATTCAGGCAAGTTAAACTTTAAAACCTCAGTATATGATATATTATGTGTATTGTCATACCTTGGAGAGGTGTGATGTGTGGGGTACTGCTGACAATTTCGGTGTCTGTGTGTGAGATTTTTGTCTCCAAGGATATTATATATGTACATCTCTCACACCCTGTGCTATGGTTTTTGACTAAAAGATGGTCATCAGACAGCATGAGACAATTGTTACACCATCTCAAGTGACCCATCACAATCAGGAAACTGTGAGGAAGTGCTGGCCCATGGTTTTCACATGAATGACTTAGTGCTGGGGGGCACAGGCGTGACTAACACAGCCTGGAGTTTGGTTCATTTGAGATAACATTTCAGTGGACTTACTGCTAAGGTGTGGGAAGTGCCTTGTTATCTGGTTAGGAGTGTTCTGCAGCTCACAAGCACCTATCTATATATATATATATATATATATATATATATATATATATATATATATATGTAAATGTCAAGCTCGACACCTGCAACCATTCTTAACTAACCCTCAAAAAAGCAAACATCCTTAACTAACCCTCAAAAAAGCAAACATCATGCCCACCCACATCCCCTAATTATATATAGTACCTCTAAGATTGCACAGTCACTGGGGAAAGGAAATATTACCCTAACCAGGGAGTGGTAATCTCACACACCTCTCAACCATCTCCAAATGTAGTTGATTAAACAGATGTCAACCACCGAGCATTTTGACCATCTACCAGAGTCCCATACAGATATATATATATATATATATATATATATATATATATATATATATATATATATATATAGATATATGTGTGTGTGTGTATATATATATATATATATATATATATATATATATATATATATATATATATATACACATACATATGTTTATATGTCTATATCTCTCTATATTTAAATAGAGAACTATAGATATATAAATCGATGTGTAATTGGTGTAGCATACATAGTCATCTGCTCAAATGACCAAAAATGTCTTAGTTGTATTTTACATTGAATTGCTTTTGATCAAATGCTCTCTTCCCATTTTTTTCTGTGTTTAAGTCTCTGTACTTATATGTAGGAGAGGTGACTGAGATACATTGAGGGGATGTGCAATATCAGATGCTGAAACCCCCGCAGGGAAGAAGACAAGCAGAGACAGAAAACGAGATGGAGATTGGTAAACTTGATATTTCAGACTAAAATGTGAACTGTTGGACAAATGGGGGATTAAACAAGTTTAATAAAAGCATTTATGATGGATGCCAAAGTTAAAGTGGTGGATGGCAGGACTGCAGAAGGACTGAAAGTGACCATAGAAAGAGAGAAAGAATAAATAAGTGGAAGGAATAGTGGCTGCTGCAAGGCAGGAATGGTGCATTAAATAAAACAGGTCCTTACTTTCTGAAGCACATCTCTGAGAACACAACATCAAAACTTTGCAAATGGGAAGAACTTATCCCTTTCCCGGGCAATGATGTGTAATTATTTATGGGGGTTTAGGTACAAGCTTCCAAGGTAAGTGATACATTTTTCATAACTACTTAATGATGTACAATAAACTGCAGTACACATTTAATGTCTAAGCCTTAGAATATAAATATACAATCATTGCTGATGTAACTGACGGAGGCATGGAAAGAAATGTATGGGGGGGAAGCAGGGAATCATAAGATAAAGAAAAACTCACAGACTATTTTGAAATAAAAGAACAGTAGAATATAAGTAGTATAGTATAGAGCTGTAAAACTGCAATTAAATATATGTTGCACTATTGCACAAATGAAGCTGGCACACCAGACTGGTGAACAACAGCAAAAAGGGGAGAGCAATGAATGGGAATGCAGTTACATAAAAAAGAAGCTTATGTCCAGGGCTTGTCCATGTGCATCTGAGATCCAAGTGGCGGGGATCCAAAGGTCAAGGGATGAAGAAGGGTCCAAGTATAGGAAGCCATGATGGAACACACTGATCAGCATTGGCCCAGAGGAAGAGTTATACTTGATGGCACCAAATGGGAAAGTAGACGGGAGTGGGCAAAAACATCAGGCAAGATAAAGTAAATTACTTGTAAAATATGCGGTTCATCAAATCATGTTAGAAGAAGAATATAGGAAATGTTAAAGAAGATAAAGGGAGACACTGTTCTATTATGAGTAACAGAAGATACTATGTTATAACCCAGTGGGAGAAATGGACAACAAGGCAGGGGGAGGAAAGACAGGAGAAGCAACTATGTATTGTAGACAGTTTCAGATCACAACAGAAATGATGATAAAAAGCAGAATATGTAGATGGAGTATCTGCCATGGAAGGGTGAAAGGTGTATGCTAGGCAACTGGAAACATATATGTACCAAACAGGGATGAAGAAGCATTCTAGAGGAACATTCTCAAGCTCAATGCCAAGAAATGTATAGTTATCCCCTTTGGGAAAAAAACATGTGCCCGTGAATTACCACATAGGTGGCAGTACACTAAACACCGAAAGTGTGATAAGAGACTTCGGGACACAGGTGAACAGTGGTCTCACCTTCGATAACCACATTGCCACAACAGTCAGGAAATCCCTCATCACTAAGGGCTTTTCATCCAGAAAAAAGAGCACCATTGTCCCACTGTACTCATCCCTCATTAGACCCATTATAGAATACAATGGCCATTTGGTATGTTCCTCTCAAGACATCTGCAACAACTGTAAAGGCTGCAGAAATACCTCACTAAAAGAACCACAGGCCTAAAGCAGATGCCCTATGCTGACCATCTAAAAAAAACGCCAGCTATACTCTGTCGCATATCGTCTACTCCGAGGCAATCTCTGTTTAACATATAAGGCCATGTCAAACCCAGAGCTGTTGGACATGCTAAAACTTAAATAAATCCCAATCCCTCAGAGCCTCATGCTCCAGGGATCTAAACCTTGTCATCACAATGAACAAAATGTGCTGGAGGGATAGGTTCCTGACCCAGAGATTCCCCAGACTCTGGAATAGACTGCCTATACATGTCAAGCAGAGTGCCTCTTTGTCCCTCTTCAAAAGGAACCTTGATGATTGGATGGGAGATAAGAAATTCACCCCGTGGATCATGTCAGTTGCCCTGCTAGACAGGGGTCCAGGGAAGTAAATATTGTGGGAAGAAACAGCCAGGTAATTGTTATGGCTAGGCTTGTATGGGCCCTAGGGCCGATAGCCTAGTACCAACCTATGAACACTTTTTCTAACTTGGCACAGACTACAAGAGATGCAATAAAGATAATAAGGGGTGAACTACAATTTGACAACAGAACTGGAAAAAGGTTGTATGGAAAGAGAGCATATAACCAAAGGATGAGACAAAAAGTAGACAAATCATAAGAAGAAAGGTGGTTGGGCATATAGAGGGAAAGGTATCCATCTTTGAGGCTTTACACCTTCACAATGAATATTTTGGTACAGGCCAGTAAGTTAGGCAAGTTCTTAGGTAAGGAAAACCTAATGAAAATAATGGAAGAGATCCAAATACAGAACTGGCACATATCAGATCATATAGCAGTAAAACGTAAGGTAAGTGCACAGGAACAGAAAACAAGAAGAAGGGGGTAGAGGTGGAGATGAAATGTAAATGGAAGGAGATAGCGGACAAGGAAACAATGCAAGGACTAATAAAGGACACTAGACAAGCAATAGCAATATAAAAGACTGAGACCAACCAGAAAAGTACTGGTTTGATGGGACTGAGGCCACTGTCAGAGGAAAATTAATGAGCAAAGAAGGAAAGAGGGATGATTGAGAAGCTTGAGAGAGACCGAGTGGTGGTATAGAAGGGATGTACTACAGATCAAAGACAATAATGCAACTATCGTGTAACAAGAAATAAATATTGTGGCTGGAGTGAGGCACAAAGGAAACAGATAATCAAGAAATACAAAAATAAGCAAGCAGAAAGAGAGAGAGTGCATGTGAAATGGAGGATAAGACGAGGAGATGGAACATATTATGAAAAGGGAAGTTAATCAGTAAAAGATATAAGAAATATCACGGGGAGATTTACAAATTTCACAAAGGTGCATAAGCCTCATAATGTAAATGGGGAAATAATATAGTAAGATATATACTGAAAGAGACAAACTGCATGCAAAGGTGACAAGGGATGAGACAAGGAAAACCACATACATGATGGAGAGGCAAGCTGGAAGGCCAGATGAATTCCCCTCTAGAGTTTTATAAATGGGGGGGGTGGATGTGGAGGGTCCTAGAGGAAGAATACAAGAGAATACAGGACTTGGTCAACAAATCTAAACATATGAAAAAAGGCCAGAATAACCATGATACCTAACATGAGAGCATAAATGGAGGAAGTGGGAAATTATAGGCCTATGTCAAAGGGCTGGAGAATTGGCATAATGGCTAAGGTACTTGTCTCAGACACAAACTACAGGGTTTGATTCTCACCTTTGAAAGGAAAGTTAGCTAGGCTTAAAATGGCTCACAAAGGCGGCTAGTGTAGTACTTACTTTTGAACCTATGATTAAGGAAGCTATCAAGACTCTGGCAAAGGTATTAGCAGGAAGGCTGCAGGAAGTGTTGCCAAAGATAAAACAAGTAAGGCAAAATGACTTTGCGAAGAGAAGGAAGGCAGAAAAAATGGTGAGATCTGCTGGAGTTTCTGCACATGACACATATAATGGAATTTATGCATATGACAAACAGAAAAAGGAAGGTATAGGTGGAATCGTGCTCTTTTATCTGCAGAAAGCCTTTGCTATGATGAGAAGGAAAATCCTGGGGAAGACAGTGCAGCAAAGACAGGCAGGGAAAGAAGTCATACACTGAATACAGGTCATATACTAAGAGCCACAAATTAAAATATTCACAGATGGAGGAGTACCTGAAGACAAAAGTATAGAGATGGGGGCCAGACAGAGGTGCCCACTATCCCCAGGCTTCATCACACTTTTGATCAAGGAGATGTCAGTGGAAGTCAGACACAATTTAGCAATACTTGAAGGGAAAGGGATAAAAATCTCATTCTGAGTTATAGACATTGAAGAGACATTCAAGATATTTAGGAAAATGATAGAACTCAAGTGCAACAACAAAAATACAGTGGTAGTACGATTAGGTAAATAGAAAGGGAATGGAGGACTAGGTGAGATAAAAAGAGACATACTTTCCCAAATACCTAGGGCCCTATGCTGAGAACACATTGAAAGAGTATAAAGAGAAAATCCTAGAGGAGGTTTGAAAAAAGGTAAGGGATACTGTCTGGGGGGAGTAATATACTGTGTGAGAGAATTAATGCAGTAAAGATGATACCGCAAGTAATCCTTCACCTACTCCACAGCATACAAATAGAATCTAGGAACAAAAGGCTGCAATAAATGCAAAAAGACATACAAAACTATGTCAAGAAAGGCAAGGGGAAAAATGACCAAGGCAAAAATGAGACTGCATGGAGAAATGGGAGTCGGGAGCTCCCCATATTCTAAAATGTGCAATGACAATTAACATCATTTATTGGATAGAAAACAAAGAGAAGGATGTTAAACAAAAGATAGTAAAGGACAGATAAATAAGGAAAGACTTATTATAGGGCATGAAGCAGCAGCAGTAAAAGAGAGAGGATGCATAAAGTGCATTTAGAGAACCTCAAAACTCTATGGGGGATGGAAGGGTGGAGAGCAAAGGTGGGAAAAATGAAAACATTTTGAAGACTTGCAATGCAGAGAAAAAGATGGTGAGAAAAGATTTAAAACAATGGAGGAGTTAATATAGAAATACAAAATATCAGAGGCCCAAATGTGGAACTACTTGGTTTTCAGGGAGACCTGGAAAAAGAATACAGAGAAAGCAACAGGTAGGAAGGGAGGGCAAAAGGAGAGAAGGTGCCCTGGTGGAAATGGAAGAGGTTACAGAAGCAGAGGACCAAACAGATCTATGAAGATTTAAGAGAAAGAAGGAACAAGGTTAAAGAAAAGAGAATGATAAAGACCTGAGACAAAGAGGAAGGAGGGAAATGAGTCGCAGGACACTAGTTGATAATTCAGGCAGTGAGACCCATGCTCAGAGTACATGGAGTGGGAGACCAAAGCTTGAGAATACTGCATAGATGATATCTAACCCCCATGACATTGGTGAAGGAAGACAGAAAGAAAGCCAGTAGATACTGGAATTATCAAGAGGAAGAGTCAGGTGTGCTGCACCTGTTCTGGGACTGGGGGTGATCACAGTAAGTCAAGATGAAAGTAGAAGAGATGTTTGTTCACATATTTCAAAAGGAAGTAGAACATACATGGGAACTGCTTATATGTGGTGTAAAGGAAGAGGACAGAATCTGGGAAGAAAGAAAGAAAAATGAAGGTTATCAGACTGCTAAGTACCACTGTTAAAAACCATCATCTCTGAAAACTGTAAGGGAATAAAACAGTATGGGAGCATTAATTATGCAAGACCTTCCTGGACATGGGGAGTAGATGGTAAAAACTTACTACAATGATGAAAGAAGGCAGAAGGGAAAATGAAAAAGCAATGGAAATGTATATTAAAACACTGCAAGAGTGAAAAATCATACCAGGAGGAAGGAGAGTGTGAACCCGCTAGAGGAGGAATGAAACAGCTGATGAGATACAGTGTACCATACATACGGATTGCACATGAATCTAATACCTGTATAGAGTTAAGAAAATATACCCTTTTCAAGAGTCTTGGTCATAAAAGGATAAAACGGGTGTATTCTGGTGATCCTGGCTTCTCATGAGATTTCTTTACAGTGGTGATCTTGCAGATATTGGACTGTGGTAATATCTTTGATTGTTGTTGGTTTTCCCATAAACAGCATATATAGAATAAATGTCATCCCTCTTCACAAGTTAATAAAAAGGAACAGCTATGGTGTCAACAGGCCTCAGATAATGTTTATGCTTCAAACTGGTCTAGTATCAAAGCACCAACCCAGGCACAACAGTTATTAGTAATGGTAAAATAACTGCTAAGTAGGACAGCTCTGAAAAGTCAAAAAGACATTTTCATAGATTTCCCCACTAGTATGAACATCAGTATAGGATATGTGGGCCATTGAAAAGGGGTATACATTCACTTTATTAATTTCATTTACCTGTGGAAGGATAATGATCTAAAGGTAGGTCCACTGACAACTGAGAAGTCTAAAAACCATGAAACCATGGGCGGCTTGTGGCACTGGGACCTGGGCTGCAGCCCCTCCCGTGGGGAAAAAAAATATCTTATTTTTTTTTTTTTTTTTTTTTTTTATAATTGCACACAGACTCTAGCTGATTTCATGTATCTTCTTTACTTAATGCATATGCAAAACTCTGAATTATTGTAAAAAAAATAATTGTATTACTTTGTTTGCTGGGTTGTTTTGAAAATAGCACAGCATTATGTACATTTCAAATTTAACTAAGACAAGTTAGGTAACTATGAGGAACACTGAAAAGTCCATTGCAAAGGGGCTTCCTGGGCTGCAGTAAGAAAAAGCAAAGAGATGTTTTTATTGGCTCAGGCTGCCTCAGGTGACAGCAATTTGAAACTGAAAGACCGTACCGAGCTAGCAGCACAGGCGCAAGTTTGTTTAGTTTGTCGGCTGGAAATATGTTTTTTATACATATATATATAAAATATATAATATATATATATGGTTTCACTTCATAATACTGAAATATCAAAACACTGAAAATGAGAAAACTTCATAATATGGAAGCTCAAAATCCTGAAAATCAAAATCCTGAAAACTCAAAATCCTGACTGTCGAAATACTGAAAACAGATAAGATACATAAACAACAAAAATTCAATTACATTCCTTCAAATATAAGCAGGGGAGCAAGCCCCCTGCACCCCCCCCATGTGGGGGGCTGCACCCCTCACACCCTTTGCTACTTACCTATATCAACTCCAAGATTACACTTAGTGTAGTGAAGTGCAACCTTGGAGTTGATATATTTAAGCAGTAGGGTGTGTGTGGGGTGCAACCCCCCCACATGGGGGGAAAGTAATATGATTTATCTTGTTTAAATTCAGTAGATGCATGCTGTGTGTTTTCAGTATTTTCAATTTCAGTATTTTGAGTTTTCAGGATTTTGAACTTTCAGGATTTTGGTTTCAGTGTACATTAATATTATTTACAAGCACTATATGTGTAGGACTAAGAAAGTTTTTTTTTTTTAGTTTATCTCTGTGTGTGTATGTGTGTGGTGCATAGATTTTCTTAGCTGTCCCCGTATTTGATAATGCCTTCCATGTAGTTGCTAATGCCCTGGCATTGTTACTCTGGCAGTTTGTAACTCTGTACATTTAAGGCTGTGAGACATTTTTTTTGCCTACTTTATTAGTAATGTTGCTCAACTTTTCCTCCCTGCTGTCATGTGGCAATGGCAATACCATGATTCACATTTGTTTTATTTTTCATCTCTAAGTGACATTGGTTTGTTTACTTTGCAGCTGCTGGACTTTTATCAAGAGTGACTGGAACTTCATAGTAGATTGGGTGGGAGGATGGACTGACTGTTCAGCTAAATAAACTTTCTGGTGCTACTTATGACATACCTGCACTTAATCAGGCTTTAATTATTTCCATGTCATAGTCCATTCACTGATATTACAAATTAATAATAAAAGAATTTTGTGAGACAGCACAAAATCTCTAAAGATTGTAGTTACTAAATACTGTCAGACATTTGAGTTTTAGACATGCTTCTTGTAATTTGTTTTCTTTTTCCCTATTAGTGAAGATTATAGTTAGTAAATAATGGCAGACATATGAATTTTTTTACTTCATGGCATTCAGGAAAAAAAATAAACACATCATTATAAAGCCTGTAAATTATAGCAACTTTCTAAATATATGAGGGAGGCATTTTCCCTGATTTTTGTCCTCTGTTCCACATTATTTTTTCAACTTGATTGTTGATCTCAGAGGTTGAGTAGTGTGTGTGTGTGTGTGTGTGTGTGTGTGTGTGTGTGTGTGTGTGTGTGTGCAGAATATAAGTATGTCTTTACATGATGGTGGCATCAGTGCACTCAACTGTTTTAGCAGAATGTCTCTGATTTTTGCATCATATTTGTTTTTTCTTTTTTTTTTGCAAATCCATGAGAATGGAGATATTAAATAATGACAGACATTTGAGTGTCAAACTTAATAACATTAGGAAAATGCAAAGCTTGTTCTTGCACCATTTTAAGTATATATAAGGATACACATGGGACTCTATCTTCTCAACTCATTGCTGCCCCTGCTTTTGCTCTTTTGTCTCCCATTATCGTTAAGCTTTCTTTATTCTTGAACTATGAGGTTGAGAGTACACTGTCAAAATACAGTGCACTGCACTGGCCACTGTATTCTGACAGCACTAAGCTGAGAAGCTACATTCTTCTGTGGCAGTTATTTATATATGTATTCATGCATTTTATCTGTCAAAGTTCTGAGGTATGTACTTAAAATCACACAAGTGTTTGCAATTGATGGATATGGTTGTCTTTCATGAAAGTGACTGTGTATCTTGGACAGATAGCAGTGTAGCTAAAATTAGCAAGTTGGCCATATATATATATATATATATATATATATATATATATATATATTTTTTTTTTTGGCTTTTTAACACAAACATCAGCATTCTACACAGTAAGTGACTACCTGTGATGATCTGGGCAGATGGATTGTGAGAACAACTGATCGTTGGTACAGTGATGCAATGAATAGAGTTGTCATCTTACAGTGCTTTGACCTCCTGGTTCTTTAATTCCCTGATTGAGATTTTGGCAGTGATTTCTTCTTTGGATAGTCTGCTCACACTCCCAGTCTTTTTTGTAGGTTTTATCCAAGCATTGTGATTTCCTCCTTCAGACTGTCAGCTACATAATATATGCCTCTGGACATTTGTATTTTAATACTTTGACTTTCATTCCACCCTTAACACCAGATGGTTATGCCAAAGGTAACACATTTTTTGATGGGTAAGGAGGCAGGAGCTATTCCCAAATAGGATTTATAGATTTTTGCAAGCCTGGGAACTATTGTTTTGTTACCATTGAACATTTAGCTTTTTTAAGTACAACTTAGTTTTCCTTGAAAGAAAAAAAATAAAACTGAATTTCTTTTCATGTTCACTATTTTTATTCAGGCTATCACTGGATCAAAAGGTTGAAAAAATAAAAAAAGCTCTGGGTTGCAGCTCAAAACATTTAGAACTTTATGAATTTTAGGAACCCAGTCGTTCCCCCCAGGGCCCTGGTTTTGTTCGGTTCCTTCCTCCACACCTATTACATTAGAAACTTGGACAGTTAAGATGTGTTAAAAGGCTGAAGAAAATGGTAACATGTTAAGACTAAGTGTGGAAAATCCAGAAAGAAGTAATCTATCCAGAGGGTGTAGGGACAGGTTTGGGGGGGGGGGTGACAAGGAAAAGGCACTGGGGAGGACCAGGGTGCACTGTGGTGCAATATGGAGGCCCACAGAGTGGTTTGGCTAGCCTCCATTTCATCTTAGATTGACCTTGTTGATTGCATTTGAGACCTGAGATAAATATAATCAAATAAAGAAGACATCAAGAGTGGGTGTTGTGGTAGTCTATGGATGAAAGTAAATAACTGCATCTGTTGTTTGAGCACAGGTAATTATCATTGACCTGTTGTAATACAGACACACCTTATTCTAATTAGCCCCACCTATTCAGTTGTTTCCTGCAGCCTCCTTTACACTGACGTCACCAGTTGCCACTGTTGCAAGCACAAACAATGCAGGTAATCTGATGGTTTGATTAAAGCTTGCAGTTTATGCTTGGATCTCCTTAACTTGTATCCAGTCACAGTCACATAAGAATAACATCCTATGATCATATAGTTTTCTTAGGAGGTTGTTAGATCTTTCAACCTCCCTGATAAACCCAAGATAACCTTTACACTGCCTGGACTACTGCCTGGACTGTTTATTTTCTGAGGTTCTATGTTACTGAAGTGAGACTGACAAAATAAGAGTATGCGTGGGCAGAAGGTGCAAAATCTCCTCCATCCACCCAGACATAAGAGATCTTGCCCTATGGGAACACATTTATTATCTTTCTTTTGTCATGTAACCAGTTCAGATTTTTAAATCACTTCCTTGTTTTTTTAACATAAAACAAAGACTACTACTTTAATTCCTGTTGAAGTTCACAAAGTCCTTACCTTCATGCCTACACCTCTACTTCTTTTTTACAGCAATTTCTGTTTCAGTCTGTCTTTAATTCTTAGCTCATTCTATTCATTATTATTATAGTTTTTTTTATTTCTCCTCATCACTCCTTTTATGTCATTCTTGGCATCACCTTGAACATTTCATAAATTGCCACTTCTTATACTTTATTGTATGGGACTCCACTTGTAACTATTGATAGCACTGTGAAATTATATATGTAAGTCAAATGTCTTTATTCTTTCAAGTGCTCTCTGAAAATGGGCTCTGCCGAGTAGGGCTAATCCAATCAACAAAATGTAAATAAATAAGTTAAACATTGTCATAATTTCAATGATATTTATTCTGAGTTTCTTGGGCATTCAAGTTTCTGTTTTATTTTTTGTGATATGATTCCAGCTCTCATTTGTGGAGATGTAATGAATAAATCAAGACTAATTTCTCCGTACAAAAGTCAGAAATGATTTAGAAAGATGAGACTTGCAGAAATAATTTAAAATAAGTTGAGTAATTCACAGAATATGTTAGGGCCTACTATAAATATGATTTAGAAGCTTCATCCATAATGACCATGAAGTACTATGCTCCAATAAAGAACAATAATAACTTCCTCGCTATTCATTAAAAAAAATAATAAAAATAACAAACCAACTATCAGCCTTATTTTGGTATTATCATGATTGTTTTTTAGCTGCTCATTAGTGGTTTGATACTGAAGACTATTGCAGTACTTAAGAGTTGTCATTGTAAGATGTTCAATGGAGATATATCAGGAGCATCTTCCTATTGAAAAAAGAAGGTGAGGCTGCAGGGAGCAAAATTAATGGAGGGGGGCTAGTTTAAGTGGAGTAGGGATTCATTAGGGCAGGGTCACCTCTGAACACCATTCAAGACCATATTCCTTCCTATCTCTTTTTAATCTTTTTTTTTATAAGTTCATCAGTAACATTTAAATAATAAAGCTTCTACTTGCTATATTGTACTAACAAGCAAATACAGTATCACAGAATAAACATTGTAGCAGTCCATATGTCTTGGAATATAAAATAAAGGATATTATATGATTACCCATTACAATTCATAAAAGATCACACTGAATGGACAGCCCAACTAATGCGTCCATTGTAAACTGAGCATATGCCAATAGAAAAAAGTCTGGCTACTGAAGTACCATTGAGTGACCAGACTTTCTATGAGTTTATGCTGAGGAATAGAGCAAAATATGTGAAACGTCCTGTTTGCAAAACGAAACAATCACAAATGTTTAACAAAGCTCCTCAATGACCCTATTGTTGGGCAATGTGGACGATTGGATAGGTAACTGGAAATTCACCCTGGGGGTTCCACATGTGTCCCTCTTGGACAGGGGCAATAGGTGCTGATTTTAGTGTCTGTTTGAACCAGACACCCTTGGGAACATGAGTTGATCTTGGCTAAGCTTGTAAGGGCCCTGGGGCTGTCTGCTTAGTAACTTCCTATGATCCTATGTACATGAATTCCCTTGTATTTCTACAATGTTCCTCGGAACACCTCAACAATTAAAAAAATAATACAAAAAACAGTAATGGAGATTCTCTCTTCTCCATTGCTACTCCTACACTGCACTGATGGTACTGTGCAAGTGTGGGAATACAAGTCCTATACACATGTTCAGTATATCATCAAACAAGGTAAAATGTGGAGGAACACTATAGTCCTAATATACCAATTTAAATTTAAGTATGTTACTCAATTTCTTTCTTAAATAATGTCATTGTATAATATCATTGTATAATATCAATAATCCCTGACTAGATGTGAGCATATCAGGATTTACCCACTGTTGACTAGTTTGATCACAAAATCAAAACATGCCAACTGTCGGTAAATCTTGATAACCCCACATCCACAGTGGTGAATTATTGCTTAAGTATTCCATTTGCTTATATCAACTATAACTTGTTGCTACTAGGTATCATGGAATAGCATTTCATGAAGAATCAAGTGGGTCCATAATGCTGTATTTTACCTCCTCATAAAATATGTTACCAAATAATATCTGCAGACATGTAAAATTAATTATTCCTAATGATTCTAAATGGTTATGGCTTATGAGTTAGATATTACAGAACATAATTTTTCAAAAACTCGTGGCTAAGTTACTATAACACATTAACAAATTATATTTACAAACATGTAAACTAGCAGGAAATATTCTGCTTATTTGTAATTGACTATTATAGTTCAATGTTGTTTTATTCCCCCTCTAGACAATTATGATATTCAGGACCATTTTGCTGTCCTCTATGGTCATTCCTTGCAGGTGCATTAACACAGTTCAACTAATACAGCCTTTGCATGTGTATTTTATTGATCTTCTGTCAAGTATCACAGAATAAACACCAAATTTATCAAAAAATACAGACAATGCTGTTTTGTGTTGCTACTAAACTGTGAACCAGCTATGTTCAAATGAATACAATAAAGCCAAATGCTACTCCTACGTATATTTGGCTATTATGTTTCATTTGCTAGAAAATAAAGACCATGTTGTGGTAAGAAATAATAGAAGTCAGCTTTCCCAGTTTTTGAGAGAGTTTTAATAGAGAGCAAAGTTAGGACACATGAGGAACTTGTGCTGACAGTAAACATAGACGGAATCTCAACTAAATCAGCTTTTCTTATCAGTTTTAAAGCACATATCACCAGCCTTTTTATTTATTTATTTTCATAGTCATATTTGTTAGGCTAGGTGTTATTTAAAATACAGTATTTGTTTGCATTAGTCTAGAAATGCAGCCATATTAAAACAGGTTTCACAGTTTACATAAAGTTTCAATAAATCAGTGAGAATAACATTCAGTCAAGAATACTGATAAGATCAGAAGGTGCTGTACACTTTAGTACAAACACATTTTGTTTGTATACCACAAGGCTTGGGAAACCAAGGCTAAGAAGGTATGTAAAATAGGGTTTTGGTGTTATTATTAAAAAATACTCAGATACAGTTAGTGAAGTCACTATGTTAGTTCAGACTGGCATACAGAAAAGATGTATTCCAAAAAGGAAGTTAGTTTTTGAACTGCAGAACAGACACTCGAGCAGGAGTCCGGTTTAATATCCATACTATTCAGGACAAGAAGACAGTTTCAGTTGATATTTTCAAAATATATGTGCAGCAACTATGGATATATTTACCAGCACTCCAGAATTTCTACAGACTGTTATTGTTTATCAGCATTGTTATTAACCAGTATACAAATATAGATAACATTTAATAAATCATTATGAACCAAACTACCATGTTTGTAGCATATGTTTTTTAAATGTACAAAAGACTTAGCCCATAAAAAGACTGGCACCTGTTCAGCACAAGTTTGTGTAATTAACAAATAAAAGCTTCCATTCCGGTCATTTCAGTTGTTTCCAGTTAATTCCAGTATACTATAGTCTTATTAATTCTTTCAATGGCATGCCAATATAAATGATAAAAAGCAGTAAAAGTAAATCCCTAAACCCCATACAGCACACATCACACAGCCAAAAAGCCAATTTTGTTTTAAAGTTAAAGGTTATTTGTTCAACTATGTTACATCTTTCCAGAGACAAAAGGATTAAATCACAAAAGTACACTGCAACAGACACACTATCTCATCATTCATAGAATGAATCCACTTCTATCAGTATGGTTTCAGACTTAAATAACACAAATTCTTGTTTAAATGCTACAACACATGTAATTCAAAGTACAGAATTATGTCACAGTATTGAACATACAGACGTCAACACAGTCAATGTACAGAATGTGCAGGCAATGTCTCAAGTTCATGTTATAAATGTTCAGAATGTAATCACTTCTAGTTTATTGTTTTCAAAAATTGGTGCAAATATTGCACGGAGGGATAAGAGGGATGAGAGTGCATATTTTAATAAAATAAATTCCAGCATAAATAATATACAGACTTCAGTGCAAAGTAAAATTAATACTGTTTCAGAGCAAAATAAAGAAAAAAACACATTCTGTAGCCCAAGTCAGTGTTGTTGCTAGTTCTATAAAATTGATTTTCAATTTATCTATAACGGATGTGTCAATCCAACACCAAAGTAGAACATTTATTTGTCATTATTTAAGGTTGAAAAAAAATGACAATATTTCATTTGTTGCAGAAAAAATATGGAATAATGTAGTGAATAATACATATAAATTGACTTCAGTTACAAACAGACCTTTATTCTTCTTCTTCTTCCTCTTCTATGGCTTTTCCCGGTTAGGGGTCGCCATAGCGGATCATCTGTCCGCTCATGATTGACAGTGAAGTTTTTACAGTGTCGAGTTGCCAGCCCGGCGCCCAACCTTCCACAGAAGGCACACACGCACATGTACACTCACACCTAGGGCTAATTTAGAGTGTCCAATCCACCTACAGCATGTCTTTGGGATGTGGGAGGAAACCAGAGCACCCGGAGGAAACCCACGTGACCACATGGAGGACATGCAGACTCTGCACAGAAGGCACCCCAGCCGAGAATCAAACCAGTGAACCTCTTGCTGTGAGGTGGCAATGCTAACACAAACAGACCTTTATTAAAAGACACAAACGTAGTTGTGTCAGGATTTAAAGGGCCAATTACAGCAGCTAAGAGTTCAAAGTGTAATAGCTCCGTACTAGGTATGGACATGCCATTAGAGTTATATGTTGTTTTAGACTTCAGTAACATGATTTTATAAAAAATATATATGCTACAAAATGTACAGTAGCACACACAAATGACACTTGAAAGAATTTGCATGCAGTAGTTTGTGCAAGTGTACAGAATTAAAAAAAAAATGGTTACAACAGGAACATGCAGATTTATGGTTAAAGATAAAATAAATTCCAGTTCAGCTGACACAGATAAAGTGCTCAGAAAGACATATTGGGTGTGGCCAGTTAGAAAACAGAATAACCATACGCGTTTATGTTGTGTAAGGTATACCAGAAATGACAGTCAAGTTAATTTGCAGAATAAATGGTTTACAGTTACAAATTTGGCAAATGGATCTTTTTGTGTTATTGTTTTGTTTAGCAGACATTAAGAGATTTGTTTATGGTAGTAAAGTTTGCAATCTATAAATAATAACTTGATACAGGTAGAGACAAAAAAAAGCATTCATTAATATTAAAAAAAAATTGCTAGTTTATAAAATGTAAAATTTAAAGTCAATGCTACATTTTAAAAGTGACAGCACAGTCAAATGTTCAGATCCCATTCATGAAAATAGTGCATCATAAATATTGTGTGTCATTAAAGCCACAGGTTTAACTCTTATGTAATAAAGGTCAAACAAGTAAAGTTCCAGAATTAAATAATTTCAACTCTAGAATATAAAGAAACTTCATATGCTTTTGTAAAGGACACACAAGTAAACTTCCAGATTAAAAAAAAAAAAAAAAAAAAAAACTTCATGCAGTTATATAAAAGAGAAAAGTGAACTGCCAGAATCAGATCAGTTCAAATCTAGTAATAAATGTGTGTATGTAATTGGTTTAAGAATGTAAATATTTCACACCAAATCAGATTACAGTCAGCTCAACAAGCTTATTTAAAGGCAGTACAGTTTGCCATAAACCGGTATGGTAAAGATCAATTTAATATTCTTAGTGACAATTTATACAATACAGTTCTTACTATTTATCCAAGAAAATTTAAGACAATAATAATAAATCATTGTAGCATTCAGTAGTACTGAAAAGTTAAATGACATAAGCTGAAAAATGGCTATGTTAAAACAGTGGGTGGAATTTCACACACAGAACAGTATGTTAAGACCTGAGGTTCATGAAAGTAAATGTAAAAAGTTCAACAGTTAAAATTAATTTTATAAAGGTGCAGAAATGCAAAAAATTTTTAAATATTAATACAGTGTTAAATTGCTACTTTAGCTGCATTTGAGGTTATGGCAGGAAAACTAAGGGTTTTTTTTAATATTAATTATAATACTAATGTAATATAATACTAATTTAATAATAATTTTGTTTTTCCTTTCACTGTAGAACATTATCAGTTCAGTTACAGACTTGCCAGAATGTATTTATTGGTAACATCAGCTTAGGTCATTATACTTACTTTATCAGTTGCCTTACATATTTACAATAATTTATGTTTATTTCATGTAGAGAAAATGTAAATAAAGGCAACAAACAATGTTATCAGTTTATAACTGTTAAAACTACAAATGTTATTTTAAGGACCTGATACTGTTTTTGTGCTTTGTAGTAATTTTAAATAGTAAAAACATCAGTCACCAAGCTTTGCACAAAAAATGGAAAAGGAGAATGTTGACAGGCCTAAGACAGACTGCTACATGTGGACATTAAAAAAATCCTCCAATACCTCAGCAGTGACTGGGACAATGCAAAGCAAGTCCTAAACTTGTCTAGTGCTGTGGTGCACAAGTAAAACATAATTTATGTAAACTGGAGTTAAAGCAAGTATATAAATGTCCTCATGTTTTCATACACTTGTATAACAGCAATAGTTTTCAGTTTACCTAAATTGTTTAACGTTAAAATGTATGAGTTAAAGCAAGTACAAACAGTACTAGTTTTCAGTTTTTTATCATCTATGTTCAGACAATACTGACAAAAGGTATTAATAGTTTAGTCTCCAGAATATAACATCACCAGATTTCAATGTATTTGTATCTGTGTTCTGGTAACACTGGCAAAAAAAATGTATTACTTTAGTTAGTTTAAATTTCAGTCAAGATTCAGAATATGACATTCATAGTTATATGTTTAGTATAGTACATTTCAGTCAAATTTCAGAATACATCATACTTCATATTATTATTTGTAATAGGCTTATTACATCATACATTTCTAGCAACACTACTACATCATCATTCACATTATTCCATCATTAGTTAAGGGTAAAGTGACAGAATTATTTATAACAGGCTTATTAAGATAAGTTCTCTAAAAATAAGTAGTAATATCTATTTAATATACTCAAGGAATAACAGGGCAGGCTTCATTTGTTAATTAACAGATTACTGTGCACTTTACATAACTGTACATTAGACAGAAAGTTAAAAAGACACTAACAGAATATCAAAAAGATATAAATCAGAAATACAGAAAGCATAGCTTTTAGTAAAAGCATTCCAACTATTACAGTACAGAAATGTTTACAGAATATTTAGGGCACAAATTTAGAAGGCAGACTTCTATTATAGCACATACAATTAAAAAAGTAAATAGGATTATTAGTAACAAATCTAACTAAAAGTTTACAGACACAAGTTACTACATTATAAGGAAATTATAATTAAATCATAAATTAAAAAAATTTCAATCCAAAAACCATAAATCCTCAATTGTCACCTACTGGTCAAAATTAAAATTTTAAGTTTATTTACCAGATTAAAAAAACACAATTGCCCAGTTATAACTTAAAAGATTTCAATCCAAACAGGCTATAAATATTGAAATAACACCAAGTGGTCAAAATAAAATTTGCAGGTTTATTTAATAGATATATATGTGTGTGTGTATATATATATATATATATATATATATATATATATATTATATTACTTCTAGTAATCATTACAGTAGCTTTCACAGACTATATTAATACATTTAAAAAGTAATTGCAGATGTAAATCCCATGTCAGCAATTTCAGAAGAAATTGTTACAGAATAGATCCTACCTAGGTACAGTTATTAAAATAAACCTTACATGGGCCTAAAAAAACAAGGTTAGGCCTGTGTCCTCATTTTTATTTCATATTCTAAAGTAACTACAACATTAAAATACCTGTGTGTGTCCAGGTATCTTCAGAAAGAGCTGTTAGATAAGTTGCCTTTTAAAATGCAGCATTCTCTTTGCATAGGTCTAGAAATGCAGTCATATTAAAGCAGGCTTCACAGTCTGCATAAAGTTTCAATAAAGCAGTGAAAATAACCTTCAGTCAAGAATACTGATAAGAACAGAATGTGCTGTACACTTGAAGGCTTGGAAACCCAAGGTTAAAGAGGCATGTAAAACAGGGTTTTGGTATTATTATTAAAAAATACTTCAGATGCAGTTAGTGAAGTCAGTAAATTAGTTCAGACTGACATACAGAAAAAGATTAAATATCCAGCATTGCAAAAAGGAAGTTAGTGTTCGGACTGCAGAACAGACACTTAAGCCGGAGTACAGAAGTCAGCTTAAATATTCATACTATTCAGGACAAAAAGACTGTTTCAGTTAATATTATCAAAATATTCTTGCAGAAAATGTGGATATATTTATCAGCACTGCTACTGTTATCCAGCAATCCAGAATTTCTACAGACTGATATTGTTTATTAGCACTGTTATCAAAAATAGTATTCAAATACTGTTAACATCTAATAAAGCGTCATTAACTGAATTACAGTCCCTGCAGCATATGTTTTGTAAAGGTACAAATGACTTGGCCCATAAAAAAGACTGGCACCTGTTCAGCAGAAGTTTGGATAATTAGCAAATAAAGACTTTCATTCCAGTCTCATTTCAGTTGTTTCCATTTAAGTCCAGTATACTACAATCATATCAATTCTTTCAATACTCATGCTGCTCAAAGCGACTGCAATTTCTGTGTGAGTACCATGACTAAATATAAAATAATTAGCAATTTAAATAAGATGATTACAATTTTTTTGCAAAACATATTTTCTTTAATGTTTTGAAGGGCTGCAACCCTACGGCCCGAAAGAACCAGGAAAAACTGAGGAACCTTTCTTAGCCCAATTGACTGAATGCAGTTCCATAGCAAAATACTAAGAATGGCTGTAGAAGATTTGGGAGGTAAATTCAATATTATAAGGTGGTAAGACTATGATTGCTTCAGAGAATTGTCTCTTACAAAGACTTAACAAGCTCTTCTCCAGTGACAGTGAAACCTGCCTACTTTGCTACTCCCAGACAGATGATATAACTGTGTCTACATAATTTGACTACACCATATACCTCAGAATATTTATAAAAATGTAATTAGATTTTTGAATATTTTTTAACCAGCTTTCTTCCTAAGCTTTACTTATATCTTACTCAGTTTGCCACGTGTTAGAGTCCACAAAGAACTGCAGACATGACGGAAGTTTAAGGAAATGTCAGTTATGAGGTTTCATTTTACCTCACATGGTATGATCTCTCTCCTCTCAGCACAATGGCCTTCTTGTTTATTACTTTACATAGGTCACACCTATCTTACACTAGCACCTGTATAAATCCCACTAATACAGTACAGAGGTACGGGAAATGCTCCGTGTGTTCTGTCTGAAAGAATGAAAGAAACTATCTTGAGAATAATAACACATATGTAGCGTATAGGTCTTCTGCTTTGAGCCTTATCAGTGACCTTGTTAATGTTTTGACCACTTTACATGAGCTTCCTATATCACTATCTCAAGTCTACAGTTGCCTATTGTTCTAAACAGTCAATTGTGCCATCTTCTGGGATTCTTTTTTAAGCTCATTGTAACAATGATTCAGTGATTTTCAAACCTATCATAGCTCATTGTCTATTACTTATTATTGTCTCTGCTTACAGCTTTGAAGCTATAGTAAGGACTTCAGTGTTATTCAGTTTAATTGCTATTGATCATTATACTAGTTTTTTGTCCTAGTTGCCATCACCTTTTTGTTTATTTTATTTTATCTATTTATTGAGCAGGTAAGCTAGGGCACAACTGTTCCTTTTCAAAGGTGACCTGGGAGCATGATCTGGTTAAGTGATAGAGTTGTCAGTGAAGATGGAAGGAATCAAACCCTGTACCCTGGGCACAGGAAGCAGTTCATTAACAGCTCAGAGATTTAGTCTCCTGGACTAACTGCTAGACGGTACCTGTTTGCCAGGTTTCCCTGCCACCATTGCCATAGAGGGATAAGGCTCTAGTAGCTTGTGTGACTGCAGGAGACAAAATGTAGGATGAGGGGTTGCAGCTATGGCAGCTCACCACTTGTTAGGGGTAGGATGTCAGAGTACATGCATGGGGTGCACAATCCTGTGGTTCAATCCCCAAGATAAACCAGAAATTCATTGGGAACTCTGGTTTCAGATGTGTTAGGGCTGTCCTTGGGATTATGTCCTCACTGACACTCATTGCACACAACCCCCATGCGTGCTACCAGACATGTGCAGAGAACTGGTCTGTAAAAAGTAAAAAAATGAACAACCGCTAATGTCTGCCTTAGTGATGGCTTGTCTTATTGGTTATGGTGAATGAATAGGCTACATGATCAAGAGAAATAGAGTCTGATAGTCATCAAGCAGCATGGACAAATTAGCCTATGGCCAGTGCCATGCCTGAAAAAGCTTTCTGACCAGTTGAATTACCCGGTTATCAAATAAACAATTAAATAAATACTAGCCATATCAACTTACAGGCTAACACATAGATATATATATATATATATATATATATATATATATATATATATATATATATATAGACCTATATATATATATATATATATACATATATATATATATATATATATATATATATATATATATATATATATATATACACAGACCTATAGCTATATATATATATATATATATATATATATATATATATATATATATATATATATATATATACTTTTTTTTACTAGAACATAAGAAAATCCTAAAATTTATTTATTTATTTATTTGACATTTGTTTACTAGGAAGGTCTGACTGGGTCAAAAAGAACCCATTTTCAGTGCAGGCCCAGAGAGAAAAGCTCCAGTAATTGATTATGTACAAACTTCATAAAAACAGAGACATACAAACTTTATAAAACAGAGAAATTCAATATTACAAGAAATATAAATTAGAGGTACATTGTAATAAGGAGATTCCTGGATATTTTATAAAAAGAAAAAACACAATATTACTGGAGGAGAGAAGCTCCAGTTACAGACTGATATGTACAAACTTTATAAAACAGTGAAATGCAATGTTACAAGAAATACAAGTTATAGGTACAGTGTGACAAGGAGAACACTGGATATTTCTGTAAATAGAAATCCTTTGTTAGCTCTGGCTTCAAATATTACCTGGGTTGCAGTGCTGGTAATTTTCTACCATCATTGCTTGTGGACTACTTCACATTATGTTGTCAGTGATTGGAACATACTTTTACCAAATCTAACTTCACTGCTACCGGTTTGTTTATAATTGCAGACTTTGTAACAAGTGCAATGATATGCCAAGCTTCCAATGAATTTTCTGAATTCTACCACGGTTCTTTCAAAACCATTGAGTTGTACCTCTCAGTCATGTAGCATGCACTGAAGCTGCAACACAGTAATGTGTATCAGCAGAATTTATAATTTGGCCTCTGGTCACAGTACAGGGCTAAAAGGTCATGTAACAGTTTAAGAAGCTTTTACAAAGAAAAAATAACAAACAGAAGAGCAAGCAATGTTTATTTATACTCAGATGGTATGATCCAGTGATTTAAACATGTTTTTATTTTCTTGAGTCAAGAGACAAGAATACACCTTCTAAGTTATAAAGATCCTGCACTTCTCAAACCTCCAGCATTACCTTGTTCTGCTCACATCTGCTCCTGGAACAATCACAGATGACTAAGGTATGATGCATGAATGATTAAGGACAGGTGATTTTAAGAGAATAAATGAAATGCTAATAATGGAGACTTAAGATAGTGGGCTATAAAAAATAGAAAGAAAAAGAAAAAAATAGGAGAAACAGACAAATGCAGGTTCTATAATACAGAACTAGAAACCATGGCCGGCCTTGGGCATAGACGAATTAGGCGACCGCCTAGGGTGCCATACAGACCAGCCTGTTAAAGGGCGCAGTTTTAATTTATGTACGTATTATTTATATATGTATTTATTTGAATTAACAACGTTTGAACTCTTCTCAGCGCCCTGCTTAAGTGTAACCGGAAGTCGGAACCATGGGGGAGGGGGTGAGCGCCCTCCCACTTACAGTTGCAGGTTGGCGAGGATGCTTTAAAAAAAAAAAAAAACTTTACTCTGCGTTAAAACAAGAGTCTGCTATAAGGAGAAACATGAACATGCATGCATCATGACACATTTGGACATTTGGTTTAGAAAGGCTCTGTTCCCCCTCCTCCCCTCTGCTTAGTAAGTGGTTTTTGGTGTTATCGGAAGGATTTAGGGTGGAGTTGTTGCAGGGTCAGTCTGTGGGGCCAGTAGGAATTAAAACAGATGATTTGCCAACATTTTCCATAGGGCCTGGCAGGTAATATAAACCACAGAAAGGGTGACCTATTGAGCTGTGAGCTAGTCAAACTGCACTTTCTTTTGCGGGCTATATGGGGCAGGTGGGCGGCCTGAAGGAGGTGCTGGGAATTTAGCCACTGCTGGGCTAGGTCTCTCCTCCCCCATTCTACTGCATAACTAATCTAGCCATGCGGCTTGGGCCTTGCCTGCTAGGGTGTAGCAGCATATGTTTGTAGATCTGGTGTCTGGCGTTCAGACATGGGTGTTTTTGTAGTGTATTAAAAATTTTGTCTTTCATATGTGCGGAGTGCAAAGTTTGTCAGACTTCTCACTTTGGGTGATTGCCTGTGTAGTACTGGTTGTCTGATACTGGGTAGTTTGCTAATAAGAAATGGTCACCTGGACAAATTGGTTGCTTCATGTTGCCAGAACCAGAAAAAATGGTCACTTTTGCACTGTCTTCATGTTGAGTCTTGTAGCACATAGTTTATTAGGTGGTAAAAAAGTACAGTGATGGGTATCAGATAGAGGATTCAGATGCAAATTTTGCAGAGTTCAATGTAAAGTTTAGTTTTCATTATTGATTGCGAGATGTTGAGTACTCTAGCATAACTTTAGTACTTTGTTTAGAACATCAGTACCAAGCTACTGTTTAAAACATCATACCATCACAGGAATAAAAGTAGTAACGTAGACAGAAACTTCTTAAATATAGTGATGTTTAACTAGTGATGCATTTTTAAGGTTAATGATATAAATTTCCATTTTCAGTTTTTATTACACCCAAGAAGTGGCATTTATTGGGAAGCTGAAGTTGTAAGCAAATGTAGGCTGAATTAGCTGAATTACATACTGAAGTCTGAATTAGCTGAATTACATACTGAAAATGTATTGCTGGTCTGTAAAGACATGAGGCAGTGTTTTATGGAAGGATTCTTTTCTTCATTATTAAAAGTAATGCACAGAAGATTTAGCTGCAGACAGAAACAAGTTAACTTTTAGCTTATGCACCATGCAGGTACTTTGTTCTAAGTTTTCACCGAAAGTTATGGAAGAGGATAACATTTCTGCTGTTTTGAGTAGTTGTGAAGTGGGGGAACTATAATTACAGTAAAGAATCAACTCTGTGCAGCTGTTGATGCTATAAGCAGTGCAGTTTAATGTTCTCATTCTGCCAATGGCATGTCACATTGCCGAACTCTTTTTTTTTTTTTTATGCAAGTCTTGCTAAACACTCTTTAACAATAAGTGTCGTGATTAAAGGATTTTGCTTAACATCTTTTTTTGTACTACAGGTTGATTTGTTGTTATGTGATACTATAACTGATTATTATTGCATGATCATTGGGCTGATGAAACCCAAGCTCCCCCTTTCTGTATATTTTTAAGAAACACTATTGTATACTTAATTGCAAAATGTTTCCAATTGTGTGTGTATTTCTTATACTGTGTTATACTTTTTGCACTACTTTATCTGCATCCTGTGTATGAAATGCTTGCGATCATGACTGAAAAGGGTCCTTGCAGAAGCTTGTCTACCAGGGAAACAGCTGCAGGTAACAAATAAACTGATGAATATTTCTTTGCCTCTTGCTAAGAATAAGAGGGAGCAAACCCTCTAAACTGGAAACACTTCCTCCTCAGCTTAAACAAGCAAATGAGACTTCCTGTGAAGTCTTCCCAAAGAAAACTGTGTGTCCAAAGTAGCTTCCTCAACAAAGCACAACCAAAAGGCATTCTATAGTTACATCCATACCCTAAAAGGAAAGGCCCAGATTTGTACAAAACTGGCAGTTAATGATACCACATATACTGAGTGTGTGAGCACAGCTAACCTTTTAGCTGACAGGTTCTATGAAAACATCACTCCCCTGTCCCCGCCACATGTACTCCGTGACATCCGTTCCACCTGTCCCCTACCTTGTATCTCTAAAGAACAGGTAGTAAATGCCCTCTATAAGGCCAAAAACACAGCATCTATGGGACCTGATAACATCCCAGGCTGCATCCTACATGGGCTCCCAACATATTAAATTAGCAACACCATTAGGTACTCTTTTCTGTCGTAGTCTAAGCACCGGCTTCGTACCAGCTGAATGGAAAACAACCACTGGTATTTCCTTGCACAAAGGTGGTGCTTCCACTAACCCCAGGAACTATAGAACTATTAGCCTGACTAGACTTATCTGCGAGGCCATGGAGTGAATCATCATGGACCTTATCAAAAAAAATGTAGGTGATCTCCAAACACTTGACCCTACTCAGTTTGGATTTCTCAAAGAGAAATCATGCCTGTTAAACCTGGTGGACTTCTTTGAGACAGTCACCAAGGCCATGGATGAGGGGAAATCTGTGCATACAGCCTAAATGGACTTTGTAAATTAAACTGTTTAAATTAACTTAAGTTTCTATTTTCTGAGAACATGACTTTTAAAATAAAATATGTGTGAAGGAGCAACAGATAAAGCAGGTTTATTAAAGGAAAATTCCACCGTCCTTCACTTGCAGTTTAACTACATTACAGTGTATCTTTTCTTCCTATGCATTTAAATAATTAAAGGAAATGGCTAGAGTGGCTTTCTTGGGGAGTGACCTACCTGTGAGTGTGGCTTATATGGGTTTACATGATTATTGTGTCGGTGGGGCTTAAGGGGCGCCAGAGTAATACTTCACCTAGGGTGCCATTTTAGCTAAGGCTGGCCCTGATCACTCAGGTGCAGTTTATTGTCAGCAGTTTGAATTCTGAGTGGCAGCACCAAGAAAATGAAATAGGAGGAGGATTCAGCTTGGTTGTTGATGCATATATTCTAGTGATGACTTTCTCTGAGACACCCCATCAGAGGCCAAGTGGCATGAACCTTCTGCTGTGAAGATTCTTTTTACAGGAACCATTTTGTGACAGTCTTTTTGGAGTCTCGGATCCTTGCTTGCTTGTTCCATGGACTTTAGGATTCTTTGCAAGAGTGAGTTTGTTCTGTTGTGCTTAACCCATTAGTCTATGCTTTTTAGATAGTGGTAAGCAGGATCTAATAACTCTTTTAGACAGATTTTAGTTGAGAAGTATTTAGCAGGCCAGATAATACTTTTCCAGAAACCATCTATTTTTTAAACATTTTATCTTATATTTCCTCTGAACAAAACTGTACATTGTCTGTACACTTATTTTCTCTAACTGCATAACCCAGCTTCTTTTATTTAAAAGATGTTTATTAATCCTGAAAGCTCATGGCTATTTATTTATTGATTGATGTAAGGGTGCTCACTGCTGTGAAACAACTAGTTGTTGACATCTGTCACTGACTGAGCCACTCTGCTCAGCTTTACATTACCATCAATTTCCATATACCCGTGGTGGTGGTGCTGCTGCGGTAGCGTTGTTGCCTCACAGTAAGACGCTGTCTGGTTCGATTCTCAGCTAGAGCGTCTTCTGCGGTGAGACATGCATGAATGGGCGTACCTTCGTTGAAGGTTGTGCGTCAGGGCTGGTAACTCAGCATGTAAAAATCAACTACCAATCAATAGCGGACTGGAGTTCCGCTGTGGCGACCCCTAACCGGGAAAAGCCGAAAGAAGACTATTTGGTTTACTTTTTCTTAAGAGTGAAAGAGTAACAGAAATTTGGCAGGCTTGATCTGGCTGGTAACAGTTCTAACATAAATCGGAAGAGGGTTGTAGAACTAAAAGTTATTACTAGCATTTCACTGGAATTAGTGTGTGTGTGTGTGTGTGTGTGTGTGTGTGTGTGTGTGTGTGTGTGTGTGTGTGTGTGTGTGTGTGTGTGTGTGTGTGTAAGTGTGCTCGCAAATGAAACAGTTTATTTACATTGCAGTTACTGCGGATAATCTAGGACTGTGACACACTGAATTCAAAGTGAAGTTGAAGAAGGACCTATGTAGGTGTGGAAGTTGTCAGCTATGCTCATACATCAGTGACTAACAGTTGTCAATACAAACAGCTAGTCGCGCAAATATTGTCTATCTGTTGTTTTTGATACTCTTCTTAATTTTGCAGTTAAACAGATAAAGCAAAATTTTCAGTAAGCAAAATGAAGGTATTTGCCTGTGTATTGATGGAGTTTTGCAGTCAATCTCATCCCCTTCCTCATATAAAGATTTGATAATTAAGTTTTTGAAAAAAGTTTCAAGTTTAGATGTTTATAGCACTTTCACTTCAGCAATATACAGTCTCAGCAGCTAAAATTAAGGGTGACAACAGTGACACTGCCAGCCCAGCTATCTGGAATTTTGTGAACATTAATATGATTCATATAGGTTCATAGGTAGGTACTAGGCTATCGGCCCTAGGGCCTAAACAAGCCTAGCCAAAAAAGTACCCAGGCTTTCGCCACCCAAGAAAACTATCTGTTACAGTATGACTGATTTTTCATGCATTTAAAAATTGAAAGAACTGGAGTGGCTGTTGTGGGAGTGACCCATCTATGGGTGTGGCTCTAGGGGTGTTCTTTGAGTATGGTGTGGGTGGGGCTTAAGGGGCACCAGATCAGTACTTTGCCTAGGGTGCCATTTCAGCTAAGGCCGGCCCTGCTAGAAACAGCTGCTGAGCCTGTTGCCAGCTACAACGCACTCATGGCTGAGGATACAACAGAGTGGCAAGACTGCTGCATGGGATTTGTGTAAACCCTAAAATATACAAGTAGCTGAGATGCACTGGAAACATGAACCAGAAAGTATGACACAAAATGATGATGTTCTGATCACCTGGGGTCATCCAATACTGACAAGTTAAAAAACTGAAGAAAAAAAAGCAGGCATAGCAGTTCAAGGAAAAAAGAACAAAAGTAGCTAATCACTGAAATAACTATACACAGCGAATAAAGTATCCAGCATACTAAGACACAAAGTTGTAGAATGCCAGAGTTCGCAAGCAGATATTAGAGCAATATGGGATAAAGACACCCAGACAGTTTTAATAAAAGTAAGAACAACAGGAGTAATAAAAAGTAACTTTCCAGTATATTTAAAGATGCTGTCAATACATGTAACCCCATATGGACTGCAGAAGGAGGCATTTCTGGGAACATTGTGAACAGCAATCTTGGGAAACATCAATGACTGTGACTGAAACAGTACTAATTTCATGAACTCTAATAGTGCCCTGACTCAGGAATGGGATCCATTACTGTCACGGTATTGCAAACCCAAAACATTTGGAGGAACTAAAAAAAAAAAAAGACACAATAATGCAGACAAGAGAATCCACACATCTGTTGAATGGAAAGGAAAGGAAGTATCCCAGCCTGTAGTTTTGTAAAGGCAATAAATTAAGCACCAGACTTTTGCAGGTGCTGGACTTGTGTCACACCAATCATCCTTTCCGTGTGTTATGGCACAATATTTGTAGTGTCTTTATGGGTCCGTATAACTTTAATGATTTTATATACTTGATATGTTTATTACTCCTTCTTTGTACTCATGCAGGTGTGATTGTTAAAGGTTCTTTCAATATTCCATTTTAACAGATAAAATAAAAAGTAACAATTATGCTATTGAAGACTTTAGAAAAAGCTAACTATTTTTTAACATGCAGCTGTTAATATTTTAGTTCTTAATATTTTTTTCACTCAAATATTTACATTTTAACTATTCTTTGACAAGCACATATATCTTGCCATTTGGTTGGCTACCCATTTCCAGAAATGTCATAGCAACTTATTGGAGTAAATAAGTGTAAACACAGCATTTTAAATATTAAACCTAAAGTATAAGGCCCTGTTATGGTATTTAAGCATTTGTAGTACCATGCACCTTTGTTCTCTTTAATACAGTAGGTGTTCATATGCATGCATTACATACAGACAGAGGTAGATGTAGGAAAGCAAACCACCCAAAACACCTACAAATCTATTTTTCATATGCCATACATTGGATAAGCCATCATGTTATGGTTAGGGGCTGGAAATATCAGAAAAAAATTATAAAATTATACGTTACTCCTAATATAAGCACCATTATTGCATTGTTTGTTAAACTTCAGATAAGCGCTATTCAAACTCAATGTTTCCTAAAGTAGTACAGAAAGAGTGTGATGGGTCAGTAATGAATGAGGCGACAGTTAATTTTTTGATTGTTAATCTGTTACTATGAGAGTGAATGAAAATGAACAAAAACAATGCTATTTGTGCTGCAATAATAAACTCCCCCCCCCCCTCGTTTCCCTGGGTCTTGCCTAAGTGGCACTTCTTCCTTTTACCAATTGACCCATTCATTCCTCCATCTCAAGGTGAGATCCAGACACCTCTCTCACTGGGTGAGAGTTTTTAGCCTACTCAATCCTTGTCCAGAGGAATTAATCATCTCATTTGTTCTCAAAGAGACAGAAAGGATTGGACAGCAGTGTGCAGACCAGTTTTTTAATTCAGCAGACCCCCCCCCCACACACACACACACACACACATTCAAACATGCTCCTAACCTCTGTGGTGGCTCTGTTAAGTTCCACTATGTGCTTACCCTATGAGATGCGAATGCACGCCACAAAATGCTTCTCCAGCTGGTGCACTGAACTGTTTGGCAGCATGTGATTGACAGGCCTTTTCCCCACAGGTACAACAGACAATACTCCACCCCTAGGTATTTCCCAAGTGGTGAGCCAGAGACTCCTCCAGAATGTATTAACCAGCAACAGCACCCCACCTCCATCCTCTTCATCCTGTCTCTACCAGTGCCTGCTAATCACACGTGGTCTGGTCATGCAGGTCACAACCAAGGCTTTGCCTCTGTCTTTCATGGGGATGGGCTGTGCTGGATAATTATCTTAATGGTTTAATTAATTTTTCTAGCTATGCAATAATTTGTATTAAACTCATAATCCACATTCATGGATAGCTGTTACTTAATTTATGTGGTACCATGAGGTGGTATACAGTTAATTACTTATAAATGTCAGTGTGCTTGTTATGTACGATGGTCTGTCTTTCAGCATTTATTTGTTTTACTTGGCTATCCATATTTACCTCATAGCTGCCTCATTACAATATGAACCATGCAATAAATGCCAGAAGATTAGTTTAGTATTTGATCCGCACTGTGTAAATCATTCCAAGTGCTGAGGGAGGTCTGAACTGTAATATGTCTATAATGCATGGAAAACCCTGACTATTCTTTAAAAACATCAAATAAATGAATAATCTAGCCAGATTTGTATGAATGAACCTAGGAAAATCAAGATTGCTTATAGCAATTTCTAATGTTTAAATTTTAAGAATCTTGCTGTTATGAAATTAAGCAAACCTTGCACTGCTGCACAAATAGCAGTCACATGGGAATAACATCACAACCCAACTAATACATTAAAAGCTGTCACTTATCTTCTGCATCAAAACAAAACATTGTTTTCCTCTTTTAATGGGGGATAATATAACAATGGCAGCAAAAACAATGAGTCTGTAATCATAGTCATCCATTGTTATGCATTTTTGAAATGAATGTCAAACAATTCACCTCAAAAGCTACATTCTCAAGGTGAACTTGTTCACAACAGTTTTTTGAACACATTATGACTTGGGTATGATTGAAGGCAAAGATATAATCCTCTGTATCATTAACAGACCCTCATGGGTCACTGCTGGAAACAAGTATTTTCTTTTTTTCCCCTCACATACTCCTCACCTAGTGAGCAAAAACAAAAGTGGACTGAATGCAGTAATGTATTTCCAAATGAATGTGACTAGGATATGGTGTTGTTATCCACACAAAATCAACCTATGTTAATGGAAAACATGAGATAGTTACTAGTGTTTTATGGCACAAAAAATCTAGCCTTTTGATGGCATATTACTGTGCCATAATGCAAGTCACTGTTGTTATCATACAATCTGAAGTAATACTTAGTATAAGATTGAGTGTGACACTGTTAACAACCTATTGTTTAGCTAAAAGTTTAGCAAGACTTGCACACAGTTGCACTACTGTAATGCTGCTACGGAGGGTGGGATGGTATGTTTCTTTACTTCAAGACATGATCTCTGAGTTGATCGTATTGCTGAATATGCACAGGGAGGATAGGTGTGTGTGTGTGTGTGTGTGTGTGTGTGTGTGTGTGTGTGTGTGTGTGTGTGTGTGTGTGTGTGTGTGTGTGTGTGTGTGCACGTGTGCCTGTGTATGTGTGTCTGTCTGTTGCAGGTATCTTCCAGCCACCAAAAAAAAATCTGGAGCTTTTTCAGTTTTCTGTGAAAGTAGTCATGCTTTAAGCAATGCAGACTTTGGATTTTTTTGTTTTTCCATTCAGTAGGCTGGATACAGTCATAGCTCCCAACTGTGCAGATTTTTGCAGAATGCCCAGATTTTTGCCTGATATTTTTGGTCTATTTCTCATACAATTGTGGTTTTCTGACAAATCTCTGGCAAAACTTTGAGGACTGAAGTCAGTAAATAATGGCAGACAATTGAATTTTAGACTTCATATCCTTCAGAAAAAAAATGTTGCTAATGCAAAACCTGTTATTCTACCAACTTTTTAAGTTTGTAAGAGTTTTTATGGTGTCGAGTTGCCAGCCCGGCGCCCAATCTTCCACGGAAGGCAAACACGTGCACGCACTCGTGCCTAGAGCCAATTTAAGAATAATATGTAAAAAATGTCCCTATTTTGCCCCCCCCCCCAATGATTTATGGCTTTGTCCAGATTTTTTGTTCTAACAGGTTGAGAGGTGTGTGTCATCCATTCTCTTACTGGACCACTGACTGATAGGCAGATGTTTCTGTGATGAAGTGCCTTGATGACTGAGTGCCACAACTGAAAACTGAAAGCTACTATCACACAGCGAGAGGAACAGTCTGGTATGTAAAGCTCAAATAGGGCCCCTTTATCTGTGATAGTTCAATGTTTGAGTTGGTATATATGAAGTGTGGACGATGCTGTCTCCAACATGGGGTTTGATGTAGTTCAAAAAAACATTTATTTTCTCTGAGTTTCTGCCTTACAACTTGAAGGTACAACATTTGAAGTATCGATTTCTTGACGAGCTGTCTTTCAATTAATTTAACAAATATTGGGAGGTTCAGTAGCTGACATATATGAGCAACAGCTTCATGAGTTGGTTTGTTGAAATTATGGTCTTAAGCCATTTTCACCACTTCAAAACATATTCAGACTTTTGTCTACATGGTAATCAGTTTTTTTTAATTTCAGAGTTTATCTGTTCTGTCTCATGAGAACATTAGCAGCACCTTCTAACTATGAATAAATCCAAAGCAGCTTCTATGTTTGCTAAATTTTGTAGCCAGTAAATGATTTAAAACCTTCAGTTAGAAGAACCTTTCTATTTCATTTTCTTTTTTCAAATATATTTGTGTACTTTATTTCTACAGATAAATAAGTAAATCTGATTTGGTTTGTCATCAAAAAGTGACAACATTTAAGCGGTTAATAGATAATTACTGAAAATGCATCACTTATAGTATGTATAAATAACTGCATAAGAGGAACAGCTACATGTGTGAAGAGTTAATGCATCATGTCTATTGATTTTAATGTGCATTATGTTGTAAATTTGTTATGTATGCTTTTATTCACAATGTAATGTCAGAGTCCAGGAATAGTCCCCCACACTATTACAGGACAGACCAAATGGCAGGATGTAGTGACCAATAGATTACCAACTGACATGCCATGTGACCTTACAAGGTTCCCCCAGCTGTATGCATATCCAGGAGTAAAAGCTAAGGATTGGCCTGGGCCAGAAGGGAAAAACAAGCTGAGTGAAGTAGAGAGTACACACAAATGCTAGTCAGAGAAATCTGCATGCGTAGAAGGTCTCTCTGAACCTGTGTGTTATGTCCATAGCAGGAGAACAAAAGTGAATATTTATAAGGAATCCGACTATGATGCATTAAAAATAAAAATTAATCGGCCGTCCCTACTCATTCTTGTAACAACTACATAGAATTCTCTTTGGAGGACCTACCTCACTCAGTTTTATTGGGAGCAGAAATGTGAGGTGATGAGGGAAGTAAATGAAATGAAAGGCATTTACAATGAATACGCATGAGGTCAAGAGAACAGGTTGAAATAGATAAAAATCATTTAGATCAAGAAAAAAATGCGTACTACATCCCTTAGCCACTCTGCCACTAAATGCTGCCTTTAAACAATGGTAGTTTGAGTATGTATGTATTGATATAGTTTATATTATTTCATGTTGGAAGGTTTATGTTACAGATTTTCATTTGTGGTTGATTGATTGTACTTATTGGTTAAATGTCTGTCTTGTGTTTTTTTTTTTCGCCAGATACTTTCAGCCTTACTATAGAAGTGGGTGTGTCCCTGTGCCTATTGACACCTGTTGAGACACCTCATGTAAGTTAACCATTTAGACCGAGTTTTCAGATGCGTTAAGAAATAGCTCAGGCTATCAGGGCCGGCCTCCGGCCTTTGGTCAACTGGTGCCTAGGGAAAAGGGCTCCATAGCACCCCCTACACCACCCAGTGTCTCCATCCTGGTCTCCCTACCCCATCCAGATTATAGGAAAAGTACCCCTGCTAGAGCGGCACCCTAAGCGGCTGCCTAGTTAGCCTATACCTAAGGCTGGATATGCAGGCTATACATGCATATTAGCTTATATCTTGTACTTCAAAACCACATTAGGTAGCTTTCTTCTCCCTATTATTGTTTTACTTTGAGTTTTCATTTTCAGAATATGTGAAAGCTGCTGGTTGGCTGTAATTGTACGGGTTCATTATGCGTTTACATCTAGGCATGGAAAAACCCTTGGATGGATTTTAGCATGGAAATTATGCAAGTTTTACACTGGTGAAAATAAAGTATAAGAAATCATGTGTTGCATATCTATCCTATTACTATTACGATGGTAGTATCTGGCTCATAAACTTCTCACTCTGCTGACATTACAATGAAGCAGGAAGATGTAAAGAATCTGCAGGTATTTGCTATGTGCAGAAGACAGAGACACAGCAGAATAGACATTAGAATTCTTCTATGCCATATTCATCTCTACTACTGTTTCTCAAAACTTCAGGAAGTGTTATGCTCAGACAAGGTGCCTATCATAACATTATGGCATGCAACTGTCTTCTGTAGCCATAACGTCTTTCTGGCCCTTCTACTTAAAAGGCAGAGTACCTTTTTTTTCTGTACTAAATTCTATAGCAGCAGCTGAGGAGAGGTACACTTGTAAGTATTTTTGTTCATAGCTTCTGCCCTTTCATATATCTTGTAGGCCCCCTCATTGGTGAGGTGGAACATGTAAATATAGCTTTTACTCCAAAATATGCATGACATGCTAACCCAGTGGAAAGTAAACTATATTTAAACTGGCTGCACATTCAGAAGATGCATCCACTCAGATACCATATTTATGTATAGCATACCACAGGCAATCTGTACATACTAGATTTGTCACCATAGGCATTAGAAAAGGAGGATGTCCCCGGCAAAGTGGAACATCACATAGATGTTTATGGGAGGTGGGAATGGGGTATACCTACTCAATCATCATCAGAATGCGAAATGGGTGGTTAGGGATGTGCTTCTGAACAATCAGCTATATATTTCAAAACAGTCATTAGGAGAGGTGTGCATGGGAAACCAGCTATGTATTATAGTACAGAAGGGAGAAGTGGATGGTCCTGGATAATGAGTAATACATTACAGCACAGAAGACAGGTGGGTACATCTCAACTACAAACATTACATATGTTTTTAGCAGAAGCTGGGGATACACTATAACAGTGAGTAATAGATTACACTATGAAAGCTAAGAGACTAAGGATGTTCCTGGTTATTCCTGGAAATAAGTATCATGCTATACCAAAAATAACTTCTTCACTCTAGTCTCCACATTTTGGCAGTCTTTCCCCACCTACCTAAAATAACTTATCTCATACCCCAGCTTCTGTCAACACTATACAATAAAAAAATCCCAAAGCACCTGCATCTAAAATGTTAACATCACCTCACCTCCTTTCAACACTTCTACTTTTTTCAAACAACTCTTCTGTTTATCTATTGTCTCAAATCTAGCATACCTTACTGTTATTGGAATCACCACTCATCCATTGTCTCAAACTTAGAATATATTACCGTTACTGGAATTGATACTCATCCATTGTCCAAAACCTATCATACCTTACTGTTATTGGAATTGTTACTCATCCATTAGTTCAAACGTAGCATACATTACTGTTATCGGAATTACTACTCATCCATTATCCATTATCCCAAACCTCACATACATTACTGCTATTGGAATTGGCAATCATCCATTGTTCCAAACATAGCATGCATTACTGTTTTTGGAATTACAACTCATCTACTGTCCCAAACCTAGCATACGTTACTGTTATTGGAACTACAACTCATCCATTGTCCCAAACCTAACACACATTACTGTTATTGGAATTGTTACTCATCCATTGTCTCATACCTAACATACATTACTGTTATTGGAATTACTATACATCCAGTGTTGCAAACCTAGCATGCATTACTGTTATTGGAATTATCACTCATCCATTGTCTCAAACCTACAATATATTGGGTCTATATTGCAAGCTCGAAAGCCCTAATAACCGAATATAAAAATGCTGACACATATTCCGCAAACTGCGAATACACTGAATGCCCTAAACCGCGAAATTCAAAAGCTCGAACCATCATACTTGTCCCACCCCACTCCTCGCTACATACTACCTACCCAAACAAACTAAAACACATACATAGACTAACCAAAACCTTACTTCTAACCCTAAACTAAACCCTACTTCTAACCCTACATTACATCTTACATATACCACCATCTATTCACTTACGTTAACCCGCACCCTAACCCTAATGTCCGTCACTATCGCACATTTACCTTAACAAGCTATACCCAAACAAAATAAATAATCCACACACATACACGTAACAAAACCCTACATCTAACCCTACACTAAATCTCACATACATTACCATCTATGCACTTACCTTAAACCGCACCCTAACCCTAAGGTCCGTAACTATCGCACACTTACCTTACAGAGCTATACCACGGAAGGGCCAACCATGACGATTCGATGTTTCGGATTTCGCGCTTCAGGATGATCAATGTTTACATGGTTCGATGGAGACGTGGCTGCGTTTATGTATTTGGGTAAGTGCTTCTTTGAGGATGTAACAGGGAACCGAATATATTACTGTTATTGGAATTATTACTCATCCATTGTCTCAAACCTAGAATACATTACTGTTATTGGAATTATTACTCATCCATTATCTCAGACCTACCACACATTGCTGTTATTGGAATTAGTACTCCTCTATTTTCTCAGACCTACCATACATTACTGTTATTGGAATCACTATGCATCCATTGTCCCAAACCTAAAATACATTACTGTTATTAGAATTACTACTCATCTGTTGTCCCAAACCTAACACATATTACTGTTATTGGAATTACTGTACATCCATTGTTTCTAACATGGCATACATTACTGTTATTGGAACTACAACTCATCCGTTTCCCCAAACCTTACACACATTACTGTTATTGGAATTATTACTCATCCATTGTCTCAAAGCTAACATACATTACTGTTACTGGAATTACTATACATGCATTGTTTCTGACATAGCATACATTACTGTTATTGGAACTACAACTCATCCGTTTCCCCAAACCTTACACACATTATTGTCATTGGCATTAGTACTCATTCATTTTCCCATGCATTACTGTTATTGGAATTACAACTCATCCATTGTCTCTAACCTAACATACATTACTGTTATTTGAATTACTACTTGAAGTACTATGGGTTCTGCCAACTGCCACTTTCCTTGTTAACACACAAGAGATTTTTGTTCTTTTTCTTTTGTATTAGCTATTGCACTACTGTTTTTAACTTTTAAACATGTTTGTTGTATAACCTCTGTTTATAAACTGTATGTTTTATATGTGAACTACTTCACCTAGGCTGTGCCTGAAAAATTATCAGTTTTAATTATAGTGCACTACACATAAATAACACATTAATAAATAAATGCAGTAATCCTTCAGATGAGATGTTAATAAATCCTGTCATCCTTTGGATGAGATGTTAAACCATGGTCCTATCTGGGTAGTTGCTCAGGTGGATGTTAAAGATCCCATGGCACATATCGAAAAGAGTGTGTGTATATATATATATATATATATATATATATATATATAGAACTCAGCCATAAGCATTTGACAGTTACAGTATTTGCAATATCTTGTATATATACAATATGCGTGTACAGTGATGTAACTCCTTCTCAGTTTACCAAAATACAGAATTTAGTTTGATTCATTAACCCCACCCTTTTTCCCACAACAAAAATGTTATCCATTCCAAAATATCCAGAAGAATCCATCTTGTTTTAAACAAAACTTTCCTTCATCTTTCATTCTAGATTGATCATATCACCCAAAACATTCTTTTAGCAATGCTTTCCCCATTACCAACATATTCCTTCCCATAATATTCTTGCAAATTCATATTGATGTTTGCATTCTCGTCTTTTTTATGCTTATAAGAATATTTTCTTTACATACCTAATTCCAAACTTTCATTGTCCTTTAACATCCTAATTAAAAAAAACATGTTCTGTTGTTTCTATTTGATTACAATATATGTGCATGCTCTTACATAACATATACCCTTTTACAGGTAATTGTTAATCAACAGTCTCCTTAAAAATCCTGAAACAGCTTAACATACTGAAATCTTGACCTTTTTTCCTTATATCCTCATCTACCTCGTCACTCAGGCATTCTCAAGGATTACTGTTATAAAAATTGCACATCACCTTATGGTATCTTTCATTACTATTTTTTTTTTCTAATTCTTCAGTATTTGTTTTCAATAATTCATTTTTTCAGGTATTCTTTAATTTCTTCATACATAAACTTTTCTCCCCTTTTCCTGCTTTCACGTTATCTCAAAGTACTCCATAATTAATTTCCAAAATGTTTGCTATCAAGGTATTTTTTCTATGTTTCTACATGTCTAAACCCAGTATAAGTGCAAGATGCCATATATACAATAAGGCGTATTAATCCAAGCCCTACTTTTTCTTCTTTCAAATGCAGACTTTCCCTTTCTTCTGGGTTCTGTCTTGATCCCTATATAACACTAAACATGGACTGCATTATTTCTGCTTCACTTGGACACATTTATATGCTTCCCAAATAATCTAACCTTCCTAAAATAATGAAATGAATCAAATACACTTTTTTAAATGATTATATAAACATTTTCTAGAAAGCACATATTCATTTTATTTTTTCTATTACTGTTCTTCCATTTTATCAAACACTGTTCAAAGTAACTCAATTTTTGAATCTGAAAATCAAATATCTTCAATTTTATTTATCTTACCTAAACCATTGATTTTCTCTTTTTTCAACTATAATCCCTTTCTTAAATCATTATTTAATAATATAATCATTTTTTCTCTTTTTTTCAAATATAATCCCACTTTTTTAAACTATCATTTAATAATATAATCATGTTTTCATCCACTGTCATTTCTTGTAATATGTATATGAACACAGTACCATAATCTGTATGCTCTCTCACTCAATATACTACTCATAATATCAGTAACAGCATTCATCACTAAAGAAAATAAAGTACTGCTCATACGGTAGGTAGCCCGGTCTTAAATCTGTCTTCGCACACCTGCTCAGTAAACAATCCATTAAGCATTTACACTAACCCTGTTACTATACGCCATTTTAAGGAGTTCATTATTTTCCCTTTAAGCCCATATTGCATCAACATTTCCCATATAGACTCCCCAGACTCTGGAATAGACTGCCCATACATGTCAAGCAGAATGCCTCTTTGGCCCTCTTCAAAAGGAACCTTGACGATTGGATGGGAGAAAGGAAATTCACCCCCAGGGATCATGTCAGTCACCCTGCTAGACAGGGTTCCAGGGAAGTAAATAGTGTGGGAAGAAATAGCCAGGGAATTGTTATGGCTAGGCTTGTATAGGCCCTAGGGCTGATACCCTAGTATCAATCTATGAACTTATGAAATGACATTTGACAACCTTTATTAAAATTCCATGCACATAACTTTATTGACCAGCTAATATTTTAATTTATTAATCACAGCATAAACAACCATATAACTCTAGGACAGCGTGACCCCACTCACCCTGACCAAATAAGCAGTGTCCTTCACCTGCTCGCTTATTTTACTTAACAAGCAATGTCCCACCACTCACTTTTATTTCCACTTATGAATTAACCATCCAACCAAATAAGCAGCATCCGTACCTCCGCTCACTTACTTTTACCTTTCAAGCAGTGTCCAACTGCTCACTTGCATTTCAAAACTCATTGAAATGAACATCCAACACCAGAGGGTGAACAGAAGAGGGAGAAGCCTGCACCTCTTCTCTGCCTCCGAAACGTATAACAACCACACAATCCCCAATGTTCCAAGAAAACAGGGAGGAAGGGCGGGTAGCAAGTTCATGCCAAAATGTGATTCCTTACACAGCTACACTCTCATAAAACCCATTAAGTCCCTCCCTATATTTACCTCATTTCCTCCCAATCATCCTAATTTCCCCATTTAACCCTTTCCTCTAATTCCTCTTAATACCCATTGCTACTTCCACCTAGACCCTCACCTGAAGATGTCCCTGGACAAATTGGTTTGTTACCAAACCTGATCTCTCAAAAGAATTAAACTTTAGCCCAGTAGCAGTGGTGGATATTGGAAGAACTGTCACAGAGTTTAAATACTTTGTACGGACGTTAAATTTGAAGGTACTGTACAATGATGCAAATAATGTGAATAATTCCAACAACTTATCACATAGATATAAAAGATATTGCCTGTTCATACCACATAACCATAATGTGTTATTGGTATTCAACTTTTTCAATAAGATGCTCAGAAATCAAGCTAGTCTATCTCTGTTTTCATTAAACTTCTTGTATATGTAAAATGCCTTGTAATCTATAGTCTTAAGCCACCCCACATCATTACTTCCTACATTTTTTAACATCATGATTCACTTTTTTATTATTATGTCTCAAATCACAGTTCAGATTTCCCATCATAAAGTTTAAAAAGGACAGATAGACAAACCATTCAGTAAATTCTGAAAGTACAGCCTAGACAAACTACAGTTTTCATTGTGTGATACCGTAAACCTCCTATAATGGAGACCTGTGGGATGTATGCAAAAGAAACTTGCCTGTGTGACCTTTTTACCCTTTGGTTTGGATATTAGTTGGGATATTTTGCAGGCACCATAATCCCTATGGGTGTCTGTTGGATTTAAAGACCCTATGCTTCTGAAGTATAGCCAGACTATCCACTTATGTTGTCCTGATGAGGTCAATAAAAAGGCTGAAACACCCATGTCCCCGGCTAGTGGGGTTTGACTTTATTGGATGAATGTAACCATAAAGACTTACAAAGTAAAAAGTAAATTAAAAAAAAATAATAATGCACATTCATAAGCCATGTAGCTGAAACACTTCATGTTCTCAAGGAGTCATTTGCATATATCCCATGGGCCTCCACTACAGGACATTTGTTATCACAGTGAAACATTTTGCTTGGCTGAGTTTTTATTGCAGTTTTTGCTGAGTGGCTTCCCTGTGTGACTGTATTGGTTAACACTATGTTTCTGCTTCCTGTAAATATGTACATTTCTTCTCTTTCTCCTTGCTCACTATCATCTTACATCTTTTAACTTTCCCAGTCCCCCTGTCTGCTTGGACTCTGAACCTTTCCATTACTTATCTCTTGCTTTGTCCTCTAACACCTTATATTAACCACTAACATTTCCAGGGCTAAACCTGCTTCTCACTCATTTCTTACTACTTCTTTGACTCCACTTTTCCATTTGCAAGACATACACCTCAACATGGTGCAACATTTGCACATAGTATCTCCCTTTTTATGACTGATTTATATTGTATTATATTTGTGTTCCACTTTTGCTTGTAATTGTTACATTTTCATTACTATTGTTTTGAATGTAACCAGGGATAAGCCTCCAATTCAGCACACTGTGATCAATGCTTTACACAGCAACCAAAATGTAAATAAACATAATAAATAAAAACTTAAGAATGTAATTTCCTCACTTTCCATTGAGGTAGCTAATCATGTAGTTGATGGGCTTTATTCCTGTCCATCCAGACTGGGAATAGTCATATGCTTTCCAGAAGGTGTGGATTCTTACTCTAGGTCTGTCTCAGAAAAAGGTAGGCCTTCTTCTACCCTTTGCTCAGTCTCACTAGAAGGTGACTCATACTCACGGGTCTATATTAAAACATCGAAATTTCAAAACTTCAAATGTTCTAATATCGAACCCTATTCAGTGAAAGCTGAAAATATCGAAGCAACAAAAAACAATTTTTTTCCTAGGGAAAGAATTTGGTTGGTTGTTTCTATTGTTTCTGTATTTTCAGCACTGTGGTGGAAAGTTGCGGGTCGGGTTCAGGTAAGTGCGCGATTGAGTGTGGGTTAGGTTAATTAGGGTTAGGGTGTTGGTTAGGTATGTGTGCGATTGTGTGGACGTGAGGGTTAGGGCGCTGGTGAGGTATGTGTGCGATTGTGTGGACATGAGGGTTAGGGCAGGGTAGGTGAGTTAGTGTTAGGGCACCGGTGAGGTGAGTGTGTGATAGTGACAGACCTTAAGATTAGGGTTTGGGTTAAGGTAAGTGGATAGTTAGTGGTGTGTGTATAGTTTAGTTTAGGGTTAGGTATAAGATTTTAGGTGTATGTATGTAGATTGCTGTTTGTTTGGTATGCTTGTGTTGTGTGTATGTGTTTTGGAACAGCAAATTTTTTCCCTAGGAAAAAAATTTCTGTTCTGTATGTTCTATGTTTTCAGCTTTCGCTGAATAGGGTTCGATATTAGAACATTCGAAGTTTTGAAACTTCAATGTTCTAATATAGACCCATACTTGCTGCTTATAGTTTCTTGTGTAGGATTTAACTGGTTTTCTTTATGTACATTTTTTCCACAATTCAAAAAATAGGAAGAATATTTGCCTAAAACCCCTTCATGTACTAGGCCAAGGATAACCTCTGTAAAGTGTTCACTTACCTCAAGAGTCACAAGTAGTTATATTTCTGCTGGAGAACACTTAGTTTAATTTACAAATGCAAAGGGAATTCCTTCCACCTGTACCTCAGAGTTTATCATTTGAATAGATGCACAATCTGCAGTAACATTTTGTACTTCAGTATGCAATGGCTTGTTTTGAGGAAAAATATGACTACGTGTCAAACTGCATAGATTCAGTCATCAAAGGAAATGTTTTAATTAAATGTCTAAATTGATGACATCTAAAACAGATTATATGGCGCATTTCATTTTTATTCCTCACTTCTTTCTTGACTTCCTTATTTACACTGTTAAAAGACTTCCCTCTACCAGTCTTTATGAAAGTTAGTTTTAACATGTCATTAAGGAGTTTGAAATGTTGTTAACGTTTGTCTAGCAGCATGTGCCAGCTCTGCTGCAATAACATGCTTCTTGACCAGTTTGATAAGTTGATCTGCTATTATGTGTCATGTTTAATCATAGCCTCACCTCAGGCTTCGTGCCCACTGAGTGGCGCACAGCTACAGTTATCACAATCCACAAGGGGGATCCACCATGGATCCCAGGAACTACCGTCCCATCAGTCTGATGAGCCTGATCTGCAAGGGTATGGAACACATTATCATGGATCTTATAAACAAAGACATTGGCAACATTCAAACATTGGACCCCACCCAGTTTGGGTTCATAAAGGGCCGATATTGTCTCCTGAACCTGACTGACTTCTTTGAATCAGTGATGAGAGCTGTGGACAAGGGTAAGGCAGTCCACACAGCCTATGTGGACCTTGTCAAGGCCTTTGACACCATCCCACACTCTGGAATCATAGATAAACTTACTAAGCTGGGCATAAATCCCTACATCACTTGATGGGTTGCCAACTGGCTTACTGACAGAACCCACACTGTAAAAGTAGCTGACTCCAAATCCAGCTCCAGACAAGTGACAAGTGGAGTACCTCAGGGTTCAGTCCCAGGACCTCTCTTGTTTGGCATCTACTTCTCTGAAGTATAGGCCAACACTAAGGGACTCTAGCTAACAAAGTTCACAGATGACTGAAAACTGGGAGCCATTATTGAATCCCCAAATGATGTGGATATTCTACAAAAGGGCCTTACAGAAACAGATGCTTGGTGCCAGAGCCATGGGCTCAAGCTTAATGCCAAGAAATGTATAGTTATCCCCTTTGGGAAAAACCATGTACCCATGAATTATCACATAGGTGGCAGTATACTAAACACTGAAAGTGTGATGAGAGACTTGGGGACACAGGTGGACAGTGGTCTCACCTTCGATAACCACATCGCCACAACAATCAGGAAATCTTTTCATGTGGCACACCTCATCACTAAGGGCTTTTCATCCAGAAAAAAGGAGGTTATTGTCCCACTGTACTCATCCCTCATTAGACCCATTATAGAGCACAATGCCCCATTTGGTATGTACCTCACAAGACATCGGCAACAGCTGGAAAGGCTGCAGAAATACCTCAGTAAAAGAATCACAGGCCTAATGCACATGCCCTATGCTGACCATCTAAAAAAACTCCAGCTATACTCTGTGGCATATCATCTACTCAGAGGCAATCTCTGCTTAACATACAAGGCCATGTCAAACCCTGAGCTGTTGGACATGCTCCACTTAAAGAAATCCCAATCCCTCAGAGCCACACACTCCAGGAATCTAAACCTAGTCATCATATTGAACAAAACATGCTGGAAGGATAGGCTCCTGACCCAGAGACTCCCCATACTCTGGAATAGACTGTGCCCATACATGTCAAGCAGAGCATCTCCTTGGCCCTCTTCAAAAGGAACTTTGATGATTGGATGGGAGATAGGAAATTCACCCCTGGGATCACATCAGTCGCCCTGCTAGACAGGGGTCCAGGGAAGTAAATATTGTGGGAAGAAATATCCAGGAAATTGTTATGGCTAGGCTTATATAGGCGCTAGGGCCGATAGCCTAGTACCAACCTATGAACCTATGGGGTTTTCCTGTGACACCCATCTCCAAGAAGCACTAGGGAACGCCCTCAGGAAATGACCCATAATAACTAGCTCAACAGTCTTTGGTGCATTGCTTAGCTTTGGTTGCAGGCATTTCTTTACTAGGAGGAGGAAATCAAAAACTTAGGACCAAGGTGGCTCCTTCTGTGGTCTGGGATCTATAAATGAAAACACTGGGCCATTACTGCTCGGGTAACTCCTCATTCAAACTGTTAAGACTTCACCTTCTCATAGTCATGGTATACATTATGGGCATCTTTACAGAGGAATGAAGATATGATTAGGGCCCACTCAATTCCATGCCATTCCTGCCTTTCATCAGCTCTTTCCAGGATAAGGAGGAAGGCCTCAACATCAACGTCATCATCATCATCATCACTGTTAATTTTCTGAAGAAAGAGTTCTTCTTGAGTGTGGCTGTTCCCACTGAGCTACAAAGACCCATTATAAGGTTTTAACTAAGGTTTACTAATGGTTCCTGCCCTGAACCCCTACTTGTCTAAAACTAATTTTATTCACAGAAATACACAGAAGGTCATTGTAGCTTATCTGGATGGCAGCTTTATGATTCTGATCTGTAAGGCCATCAAGCATATCATAACTGATCTCATTTCAGTTTCATAGGTGAAGACCTTAACCAACATGCCAGGTTTCCACTTGGGGCATCCATTTAACCTGTCTAACTCCCCAGCACCCCACTTCCACACCGGGTCTAGCAACAAATCTCCTACCTTCCCCATGAACTTGCTCTTGTATTACCAAGAATCTCTTCAAGTTTGATCCATAATGGTTTGGTTTCATCATGAGGAGAGCATGTCAGGTAAACCTTGTTAAAAGTTTTGAGGGGATCATGCAAGACATTGACAGTGGTCATGCATATACAGTATAAATAATATGTCTTTACTAAAAAAAAAAAAGGTAGACAGGGACCTGAGCACTTCAACTGAGAGTTCTGCCTGTCTTTTTTTATCATCAGTTGGCACCTATAATCAGGAAATCCTTCCACTTAGCACAATTAATAAACAAACTTTTTTCATCTAGATCCAAAAATTTTATTGTCCCTTTCATTCTGCATAGATCAGACTCATAAGAGAGTAGTATGTAAAAATATAAACAGAACAACACAATCCTATCATCCCTTTTACCTCACAGGAAAATGAGATATCTTTAACATATCAAAGATATTTTACAAATCAGCTACAACTTAAGTGAACATAGTGGTCCAACAGTTTGGATTGTTGCTTAGCCATTGTTAGTTTTCTGGTTCATCTCATGGATGGGGCTCTGCTGTGTACAGTTTGCATGTCTTCCTTATGCCTATGGTCATTTTCACTGGGGTCTCCCATTTCCTCTTGTATCTCAAATATATGCCAGTAGATGATATTGTGATCCTCTGAACTGTCTGTATACTCTGTGTGTGTGTGTGTGTGTGTGTGTGTGTGTGTGTGTGCGTGCGTGCGTGCGTGCGTGTGTGTGTGTGTGTGTGTGTGTGTGTGTGTGTGTGTGTGCGCACGCAGGTGTATGTCCTCTGGTGGAATGGCATCTTACCCAGGAGTGGTTTCCTGCCTTATGCTCTTCACTTTCCAGGATAGGGTCCATATCCCCTGCAAAACTGCATGGGATAAAACAGGTAGAAAATAAATTAATGAATTACTGATTTATGACTTTTGAGGCAAAATATAATTTTCCAGATAATGCTCCATATGTTTCATATACACTTCAATTAAGTTCACTCTACAATATCTAGAGAGAGTTTTTGACAAATATCGGATTGTCTTAGGTTCATAGGTTAATAGATACTATCTAGGTTTTTGATCAGTGGGGATCTTTAGAAACCTAGCCCTGCATTCCCATTAATTCTTTAGCCCTTGTAATATTAGTTTGAATAACCCAAAACCAGCAACATTCACATGTTACCCCTAGGGGAGAAGAGTGCTAAACTAGAGGTGAAACTGTGGTTTCCCATCCATTCATCCAGATTCCATTTTTTATAAAACTAAGGAAAGTATTTTACTTTATATGGAGAGAAAGATGATTATAAATAAGTAGTACTCTCTGTGATACTTATCTATTCCTTCAACATGCTCTGTTTGTTTCACAGATCTCCTGTGCAGGTGTTTATGTTTCTGTTACAGATCTCTTGTGCAGGTGTTTATGTTTATGTTACAGATCTCTTGCCCAGGTGTTCATGTTTATGTTACAGATCTCCTGTACAGGTGTTTGTTTGTGTTGCAGATCTCTTGTGCAGGTGTTTATGTTTATGTTACAGATCTCTTGCCCAGGTGTTTATGTTACAGATCTCCTTTGCAGGTTTTTAGGTTTGTTACAGATCCCTTGCCCAGGTGTTCATGTTTATGTTACAGATCTCCTGTATAGGTGTTTGTTTGTGTTACAGATCTCTTGTGCAGGTGTTTATGTTTATGTTACATATCTCTTGCCCAGGTGTTTATGTTACAGATCTCCTTTGCAGGTTTTTAGGTTTGTTACAGATCCCTTGCCCAGGTGTTCATGTTTATGTTACAGATCTCCTGTACAGGTGTTTGTTTGTGTTACAGATCTCTTGTGCAGGTGTTTATGATTATGTTACAGATCTCTTGCCCAGGTGTTTATGTTACATATCTCCTTTGCAGGTTTTTAGGTTTGTTACAGATCCCTTGCCCAGTTGTTCATGTTTATGTTACAGATCTCCTGTACAGGTGTTTGTTTGTGTTACAGATCTCTTGTGCAGGTGTTTATGTTTATGTTACAGATCTCTTGCCCAGGTGTTTATGTTACAGATCTCCTGTGCAGGTGTTTGTTTGTGTTACAGATCTCTTGTGCAGGTGTTTATGTTTATGTTACAGATCTCTTGCCCAGGTGTTTATGTTACAGATCTCCTTTGCAGGTTTTTAGGTTTGTTACAGATCCCTTGCCCAGGTGTTCATGTTTATGTTACAGATCTCCTGTGCAGGTGTTTGTTTGTGTTATAGATCTCTTGTGCAGGTGTTTATGTTTATGTTACAGATCTCTTGCCCAGGTGTTTATGTTACAGATCTCCTTTGCAGGTTTTTAGGTTTGTTATAGATCCCTTGCCCAGGTGTTCATGTTTATGTTACAGATCTCCTGTACAGGTGTTTGTTTGTGTTACAGATCTCTTGTGCAGGTGTTTATGTTTATGTTACAGATCTCTTGCCCAGGTGTTTATGTTACAGATCTCCTTTGCAGGTTTTTAGGTTTGTTACAGATCCCTTGCCCAGGTGTTCATGTTTATGTTACAGATCTCCTATACAGGTGTTTATGTTACAGATCTCCTTTGCAGGTTTTTAGGTTTGTTACAGATCCCTTGCCCAGGTGTTCATGTTTATGTTACAGATCTCCTATACAGGTGTTTGTTTGTGTTACAGATCTCTTGTGCAGGTGTTTAAGCCACCACTAGACTAGTAGGTTTGCAGTAGATCTGAGACAAGAGTCTGCTGAGGCTCTCTATATGAGGCAGAGATCACCCCTCAGTAGACTGCATGATACCGAGAAGAGGACAGGACTTTGAGGTTGTCATTTTAGTTTTTATGACTTAGACACTTGATTTTCTTTATTTTCCTGGTTGTGGTCATTCAAGTTGTGTTAAGTGTTTGAAAAGGTACATACTTAAGGTGGATATTACACTCAATGATTGCCCTAATAAGTACCAAATACAGTCGAATGATTACATCCCTAGACCTACTCATCACATCCTTACTAATAAGCTGCACAATGGAAACAGGTTTTCTTTGAATAGTGCATACATGGTTATTGAAGGACAGATTGTTGTCCACTTATGTTCCCGGGTTCCATAGGTTCATAGGTTCATAGGTTGGTACTAGGCTATCAGCCCTAGGGCCTATACAAGCCTAGCCATAACAATTCCCTGGCTATTTCTTCCCACATTATTTACTTTCCTGTACTGGGTACATTTTTGTGGGTGTGTTTTCAATGTGATAATTAAAGGATACATTATATGCTTGTGGAAGGAGATTATTATACATTTTTTTGGCATTTAGTTTTAGTCCATGCTTATGACACTAGCCATTTGTTTGAGGAAAGGCCATCATGAAGGATTTTGATGTACTGTGGAGAGTGTTTGATGGCACCAGTTTGTAGCCATATACAAGCTTTGGCAAACTCAAGCCTTTAACATTAGTTTTGACTTTCAAGAAGTAAATGCGTAAAGGGAGTGGCCCAAGAACTAAACCCTGGGGTACACCACTAGTGGCGGATCTTTTGGTGGCGGTAGAGCGGCCCACCTTAACATTCTGGGTTATATTTATGACCCAATTTGTTATCTAATGAGCTACAAAGAAATTAGCATTTAGCTGGGAAAGTTTGTAAACCTGATCTGGGTGTAGGATGGTGTCAAATCTCCTTGCAAGGTCTAATTATGACAGGTGTTCCAATTTTGCTCATCCATTGCTTCAATAACCTCTTTGAAGAAGTCAACCACTTTAACTAAGCAGGATTTGACCTTGACAAAACTAAACTGGTTTGGGTCAAGAGTTTGTAGGTAACTTATAACCCTGTTTATTGAGTCCATAATGATCCTCTTTATAACTTTATAGATAAGGCTGGTTATACTTATGGGTCTATAATTACACAGGTCCATTGATGCTTCACCTTTGGGCAAGGGGATCACTGTTGCTCTACTCCATTTGTCCAACATAAAATCTGTTTGGAGACATCTATTGAATAGCCTTGTGGGAGGGGGGGTGTTCAGGTCCTGTTTCATGCTGGCCAGTAGGCAGCTGGTATAACTGCCGCCATAGAAGCAATGTTCTTTGCCTTGAAAAGTGCTTTGCAGACTTGTTCTTTGCAGTTTAAGGGGGTGTAGATGCAGGTATGTCATCTATGAATAAATGGGAGAGAAGCTAACTTTGTCCTCTAGCAGACTGGCTATATCCTCAGGGTCTGTGTATGTGATAACTAACTCTTAGCTCTTTGCAGTACTGGGCATTGTTTCCGGGGTTTGTAATGTATACAAAAAACATGTTTGAGAATGAATATCCACATTTGAGGTTGCATATTAATTTATTAAGCAATTTTGACCTTCACAGAGATCTTCCTCAGAATGATACACTTAAATGAACCCATATCACCTGACGTATCACCTGACGTATCACCTGACGGTACATATCTAGTCTATACCAGCATGCTTCCTTGCATCTTCTCTATCTTCTGTTTCTCATTAAAACACATTTACAATTAATAAAACCATTTAAACTGGATGCACATTAGATTCAACAAAGGCTGCTATGTCATTTCCCTAAAATTCAGATCATCATCTCTACTGCCATTAAGATTTTCAGGAACATAATCCAGAATATGAATGATAAATAATTTAAAACATGGTCAATTCATGGAATGCTTACTCAAATCTTTCATCACATGTTTATTTTTATAGCATAAAAGTGAAATACATTTCCTTAACTGTCATTTAAGTTTTACTCATGTAAAATTCATCACATTGTGCGCGGAGTGGTATAAACTACAAAAGTGAAATTACTAGAAAAGTAACCAGCTTTATTAGTCAAAGTACAAACAAAATTCGGACTGTCAAATATCTGCCTAAACATGGAACATGCAAATCATTTGTAAACCCCTTTCTTTCCTTTATCTATGTCCTGCTGTTCACTTTCCAACAAGTTTTCAGATTTCTTCCTCTAAATGTCCACCTACTGCTACTTGGGATACTTCCTCACTTATTTTTAATGGCTGAAATATCTATAGAGAATACAAGGGGTATAACAATGGCCAAATCAATGCCCTTATTGGTCCAACTTTCATGGAATTACTGATGACATTATTGGGATATCCACAAAAAACAAATGTATCTTGTAATGATTATAATAGTTTATTTACTTCTTCAACATCTTTAGTGAGTTGTTTTACTCTAACAGATTGTCCTTTCTCCAAATTATGCTTCAACTATGTAAAACACATACTGTTATAATATAATACAGCATTACTAGCAGTGTCTTTATAACCAAGAGTAATGCATTGCATGGTACTTTATTTTTATACACCTCAACAGCCAAATAATAGATCTTATATCTTCTCTTTGGTATGTAAAATTCAAAAAAGATGTACTGTTGTTGACTTTAGTAATAAAATCTGAAAATGCAGCTTCATCACTTTCCCAGATAAAAAAATGCCATTGCTAAACTGATATGCATTGATAAAACAGTTGTACATTTTCTATTTCCAAATTACCAAAACATATTTCTGGCAGTTGCATAATCCTTTTACCAAACTGGTTACATCTGTCTGATCAATTCACAGACACTGAGCATTGAATTCTCTTGTGTTCTATTAATCATTCTCCCATTGTTCTCCACAATAGTATTTCCTCATCAAGGGGATTCAAATGCTGTGATACATTTTCAAGTCTTTTTCATTAATATCCTCAGTATTATGTGAAGCCTTGCTTGGCATGTTATTTTTTTTTTTACCCCAGTTGAATTTATTGTGGCCTTTATTGTTTCTGAGGTTTCTAATGTAGTTAATGAAATCCTTTTGGTTGTCTTTTGCCTAGATGGATATTTTAAACTCATATCTAGCTTTGGTTGCTTTAATCAAGGACTGGAGTTCCTTCTCAAGTTAAGCAAGAGAAATTTTGACATTTTAAAAGTTATGTTTGTTATTGCAGATAATTATTATTTTTTTTTTTTTGCTGTTTTATTGTAGAGCAGTTTATACTTGTGATCCAACATGGGGTTTATTTTTAAATTTGGCATGGTATTTACATTGGAAAGGGACAGATCCATATATACAGCTAATCATATGTGCATATAATTTAGCAGTGAAGGAGTCTGCATATGCAATGTGGTTATTAGTTTGGAGGGGGATGTTGAATTTAGCCAGATCATTACTGAGTTTTAGTAAATTAGTCTTTGCATAACCTCTGATTGCTAAGATATTTGAAGAAGCTACCTGCTTCAGTCTTATGGAGAATGTGACAGATTTATGGTCCAGTTTGACTTGGAAGGAAGTTATAACTTGTGTGGTACAGAGTTGTCCCATACTGGTGAGGACTAAATCCAGGATATTGTCTCCCCTCGCTGGTGAGCAAACTAACTGGGCAAGACATGTGTCCAGAGCATTTCACCCCAGGCCTCCACTGAAAATTGCTTTAGTTCCAAGTTGGACTTTCCCGGTAAGCAAATGTTAAATAAATAAATAAGAGAGTTTGAATTTAGGAAGTCCAGAAATCTCTAGGCATATATGATAGGGATGTATAAGTACCAAAGAGGAATGGTGTTTTTTTCTAATGCATACGCACTCCATACTAGTCTGGTAGGAGGTATTGGCCAAGGTGAGGGGATAGGAGGAGGTGCTATTATTAGCTATGCTATGATAAGGGGTCTTGTTAATGGTAAGTCAGACATGGAGGTGTTTTAGGTTGTTATTCTATCTAAAAAGCATGAAGGTAAAATCTTATTTTACATTTATGGAGACACCGCTGCTTTAGTGCCTTCATTTAGTGTGGTAGGCATGAATGCATGGTAGGTGTTAAAACCCTGCACTGATGGGGGACTCTCAATGGTCTTGAACCAAATCTTCGTGATGATGCATATACTCATAGACAGCAGGGTAAGCAGTGAGCAGCAATACCTTTATGTTATCCAGATTTTGTTTGGTTAATATGAGAGCTTTTCACATCTGACATTGCATGAAAAGGCACTATGGGGTAAGACAAGGTTTTAGCCAATACACAAAAGCCTTGGGAAGGTAGGTGCAAGCCCTCTCTGAAAAAGCAGTTAGGACTCTCTACCATCTCCTTTCTGCTTAAATTTACTAGATCCCTCTTGAATGACATCAGAAGATAAGCTAATTGTTGAAGTCAATAATCTTTTATTTGTATTGTGTCATCATTGTCTGTGATGGCAAAATGCAGCTCAAGGCTAGGTTTATACATGCCTTGGTCACATATTTCCAGACCTCCATCATGTCAGTTTTCATATAGTCCAAGGATGTATGTCTCAAGATGTCCTTCTGTTCTCATGTTGCAATATTCATCACAGTAGGGAAGTTGCTGCCTGCAGAAACCAGACATCAGGCCAGTACACCAAAGTTTTTGGAACAGGGTGGTACATGCGACATCTTAGGTCAGAGCCATAAACCGATGTAGGCTATAATATTGACATCTGCATGTACCCTCTTCAGAATGTTTCTGCCGCAGTGAACATCAAACTCCTGTTCGCCAGTTCGGGAAGCAGATTGCTTGTTTTCTCTGGACGACCGCTACAGATAAGTACCCTGTTGGGTTTTCTTGTTATCTTTGCTTTGTTTCTCAGATGTTCAGTATTTAAACATACACAGCCCTCCACTCCTCTGAAGAGGAAACAACCTGTTCCTGGATGGGAAGTTTTCTCCCAGAACCTTTTCAAGGCATTCCAGGCCCTCCAGACTCAGTTACCCCAACCTGCTAGTTTTCCACTACAGGCCTTAGAGGTATCAGAGGAAGAATATTCTTTGACTTGCTGTTCACAAATTGATTCCCCTAAAGATTTTATCACCCCGAGGAAGATGATCCCATCACCCCTGAGTCTCCAGGAGAAGAATTTACTTTTGGAGATACTATCTCCTCATGAGGGAACATTTTAAATGTCAGGCCTCAGATGTTTCTGACACTAAGAAAATATGCTTTGATTTATTACAAATGGAACAGCCCTCTCCTTCTGCTGTGCCTTCCTTATGTCTGGCCTTTCAAGATGCCTTTCTGGCTGCTGCACAGGCCCCCGACTCCCAATCCCCAGCTTCAAAATGTTCAGACAGGTTCTATAACGTACCTCTGGACACTCAATTCCTGTTTAAAACCCCCCTGCAGATCCAGCAGTTTTAGCAGTCTCTGCTGATAAATCCTTCAGACAGCTACCTTCGTCTGCTCTTTATCCTACTGATAAGGACAGTAAATTCATGGACAGACTAGGCAGGAAAGTCTATGCCTCCTCCAACCTTGCTATTCAAGCCCTTAATTTCCAAACCCACATGGCTAGGTTTGTCTTGGACACCCTATCCAAAGCCTCAACTCTCCTTTCTGATGTACCAGATTCACCAGCTAAGAAACAACTTAATACCCTTCTTTCCACAGCATCTCAGGTGACTAGGTACTCCATCAAGTGCAGCTATGATGCTGTGGAAGCTTCCTCAAAATCTGAAGCTTCGGGCTCTGTTCTGTGGAGATACTCCTGGGTGAGACTACAGCCACTACCCATGGATATGCAAACCAAACTACTAGATGAACCTCTTGATCACAAGGATCTCTTTCAACAAACGTCAGCAGAACTTCTAAATTCCCTTCAAGAAAAGTGAAAGAAACTACAAAATCCTGAAGCATTTACTAATGTCATCTATCCCCAGGAATCACAGGAATTATCCACAAAGGACTTCCTTTGTGAGAAGACACTCCTCCCATTCTGCTCCACCACAGGCAAAAGGATGAAGGCAAGGTTGGAAAAAGCTCCACTCCTGATTTCCTTCCACACCCTCTTCCACTTCCTTTTGGAGTCAGTCTGACCAAGCCAGACCACCTCCACTGTGACTTACAACCTCTACATCCTAACACACCTCTCTCCCTTCATCCACCTACCCTCCTGGTGGAAGATCACATCAGAAAACTGGGTCATCCCCATCATTCAGAGAGGTTATTTTATGACTTGGTGGACTTTACTCCCCTTCCAGGGGATTCCACAACCACCATCAAACCAGATTCATCTATTTCCCACCATTCTACAACAATTTCAAGCACCGGGTACCATAGAAATGGTACCTACTCAACAAATAAACAAGGGGTTTTACTCAAGAATGTTTCTGGTACCAAGGAAAGATGGTCCTTGGAGATCAATTCTGGACTTATCAGTTCTAAACCTTTTCCTCAAGGTACCCACATTCAAAATGCTCACCTCACATCTACTCTTACCCCTCATCCCAAACCATGCATTTATGGTAGCTCTGGATTTGTAGGATGCCTATCTACACATTTGTGCACACCCAGACTACAGGAATTCCCTACGCTTTTCAGTAGGTTCCTTGCATTTTCAATTTTCTGTATTACTCTTTGGGCTCTCCACATTGCCTCAAGTGTTCACAAAGTGCCTAGCCCCAGTGATTGCTCACAGCAGAACACAGGGTATTCAAATATACCCATACCTAGATGACCTGTTAATTCTTCATCAAATCCTCCACCACCACCTACAAAAGGTGAACACCATCCTAACACAGCTAGAATTTACGGCAAACAAGTGAAAATCCCACCTCACCTCCACTCAAGACCTAATCTTCTTGGGGTGCAGGATCAGAACAGACAGGATGAAGGCCTTTATTCCAGAATAGAAGATAATGGACCTTGCTCTCTACTTAAACAAACTTATCTCTCTACCTTTCTTACCAGTCAGGAGTTTCCTAAGAATGTTAGGTCACATGGCATCCCTGATTCCCATGCTCCCTTTGGCATGACTTCATATGAGAAAGATCCACTAAGTTCTCAAGTCACTATGGAGTCAACACTCTCACCCTCTCAATACCCATCTCCCCCTCCTACTGTGAATGTAGAAAGAATTACAATTGGGGATTACCGCCATGAGTGTCAACCAGGGAACCCCCCTTACAGGTACCTCCCTCCTTACAGCAGATCTTTACAGACGCCTCAGACTTAGTGTGGGGAGCAGTGCTATTGCACCACCACAAACAAAACACGGTGCAGGGGAAATGGTCTGCACTAAGACAAAGAGACCATATCAACATCAAAGAAATGAGGGCACTTCTTCTAGCCATAAAGACCATCAAAATAGCCCTACTCCCTGGGACACTGAAAGTAATCACAGACCATATGACTGCCCTGTGGTACATAAACAAACAGGGAGGGACAAGATCTTACCCACTTTGCAGTCTAGCCACACAGATCTGGCCCTTAACATCAGCACTGCAGAATCACCTGATAGCAGTGTACATTTCATCAACAAAGAGTGTTATGGCAGACACTCTCGGTAGAATTTTGCACCCTCTCACGAATGGATGCTTCACAGAGAAGTGTTCCTGGATTTTAATCACAAGTGAGGTATTCCACAAGCACAAGGGATCCACATCCTCAAACTTGGAAGGTGGACGCCTTCTCTTTTTCATGGGGGGATGTATTGCTATGCCTTTCCTCCCTTCACACAAATTCAAAAGGTCATTCTGAAAATTCAGAGGGACAAACCAAAAATTCTGCTGGTGACCACCTTCTGGCCAAGACAGCATTGGTTCCCCTTCTCCACCTTTTAGCCAAAGGCATACCTCTCAACTGTACAAAGTTTTGCAGAATGTCCAGATTTCTGACTCATGTTTTTGGTCTATTCCTCATAAAATTTGTGATTTTCTGGCAAATCAGTGGGATGATCTGAGGACTGAAGTCACTAAATAAGGACATACATTTGAGTTTCAGACTTCAAACCCTTCAGAAAATGTATATTAACACAAGCCCTGTTACTCTATCAGCTTTCTAAGTTTATAAGAGCAATATTTAAAATCTGTCCCTAGTTTTGGGTCTTTGTACCCCCATTTTGCTAGGCTTTGTCCTGATTTCTTGCACTAAGAGGTTAAGAGGTATGACCAAGGGCAATCATCACAGGTTACCCCACTGATTAGACCTACTCACGCAGGACAGGAGATTCCTAGTACACCCTCATATGACCAATCTCAAACTGACCTTATGGGTGGTAGAGTTCTAATCCCCTTCAAACACCTATACTCAGAGGACATACTCAATGTTCTGCAGGAGGCCAGAAAGCCTAGTATCAGTAGAAATTATGTGTCAAAACGGAAAAGATTCTCCAGGTGGTGTCAAAATTAAAACCAGGACCCTTTATCCATTAATGTACCCATGGTCCTTTCTTACTTTTGTGAGCTCCTTCATTCAGGACTAACATATTCTTCAGTTAAGGTCCATTTGTCTGCCATTTCTGCGTGTCTGCCTTTGATCCCTCCTTTGGCCCTTCCTTTGGCATCAAGGTTGGATGCCAAGCTGTTCCTGAAAGGGGTACTCCAAATCAGAACCCCCCCCCCACACAAAATAATACCTCCACCTTGGCACTTAAATTTTATACTTGAAAAACTTATCTTGCCACCTTTTGAGCCAGCACATTCAGCATCACTGAAACTGTACACCTTGAAAACAGTTCTTCTAGTGGCCTTCACATCTGCCAGGAGGGTATCAGAAATACAAGCCCTGATGGCCATCCCTCCTTACCTTATCTTCCGTAAGGACTGGGTCTCTCTAAGAACTAACCCTTCTTTCAAGCCTAAAGTGGTTAATGAAGTCTCAGAAAATCAACTAATAACTTTCCTGTTTTCTACCCTCAACCTCAAAATTCCTCAGAAAGGACTCTTCATTCCTTAGACATCCACAGACAACTTGGGTATTACTCAGACAAATCCAGACTATTAGTCTGACCAGTTGTTCATTTCCTTCCACCCAAGGGCTTTAGGGAAGGCAGTCTCTAAACAAACCATTTCTTCTTGGATTTCTAAGGACATTTGTACATGCTACTCCAGTCATGGCAAAGTTTTACCTGGACATGTTAAAGCTCATTCCACCAGAGCAGCTGCCTTTTTTAAGGGGGTAGATTACACCTCTATCTTAGGAGCTGCTACTTGGGCTTCAGTTCATACTTTTACCAAGCATTACAAACTCGATTTAGTCTCCAGAGCTAGAGTTGGGTTTGCCAGATTTTCCTTACAAGGTCTCATTGACCAGGGACCACATACCTCCACCCAGGCTCATAGCTAAAAGCTTTGGTACTCTCTCTACTATGATAAATACTGCAACATGAGAATAGAAGGACATAGAACTGTTGTGCAAGAACTTACCATAACCTTAGATGTCCTTCTCTTCCATGTTGCAGTATTCAGTCCCTCCCTCCTACCCCCTATTTTCTAACTCTCCTCACCATATTCACCTGTTAATTACCTGTCAGGACATAGTCCTTCATCCAGTTTAATCTCAGCAGCAGACACAAGCTATCAAGTACCCTATGGTCTGGTTTTCATGTCAGTCTGAAGGGACGTCCTTTTAATTTTCCTTCCCTCCTTCAGGGGTACTACTGTATGTGGCAGTTCATTTTGAAGGGGGTACATACACTATTATAGCCTATGTTGGTATATGGCTCTGACCTAAGATGTTGCACGTACCCCTGTGTTCCAAAGACTTTGGTATACTGTCCGGATGCACATGAGTGCATGCATGATGTGGTGAGTCCTGGCAAATGGTAGGCATTAACTGCGACCGTCCCCTTACTCAGCCTGGACGGTGTGGGTGTTGCTTTAGAGTGTCTCACTATGGAGTCACCTATGACTAGGAAGCTGGGTTATGTTGAGGTCTAAAGCAAAAACACTTGCCAAAAGCATAAAATCTCCACAAAGATACAACACACACCAACAAGTGTGAAGTCGTTCAGAAGAAAACTCAGTCATAGCAATATAACAAAATGGTAACTAAAAGATATTGGCAACAAAGTATCATTTGTTGTTAAATAAAGTCATAATGGAGAATTGTAAAAAGGGGATGAATATAAGTATGGCATGGATAGATTACAAAAAAACATCCCACATTTATGGATAAAGGAGTGCTTAGAGAGGTATAATTTTACCCTAAATTGGTCAGTTACATTACAGTGACCTTGAAGTAGGGGCAAACTACATTGCAGCTAAGCCATGATAAAAGGCAAACTATTATCCCATATTCGTTGTCACTACTGCTCTATTAGTCTTGTCCTTACTTATGTCTACTCAACAGATTAGGTCATGGTTACAATCTGGCTCCCAGAAAACAAAAAAGTTGAAAGACTTCTATTTTTTTTTTGTGTTAGTGATTTACAACTGTATAGTTCATCAGATGAGAAGTTGGACGCACAGCTGGAGGTGGTCAAGCCAATCTCAGATGATATGATAATGTTATTTGGTCTTGATAAATGTGCAAAAGCAACATTTAAAACAAGAGGACTGCAGCACCAAGAAACTATCAGTCTGGGACAGGAATGTAATATAAAGGAACTTGAGCAGGAGGAAGTGTATAAATATTTGGAAATTGATGAAGGGTCAACAATAAAACGTGAAAAATGTGAATCAAACTCAGTAAGGAATATTTTAGAAGACTAAAGTTACTACTGAAAGCAATCCTGACATCTAGGAACAAAGTCCAAGCTATAAACCAATTTGCTATTCCTGTTCTATCTTATAGTTTTGGGGCGATTGACTGGCCCCAAGCGGTATTGGACCAGCTGGACAGGAAAATAAGAAAAATTATTTATGCTCATCAAATTATCACTGTATACCAAGAAAATATATTCTTTGTTCTGAAGGAGGTGTGGGCCTCCTTAAAACTTATGTATAGATCTGCAATCATAGGACTGCATGCACCAAACATGAAAATTTTAAAACATGAGGAAGACAAGTCGAAGTTGACTTCCTTGCTTAGTTTAGCAGAAGCATATTTGTGTCAGGTAGGAATGGAAACCAAACCAGAAGCAGAAAAAAAAAAAACAGGCAGAAAATGAATGTAAAAATAAACACAAAAATTCAGAAAACTAATGGTTCAAAAGAGCTTTACTTTCACCATGAATACATCTGGTACCTCGGCCTTTCGCCTTCAAGGATACAAAAGTATTCACAAGCTCTCAAGTTATACCAGGTGAACCCCCCCCCCCATAATTATAACTCAATTAACCCACTTAAAGTGCCCCGTGCAAAATACATGCATTTAACAAAGTACACAGAAATTTTAAACAATAAATAAATTCATTCAAAGCTGAAAATCTTAACATCTAATCTTTTTTTTCTTCTTTCGGCTTTTCCTGGTTAGGGCTCCCCACAGCGGATCATCTATCTGCTCATAATTGGCAGTGGAGTTTTATGGTGTCGAGTTGCCAGCCCGGCACCCAACCTTCCACAGAAGGCACACACATGCACACACTCACACCTAAGGCCAATTTAGAGTGTCCAATCCACATACTGCATGTCTTTTGGATGTGGAAGAAAACTGGAGCACCCGGAGGAAACCCACATGACCACAGGGAGGACATGCAGACTCCGCACAGAAAGCACCCCAGCCAAGAATCGAACTGGAGAATCTCTTGCTGTGAGGTGGCAATGCTAACCACTGCACCACCGTAGCCACCAAAAATCTTAACATCTAATAATAACTTAATTTAATTTAAGTAGACCTCCAAATTAAGACCCTTTGGTTGAAGTGTTCTAAAATTCAAAATCAATTTAGTCGCTAATTCCTTTAACTTCTTACTAATGTCCCTCCCCTATATAAAACAGGTTGTGCTAATATGCAAAGAAGAATGATCCATCATTTCCACCATATCACTGAAATGCTCACCTGCAGGACTCATCATGTTTCCATTATGGAGAGGGGTTATAAGGAAGAAGTTTTAAACAATGCCTTGAAACATCTTATTGACAGTAGAAGGGGTTTATCTGAGAGGAGGATTTGAGTGGCAGGATAGAGTAAGATATGATGGAAATGACGTGGTTCCTGCTTACTCTGGGAAGGATATGTACTTTGTGTCCAAATAATCTGTTTTCTGAAGTAGTGAAAGAGTTAATTTTAGAATTTTGGCATATTGTTTGCATGGATGAGGTAGTGGGGCATATTTCCCCAGATTAGTGAGATTTTCATATAGTAGGTATTTGAATTTGAAAGAATTTTTAAACATGGCATTGTTTAATTTGCCACAAGAGGTAGCAGGTTCATTTGCTTATGGGCACTGAAAAGTGTGTAGTAGGGTGAGAAACATCTCTGGCACTAGCACCAATGGGTGGAAATTCACTTCTAAAGGAAGATTTACTTGTAAGTTGTGTGGGGTGATTTACATAGTGAGATGTGAATGCAAAAATATCAAATGGTATATAGGACAAACTAGGACGGCTGTAAAGGTTAAAATAATGGAACATTTGGGGGATATCTGTAATGGAAACATAATGAGTCCTACAGGTGAGCATTTCAATGATATACACAGTGGGAATGATGAATTGTTATTTTTTAGCATATTAGCACAACCTGTTTTATATAGAGGAGGGGACATTAGTAAGAAGTTAAATGAATTAGAGAGTAAATTGATCTTGAATTTTAGAGCAATTTATCCAAAGGGTCTTAATCTGGAGGTCAACTTAAATTAAGTTATTATTAGATGTTAAGATTTTCAGCTTTGAATTTATTTATTGTTTAAAAATTCTGTGTACTTTCTTAAATGTATATTTGCGTATTAATTAAATATGCAAATACACATTTGCATATTAACTAATCAATATGCAAATATGTTTGCATATTAATTAGCTGCTGTATTTTGCATGGAGCACTTTAAGTGGGCTAATTGATTTAAAATTATGGAGGGGTTCACCTGGTATAAACTGTGAGCTTGTGAATACTTTTGTATCCTTGAAGGTGAAAGAAAGCCTGATGTACCAAATGTGTTGCTGGTGAAAGTAAAGCTCTTTTGAACTATTAGTTGTCTGAATTTTTGTATTTTTTTTTTTAAATTGTATCCATGTGGTGTATTCATCAAGCAAATGAATGTGCCAAAAAACAAAAGAAAGAGTATAAGCAAAAGGATCAGATGAGAAGGCAAGAAATGTAGAAAGGCACAAATATAGTTGGAAATACAGAGTTGAAAGTACAAAAAACTCCTGGAACAGCCTCATGTTGGTTAAGATTTGAAGTAGGAATGGTTAAGAAGAGGTGAATTTAAACCAAAAGATGAAAGGTTAACATTAAAGGTCCAGGATAGTGAGCTACATACATTTTGGTTTACAAAGTCCATTGAACTTGTGGGAGAAACAGACAAATGCAGGCTCTGTTACACAGAACTGAAAATGGTCATAATTCTTATTTCTGGGTTTATGCACTTATGGCAGAGGGCCTGTATACTGAAAGGCATAATAATGTGGCAAAAATGTTGCATTGAGGATTGTGCAAACATTACAATATTGAGGTAGCTGAGAAGAAATAGAAACACGAGCCACAAAGCAATATAGAGAATGATGACGTTTGTATTATGTGGGATTACCTATTATCAGCCATTCAAAAAATAAATGCGAGGAAAACCAAATATAGTAGCCCATGAAAAGAAGACAAAAGTAACATTGATCACTGAAATTGCTATATCCAGTGATTACAGTGTCTTACATACAGACAGACACAAAGTCATAAAATACCAGGATATGCAGGCATAAATGAGGGTAATGTGGAAGAAGGATACCCAGACAGTTTCATTAGCAGTAGGAACAATGGGTCTCATAAAAAGAATTTATGGCCTTATTTAGATATGCTATCAATACATGTAACTCCATATGAATTGCAGAAAGGATCACTGTGGGTGCTGCGAAGAGCACTTTTGGCTAAAATCAAAGATTGAAACCATCCTGATTAAGTGAACTTTAATCATACTTTGACTTAGGAATGGAGTCCATTCCTGTCAAAGTATTAGAAAGCCAAAAGACTTGGAAAAATTAAACAAAGAGATGCAAGGTGTTCAACAAAGGTGCAAACTAACTGAAAGCAGCTATCACCGATGATATGCGACAAAAGGGTGTAACTAACATTGCGTACATTGCTGTATATAACTTTGCCACCATCAGAGTAAAAATGAGAAAGTTTAACACTCAATATGACCAGGTCATGTTCAGATAAAGAGATTGTTTCCATACTTAGGCCTAAGTTAGCCATCATAGGTTGGAATATTGAGTTCAAGGAGTGTCTGTGCTGGTAGATAGCAGATGTAATGACCTGAATAATTCCAAAGCCTTCAAAACAGATACAAATTTTGTAGGCCACGCAGAATTATTGTCAATTTAAATATTAAAATCACCCAGGACTAGTTAGATGGGTGAACTAACATTGCATCTGCAAGGAAATCCATTAACTCATTCAAGAAGACCTTCATTCTACCATGTGAACAGCAAATGATAAGGATCTTATAATTCATTCCTGCCTTATGACACACTCAAAGGTGTTAGCAATACAACTTGAGCCAGGTCAAGGTCTAATGTGAAACAAATCAGTACCCCTCCCAAAATTGTTTTATCTAGAATGCTGAATGACCAATATTCCTGACAGCAGCAAGGCTGTCTGAAATGGTATGGAACTGCTATCAGTTTGAGGTCAGTTTCTTACAATAAGTTATCAGTGAGTCAAATATTGTTTGAGACATGTGACATCTTGTACTGTACCCTGTATGGGAGCACTAGGCCACAAGTCCTCCTGTCTCTGTGTTTGGGATGTAGTTCAAGCTCTTTAGGTATCAAATGCAGGAAAGATGGTAATGCAACTGCATATGTACATAGCAGGTGGTAACCCTGTCTTGGATCAATTGACCCACCGGGAGCATGAGTCCCAGTGACACCAGTATCTCACAGCTGTCATACACTCAGATGAATGCTGTTTCAGAATATACCTTTTTTCTGCATTTTTTCCCATTGCAGTTGATAAAAACCACATAGCCATATATTGCTACCACCGTGCTATGGTAAGTTCTACTTTCTCAAACTCTTTTTCTACCATGGAATTGTTATATAAAAGTAAAGGGGGTGCCAAGCCCCCTGCATGAGTTTGCCACTGCAAAAATACTTTTTTTTCAGTTTTTATCATGGGCTGACAGGTGATCCGCTGTGGCGACCCCTAACCGGGAAAAATCGAAAGAAGAAGAAGATTGTACTTTTGTTTTACTTTTTATGATGTATCAAATTGATGAAACATAACTTGAACTGAAGTGACTCAAATTAACATAGATAAATCTTGTTGCCGTCCTCTACTGTGTCTCAGATGATCCCCAGCCACTGACAAAAGTCTAACATTTCAACCATCAATTTGAATAAAGTGCATATAAGAATGAAATAATGTATGTATGTGTGCACAAATGAATGGATGGCTACAAATTATTCCAGAGACTATTTTTGTTTACAAGAAAACTACTAAAGTAAAACATAGCCACTGAAAATTCATTCAAGAAAAGGATGTAAAGGAGAATCAGGAAGTTGCGTGTCTCCTCCTTAACTACCACATTCGGCCTGTACACGTCTGATGCATCAGAGATGATGTCAGCTTATCGTAGAATATTAACATAAGAGAAACATTAGTCTGTGTTTATATGTATGCTTTTAAGAAGTATTTCCCGGATATATATCGCCTTTTGTAGTGAAGGGTTCACGGCTATTGTTTTGAAAGGGATAGAGATGACTTCACTTCTCACCTTAGCAGAGATTTTGTTTTCTTTCTCCCGGGTCATAGTTGAAAAGGTCACTGTTTGAGAGAGCTATTGTAACGGCATCTTGATTTGGCATCATCTCAGAAGGATTTTTCAGGATGTAACCTCTGAATTTGCTTTTGGGCAATCATGAAGATTATGACAGATGTCTTTACACAGTTGATGCCTCTAAACTTTGGGGTCGGCCTCTTCTGTGAACCTCTGGGACCGAAACAAAGTACCCAAGAAACAAAACTAATGTGAGAGCCGGAATGGCATCTATAGCATTGCAGTTAGACAGGATAATATATCACACCCTTGCCTCTACTTAAATAAAATAACTTAGGCAGATGTTCTGTTCCATCTGTTGAGAAGTGCTCTCCTAGTTCTGCATTCCCAGTCTAGATTCCCAGTTTGTCAAGTACTGGGGAAGAAAAAGAATGAACAACGCTGTTCATTAATGATAACCATGTTTGCACATCTTGAAAATGTATACTTTTAGTTCTTGACTGCAGCTTAACTGATATGTAGTGGCCTCACATAATAAAGTTGTGAAAAAAGAAAGCCTTACCATTGCTTTAGGCTGACAATATTTCAACCAACAAAGCTTTAGGCCCCTTCATATGCAAGCAAGTAATGTTATATAAATGTTCATATGAAGCATGTATAAATGCAAGTGTGTTTCATCAAGAGAATGGATTTTTGTCATAAACTAAACTGATAAGATGGAAAAACTGAACCATGTTGATTCATGCTGCATACTGTAAAGTATCTCTTTAGAAAACTAGGATGAAAATGTGTTTACCAGATCAATAGGTATGGGGGCATGCCCATCATTTAATACCCATGACCCTTTTGTTGCCCATTCATGTGTTGAGCTCTTTAAAGCAGAACTGAAGGACTCCTTTGTTGAAGACTATTTATATACTTATTTGTTCCTTCATATTCTAATACTTGCTCTAGTTTTTCAGGTATGCAGGGTATTAGAAGCCTACCCAGGCACTCAAGTGTAAGGCAGACAACTATACTATATGGAATGCAATTGGGGACACACACACACACACACGCACACACATGCACACACATGCACATGGCCGCACATGCAGACTCACACACACACATGCACATGTATGCATACACCTGCATGCACACACACAGACCTGCACAGTTGCACACACATAGGTATACATGCAGACGCACACACATGCTCATGCACCCCCATACACAACACACACACACACACACACACACACACACACACACACACACACACACACACACACACACACACACACACACACACACACACACACACACTCATGTGCATGCAGTACCTCACTACATGGTATGCACAGAAATTTGGGCAAACTGAAAAAGCATGATTTTATTTTCAGTAAGTGGAAGGAAACTGGTGCACCTTGTAGAAACCCAAACAGAAGGAGGGAAGATATGCAGGCTCTGCACAAAAGGCACACTAGTGTAGAACTGAACTTGAGAACCAAACACTGTAGGGTAAAAAAAAAACGAGAGCTGAACCTATTTGTTGACCTCTCTTTGCATGTATAAAATTTTAATTCTGTGTTCGGGAAAAAACAAAAGGCAAACAACAACAACATCTACACTGTCCATCAAAGCAAACTAAATCAAAATGTATGTTTATCAGGCATTATTTGGGTTTCTTGCTTTCACAATATTCTGAACTTGTTTGATATAGTGTTCTGGGGTGGGGGTTATGTTTTCAGCACAGACTGACAGTTGGGTGCTGACACTTGGGAGTTTTAGTCTGTGACTAAAATTAATAGAGGTACATATCAGCAGATATTTTGTAATCTTCATAACCTTATGCCATTACATGTCAGGCATGGGAGGGCAGCATAGGTAGGATATACAAGAAAAATAAAATAGCACAGGAAAACTATCAGACTGACTCCAGTAGTACATGGTGACACGGCGAGATTGAGGACAGACACTAGCAGCAGCAGATCATCAGTTTCTTTCAGGCCAAATACTAAAAAAAGAAAAAAAAAAACTTGATTGAAGCAGTATGTGATCAGTATCTGTACTGCTGTTTGTCACTGCCTTGAAAAACTGAATAACTGTTGAGTAGATCTGAAGCTCCCTCTACTGTCTGAGTAGGGCAGTATTTCATAGTCTGTACTAGATTTCTATACTGTGATTATAACAGCATCTCAGATATCCTCATGGCAAATACTGCAGGTCTTATGAGCTCTACATGCCAATAAAATTAAGTAATTAAATATGTAATATATTTCACTCTAAATTCATATTAGTTTCAACTTTCATTGTTATAACAGTCCTGTAAAATCAGGTATCATCCAATGACATATAACCATATTTACCAAAGAAAAGGACAGGTGCAATGTATGCCTCAATTTTATAGCATCAATCAAAAAGAAACCCCACATTGAACCACACAGGCATATACAAGCATTTATTCCATATAGTAAAGTGATTTGTCAGTGTAGAATAATGTTTAATTCTTTATTGGTCTGCAGCACCTTCTTATTTTATTAAAATGAAATAAACAACTTCTTCATCACAGGCCTAATTTAATCTGTCATAAAATAGCATGGCCAAGCATATGATATTTACATGAGCTACATTCTTTAGAGTGTGTTACTTTATTTTGCACAATGTTTAAATAAAAAGAGCATGGCATTTTTTTATTTTAGAATGCTTTTATTTTAAGTTATTAATAGGATTAAATGTCTTCTTATTCAGAAAGGCTGGTTGGCTGAATTGGTTTTGGCTATATATATATATATATATATATATATATATATATATATATATATATATATTTTTTTTTTTGCAATGCCGAAAACCTATGTTATCCAGAAACTTGCACTGTTTAAGGTGTGTGTGTGTGTGTGTGTGTGTGTGTGTGTGTGTGTGTGTGTGTGTGTGTGTGTGTGTGTGTGTGTGTGATTTCAGAAATCTTGTGTACACCTGTGCTTTCAAGTGCATTCTATCATGTCTGCTACTATCCAGCAAGAAATGTTTGGGTGACAGTGAAGAGCATATCCATGGTTTATCTGTGCTGCCAGAAATATAAAACATACAGTGACTATTTTTATGAGAAGCCTAAATTAAAAGAAAACATACAGTGGATTGCTAAGCTGTACACCAGATAAATATACTAAAAAGTTCCCACAGAGTAATGAGTAATACAAAGCCTTAGGAAGACAGCACATGCACACTGCCACTGTGAATGTTTGTATTTTTCTTTCTCTGTGATGCTACAATTTTGAATTAGTGTTTATATTTCTATGTTCTTCCATTTTCTCTTTGTCATTAAACAAAACAAATCTTATTCTTTGCTTGTTTTTAATAACTCCATACATATTCCCTATGACCTTTCAGTGGGCTTCTTAAGATAGGATTCCCATGCTTCTAGGTTTTGCACAATTCAATTTTCTTTTTTCTATTAACTGGAATACTGTAAGGGCAACAATACTTTGGCTTACCATTCGTGTTCATTCTCTGGTTATCATGGAAGAGTTAGCAACCATCATTATTCATGGATAATTTCTTGCCAGGAACACGATGAATGAATTTATCCATATAAGTATATTTTATTTACTTCTCTACTAACCAGATAAGACAATTGGCCAAGTGTCCTTTCACCCAAGACCTGAGCCAGAGGTAGAATAATTGTAGATATCAATAATAACATTGAGAACAATTGACAACTAAAACAACAAGTGGAACATGAAATAAACTAACATATGAAGCACTAGAACAGCAATAGATGTCACCAATAAGATTTAATGAGGCCTATAGATTCAAAATTAGATGGTCTACATTTAGGGATGACCAAAAGTAGGAATAGAATGACAGCACAAACAGAATAATGGATTTGCATTTCAAAGAAAACAGCTCAAGAATCCCTCCAAATTGCAAAAATAACTCTAAAACATGATTGTAAAGTCACCACTATACTTACATTACAAAATCATTCAAAATCACAGATGGTCTGTTAAATCCTTCCTAAGCAATAATAGCTTAGACAGGCTTTTACTGCTACCTTGAAGAAAATGTTATACTATGTGAGTCATTTTTGAGAAGATGTATTCCCCAGTGTTTAAATAAAAGGCAGAGCCATTAAGAGTGAGTGCTCTGTTTTTCTGAAACCAGAAGTCATGGAACCTAAGGTATTGATAAAGATTAATCAGTTTGAAAATAAGAATGTTTAGTAAAAGGGTGGGACTGCAGTATATATCCATTCGAGCTTGTTTAAAGACAAGCAGCATTATTTCCTTAGAGTAAAGAGATTGGTGAAATGGCAGACCTTCCTGAGTTTAAATTATAACACTATTATTATGGGAAAATCTCAAGGTATCTACTGGAACTGTACTCAGACGTCTGGATTAGAATGCTTCATTCAAACAAGCTTCTAGCTTCAGATCAGACCAGCCTGCGTTTAGGCAAAATGTGTGCTAGGATCAAAACATTCCTGCAGGTAGTTTTTAAAAAAAGACTTGAGATTGTAAAAGGAGGGGAGTTAATAAGTGTTTAGCCAAGTAGTAAGACATATGAGTTGTTGGTTCTATACTTTAATTCTGAGATGCGTAAATGAGAGCCATGGAATCACAGAAAAGCAGTTTTGGAAATTCATTAGAACAGTGCATGTCAGATATTATGGTTTTCCTTTAAAGTTGTTTTTTGCATGGGAGCAAGCCGCCCCACCTGTGATATAGGGAGCAAGTCTCCCACACCCCCTGACCTTATATATACTAACTCCAAGATCACCGTATCTCAGGGAAAAGAGAATAAATACTCAGAGAAATGGCATACTGGACTTACTGTATTCAAACTCACGTTCAGTCATTCAGTCCTGCTATTCTGGGACACACACTAATGAATCTTAGAATATGAAATGGTAACCAATTTGTTTGTGTTAATTGCCATTTTATTGTCTACTGTCTAATCTTTTACATTGATAAGGTCCTTTTGCATATCATTCTAAATATTACCCAGTGATAATATCATTTTGTCATTTGAATACAAGGTGACATACTGGCCTTTGATTTCTCTATATCATCGGGGTACACAATTGACATGGTGAAGGATAAAGTTATAAAGAATGATCTGCTCTGATCATTTTTGCTAAAGCTCCTGTCTTGCTATTTTCATACATTTAAATATAATTTAAATGTCCTATTTTTTCATTCAGGGGCACACACACTATTGTCACATATCAAGGCCTTAACAACATCCTACAAAATCATTTGCATTCTTTGAAAGACACGGCACAAATCTACTTAGCTACTGGCAGAACAGGAAAGGTTATCTGTATGCTATTTAATTGCTGTTGTATTCATCATTTGACCAGTGACTATACTGTGGTCTGAGTCTATGCCTTTAAATGCATAGACAAAATCATATAGATGCCAGAAAAGGCTATCAGTAATACAAGTGGTGAGTAGCCTGAAACCTGCCTCAGCATCTTGTTTTCATGTTTAATAATAAGCAACAAAAATTCTGTTTACCATGCCCACTGCCTGACCGCAGTCTGATTTAGGTTCCAGAATTTCAGTCACTAGTCATAGGTATTGATGCAAAACTGTGATCTCCATAGATATGACTATCTTCTCTTAACTATTTTTTTTCATAACCTGCATATTTATTTATTTATTGATTGACTGACATTTGTTAATCGGGTTAGTCCAGCTGGGTCATGGGCCCATTTTCAGTGGAGACCTGGGGAGAAAAGCTCCAGCAATAATACAAGTAATTATGATATTTAGAAAATATTAAACTAGGTCACAGAAATATACTACAAGGCAAAAATTTGTGCATAGCAGTACAATACATAGGTAAAACAACATTTAACAAGTACAATTTCCAAAACTTGAGAACAACAGTATATAGCATAGGCCAAATAAGAATTAAAAGGTTTAGAGAATATGACACAAAGGAGTACAGTATGTATACAGTTTGCTAGAGCAAGTACAAGGAGCAAAATAGTTGCTAGGGCAACGCAGATACGATGAGAAGAGAGGAGACTAGTTCAAGTGGGGGTTTGACAAGGCATGACCAAGTCTTCAGGAGAAAAAGTTTAAGTTCTTTCTTAAACAGGTATTTATGCTGAATGCTTCTTATGTTGAGAGGGAGAGAGTTCCAAGCATGGGCTACAGAGTATTATTAAAGGGTCATACCGATGTTTTTGCTGGGTTTGTATAACTGAAGGAGGTGTTTACTGGCTGTATGGAGGTGACGAGGGGGCGTTATAGAAGGAGACTAAATCAGAGATGGAGGGGCAGGATGAGGGTTTATATAGGACAGCATGTGCAATATGTAGCTGGGGTATAAGTAGCTGTTTGGAGAATTCTGGCCATTGCAGTGACTTAAGGGCAAGACAGTGGTGAGATTTGTAAGGAAGGATGGTGTCAAATCTGGCAATTTTGTTATAAGTTTGTTTAGTTTAGTGATAAGAGATGTTTGAACATGACTAAGGTCAAGGGGCAGTGTAAAGAAGCCAGGGCAGGAGTAGGCCTTGAGAGAGGGAGTGTTTGGAGGATGGTAACAGAATGTTTGATTATGAAAGAGAAGTCCACGTTTCTGGTGGGTCTTTTTTTATACTTTGTTGAATATGAATATCAAATTTTAATTGATCATTAATAATAACTCCAAATAGTTTAGTATGGGGTTCAGGTGTAATAACTGTGTTTTTGAGAGAGGATATAGAGAAAGAGGCTTTGTGCTGACCAAGTGTTTTAAGGAGGAAGAGAAGGAGTTTGTTTTGTTTTGCATTTAATATGAGTTGGTTATCAGAGATCCAGGTTTTGACAGAGGAAAAGGTTTGTTGAGTGAGAGTTAGTAGATCAGGGATGTTGTGTGCAGAGTTAATAAGTGTGGAGTCATCAGTGTACTGTATAAGTGTAGAGAGGTTAGTAGCAAAGTGAAGTTTATTAGTGAATATATTAAACAGGATGGGACCCAGAATTGATCCTTGGGGAACTCCAGTATTAACATGGAGGAATGGAGAGAGGACAGTTTGCCAGTGGACAGATTACTACCTGCCGGAGAGATAGCTAGAGAACCAGTTGATGGAGGTAGAGAGATGTAGGTCTGAGAGTTTAGTTAGAAGCTTGGAATGAGAGACAGTATCAAAGGCCTTTGAAAGATCGAGGAAAAGACTGGAGATGAGGAGGTTATTATCACGGGATTCAGCTATTATTTGGGTAAATTACAGTAATGCAGTAGATGTGCTATGGTGGAGCCTAAACCCATGCTGGGTAGGAGTGAGGAGATTGTTATTGAGAAGATGTTTGAGTAGCTGAAAATGGATGCACTTTTCCAAGATTTTGGATAGGGGGGACAGGATAGCAATTGGTCTAAAGTTAGATGGATCTGTAGAGTTGTTGCCTTTGAGAAGAGGGATAGTATAGAAAGATTTCCAAATGTCAGGGACCAGGGCTTCTGAGATGGTACAATTAATAAGAATAGAGACAGGGTAGGCAATGGATTATGTAGCTATTTTTAGGAAATGAGGGGGGGTAGTTGGTCTGCTGAGGGAGAGCAGGGTTTAAGTTTGTTAAGGAGAGATTTAATTTTAGTAATTGGGACTAGTTGGAAAGAAAAAGCATTGGGGAGAGTTTTGTTATGGAGTAGTGGAGGTGTTGAGTGAGACATACTGTTTTGTGTATTAAGTGTGAGGTTTTGAATAGTTTCTATGACATAGTAGTTAAGGAGAGAGGCAGTTTCAGAAGCAGTATTGTTTGGAAAGGGGTTTGGGATTAGTGGGGTTACCTAGGAGGAGTAGGTTGTTTATGTTGGTCCAGAATTTTTGTGGACTTTTGTGTGGGTTACTTTGGTTAGAGGAAAAAAAAGCACTCTTGTCTTTGTTGACAAGTTTTTTAGCTAGGCTTCTGAGCTCTCTGTATGTCTGCAGTAAGACAGGGGACTTGTTTTTAACCCAGGCTTTCCAGGAAGAGTCTCTTTTGTGCATGATTGAGCGGGTTTGTTTTGTTAGCCAGGGGGTGTAGTTGGATTTGATTCTGATTTCTCTGGATGGAGCAACAGAATCAAGTGTGTCAAGGAAAATTGTATTGAAGGAATTTACTGCCTCATTGAGTGGGAGGTGATAAGAGGAAGGACCGATTAATGCCAGATAGTTTGGAGTTAAAATTGTCTGGGTTGAAGTGGGTAAGGTTTCAGAAAACCGTGTAAGTAGGGTCTTTAGGTGAGTGTTGGGTGAATCTGTGTATGAAGGATGGAGAGTGGTCACTCAATGAGTTGGGAAGTATACCAGGATTATGATAGAGGTGAGGAACTGAAGTAAGAATCCAGACAAGGATAGGTCTGGATGAAGGGTTTTTGTTTATTCTAGTAGGGGTGGAGATGGTGAAAACCTTGAAGGTTAAGACTATGGGTAGGGGATGAGGGGGACAGTTTTGTCCAGTCTATATTAATGTCTCCAAGTATGATAGTTTCATAAGGGATATGATGAGTGATCCAGGACAGTAAGTTCTCGAGGATGGGAATATTATCACCGGGGGGAATGTATATAGAGACTAAGGCAAATTTTTTGTGATGGTTGAGGTGACAATTTACGATGAGTATTTCAGCAGGTGAGAAGCAGGGAACAGAGATGGAGAGAGGAGACAGGTTAAGTAGCTCAGAGTAGAGGAAAGCAACCCCTCCTCCCCGTTTATTGGTTCTATCTGAGTGAAAGATGGTATAACCATTAGGTAGGATTTCTGTGTTAAGGATGTGAGGTTTCAGCCAAGTTTCTGAAAGGACAAGAATGTGAGAAGATGTGTTAGATATCCAGTTGTGCAGATCTGTTAGTTTATTTACAATACTTTGACTATTTAGAGAGAAGAGTTTTAGAGATTTGGAAGGGGAACTACTGGTAGGAAGGTGTAAGTGAGGGGGAGGGGTATGGATAATAATATTGTGCAAGGAAAAGGTGGGAGGCCCTAGGTTGGGGTGGATGTCTCCATCCAAAAGAAGAGTGTTGAAGACAGTGGGAAAAGAAGAGAATAAGTTCAGGGTAGTAAGAAATCTAGGTTTGTGACCAGAGGAGAGAGAGATGAGTTAGAACAGGAAGGAACTTTGAAGAGGTCAGATAGTGAAACAGGGAAGAGAGATGGTGAGATTAATTGTGGGTAAGAGATAGCATGAGTGTTAGGAGTATAGGGGGAGAGTAGGTGAGGGGGATGGATATTAGAGTGATGAATGGTAAGAGGTTGTTAGAGAGAGGAAGAAGGGATAAGTGGTGAAGGAGTGGCCACATGACCAGAGAGTAGGTAGGGAGAGGGAAGAGTGGTAGATGAGTCAAGAATGCAGTGAATCAGGGTAGTGAAACCAGAGAAAGCAGATACGGTATGACTAGAAATAAAAAGGAGGAGTTAGTGAGAAGGAAAGGGTAATGGTAGCGTATGAAGATTTTTATTGACTGGGTATTACAATTGGTTACGTTTTATATAAAAATGGTGACATGAGTGAGTTATTTTTTCAGAAGAAGTCTGACTATTGAGTGAGATGAAAAGCGCTTAATAAAACACTTATTACTTCTAGAAGGACTTGCTGTTTGCTTTTGCCTTCTTGTGGTCCTACTGGAATTCAATTGAGTAGTGAGAATGTAAGGGAGGAGAGATAGGTGGAAGTGGTTATAGGAGTGAAGCATGTGTCAGATTAGTTAGAGAGGGTGATTGGTTGGAAAAGAGGAAGGGGTGTGGTGTGTAAGAGTATATATTTAAAGAAAGTGGGGTGGGTGGGAATGGGGGTAGAGTAGTGTGGAGGAGAGAGTTTTTATCATTGAGAACAGTGTTCAAAGAGGAGGGAATAGGTGAGTAAAGACAGATGTTGATAATGTATGAAGTGTACCCTTGGTTAAGAAAAGAGAAGAGACAGGCAGCAAAGTCTTAGCCTTTAGCATACTTTCTGAAGTTAGCTAGGTGCCAAAGTGATGCAGAGACTAGGGAGAGAGATGCTTACTCAGTGGGTGTGGAAGAAAGGTGGTGGTGGTAGGGGTTAGTGTGCTGAGAAATACGTGTGCATGCCACAGCCTAGTTTAATTTGCAAAAAAAAAAAAAAGACAAAAAAAATGCTTTTAACACCAGGTGAGGAAGAAGCAATTGGGACACATACACATAGCTTGTGATGGTGTTTCTCTTTTGTTTTTGTTGGTTCCCTCCCATCATTGGCTAGAGAGCAATCCTTATATCGCTTTCAGAATCAGTAAATAGAATATTAGCCAGGTGTATTCAGGGTGGTGGGGGAGGATTGAGGTCACTTTCCCATGCAGGTGATTACTGTAAAATAAAACAGAGATGTAATGACAATAAGATAGTGAGCTTAGGGTGGTAAAAAATTTTCTAGAAGAGAGAAAACAATTAATGGAGAGGTAGTGAATATTAGGGGCAAGCAGAAAGAGAGAAGTAGAAGTCAAAGGATTGAGAGAGACAGAGAGAAAAAAGAGTGAAAGTTGCAGGCTAGAGGTTTAGAAAGAGAAAAGGTAGAAGGCCTGGAGAGAGGACTCCTGGGTTTGCAGGGAGCAGTAGAAAGGGAAAACAAGACTAGTGAGGCTTGAGGAGCTAGAAAGGAGAGTAGCTTAGTTTACAGCACAGATTTGGAGAAAGGAGCCTTTAAGTAGGTACTGGGAGGGGAGAAAACACACAGGTAATAGAAGATGGATCAAGGGAAGCATGCATTTACTCTAACATTTGGAGTATGCAAAAGTAAGAGAACACAAAACATAGTAAGGTCAAGGGATGCTAGCATTTAGCCAAGGTAGAAAAAGCAGAAGGAAGAGAGAATGCAGTTGCCAGTACCCATATATATATATATATATATATATATATATATATATATATATATATATATATATATATATAGATATATAGATATATAGTATATGTATATATTTTTATACTTTATTTCTCATATTATTTTTTTATCTTTTAAATATGATGTGTTTATATATTCTAAGATTTGCTTATTTTTTATGTATTAGATGATTTGTCAGGTGGTTTTATACATTATAAAAAGTTTGACAGCCTATTTAATGTTAATTCTAATGACTTTCCTGTTTACTGGCATGATTTATTTATTTATTTATTTGACATTTATTGACTGGGTTAGTCCGACTGGGCAGCAGTCCCAAGGAGAAAAGCTTCAAAAAGTACAAGTAACAAAAGTCACGACTGAATTATAACTAAAATTACTATAATTACAATATGTATGAGATGCATGTTGAAACAACATGTTAGAAAATTATCATTAAACTGAAAACATAATATAGTACAAAGTTTCATACAATACTAAGCAGAATGCAGAAAACATAGACAAGTTTGTAAAACAGAAAGTAACAAATATATAAACAGGAAATAAGCCCAGGGCAAGAGCTAATTTCCAAGACTACAGCTGTGGAAGCTGTAGGAACTACTGACTATTAGTAGGCTTAAGTAGAAGCAGAGGCAGAGAGAGGTGGGAAAAATGGTTGCTGGAATAGTAGAATAGGAGGGAAGGTGGATTAAGTTGGGTTATGGCATAAGCATGTCCATGATATAGGTAGTTTCCTATAGTGTTGTTTTGAAAGAGTTGGGGTTAGAGATCTGTCTAACACTTAGTGGTAATTTATTCCAAGTATTTGCCACTGAGTAACTGTAGAGCATACCTCTCAACTGTACAGATTTTTGCTGAATGTCCAGATTTTTGCCTCATATTTTTGGTCCATTTTTCATACAATTGTGGTTTTCTGGCAAATTTGTAGCAAATCATTTAAGACTGAAGTTAGAAAATGATAGACATTTGAGTTTCAGACTTTATATCCTTCAGAAAATTCATGCTAATGCAAAACCTGTTATGTTCTCAACTTTCTAAGTTTGTAAGAGCAATATTTAAAAATTGTCCATATTTTTGGGCCTTTGTCCAACTTTTATTTTTGGCTTTGTCCAGATTTCCTGCTCTGAGAGGTATTCTGTAGAGGAGTTTACCAATGTTTTTGTTGGGTGCATAGATTTGAAGAAAATGTTATTGAGAGCTACGGAGGGTGCAGTTGGGAGTACAGGACTGGATGAGGGTAGAGAGGGGGCGACAGGAGGAGGGTTCGTGAAAGATAGAATGAACTATGAGAAGCTGGGATAGTAGAATTTGATGATGAAATTCCAGCCACTGCAGGTTTCTCAAGGCTAGGCAGTCATGATAGTGGTAGGGATGGTTAGAGGCAAATATTGCAATTTTATTATAGGAGAGTTCCAATTTCAACAGAAGATTGGATTGGATATTAGTGAGAATAGGGGTGGCGTAAAGAAGGGTGGGGAGTAGGAGTTGTTGTGCAAGAGAGAGCCTAGAGATACATGTGAGGACTTTGTTATGCCTATATAGCAGGCCTAACTTTTGCTGTTCCTTTTTGATGCACTGCTGAATATGGAGATCAAACTTTAGTTGGTCAACAATAATAATTCTTAGCAATTTGGTGTAAGGTTCAACAGAAATGATAGTGTTGTTAAGGGAGCAGACAGTAAAGATAGCTTTATGATACTGGAGACATTTAGGGAGGAATAGAAGAAGTTTTGTTTTCTTAGGGTCAAGTAGCAATTGGTTGGAAGTTAGCCATTTTTCAACTGAGTGCAGACTCTTGGGTGAGGGTATGAAGGTGGGTGATATAATCAGAGAAGGAGGTGATGAAATTGTCAGCATATTGTACAACAGATGACAGTGGATAGGAAGAGTGTAGGTCATTATTAAAGATATTAAATAATAGGGGTCCAAGGATGGAGGCTTGGGGTACCCCAGTTTATACTGGTAACAATGGAGAAAAGTTAGATTGCCATTTAACTGCCTGGAATCTATTGGAGAGAGAGCTGGAGAACCAAGAAAATGCAGAGTTGGAGAGATTAAGGTTAGCTAGTTTGGATAAAAGCAATTGGTGGGAAACAGTGTAAAAGGCTGTGGAGAGGTCCGGAAACAAACATGAGATTAGCTTGTTGTTATGAGAATTTGCAATATAATTAGTGAATGATATCAGAGCAGTGGCTGTACTGTGATTTGGGTGGAAACCATGCTGTGTAGGGGTACACAGATTTTCTAGGAGGAGGTGATTGAGGAGCTGTTTGTGGATGCACTTTTGGAGAATTTTTGACAGGGGAGATAGAATGGCAATGTACCTGAAATTTGAGGGGTCAGTTGAGTTGCCACATTTATGTAAGTGTATGACAAGGGTTTAATAAAACTGCTAAACTTTTCATTAATGTCTCATTCTGTATCTTCTTTGCTACCATCTTATTTTAAAATAATCTTTAAAGAATAAGGCAGAAAAATGCCCTCAGAAAGTTAAAATATGCTGATAAGATAAAAACAAGTTAACACTAGTAAATGATTGAGCATTCACAATTTGTGAGCAGGGTTGTAATTCAGCTTTAATGACAGACAGTTTCAAGATTTTGTAATACTGCATAATATAATAAACTGAAAATTCCACAGCTGGTTATATTACAGAGACTAAAATGGTTAACCATCCTTTTTAGCTAGTTGGCCAATGTCAGCGCCCAGTCTGATATTTAGGTTGTAGTCACCTCCCAAGGAAACCTTGGCCTTTTGATTGCCCAGTTTAATACCAGGAATCTTTTATTATCTCAATAACAGTACATGTTGGAATGAATCCAAATACTTCCTTTGAATGAAATCATAACAAATCTTAAGAGTACATTTTCATTAGGATATTGTTATGATTCAAAAAATAGCATATATCTGCTCTACTCTATAATTATATTTATTTTACCACCGTTCATCCCTCTCTTCCTAGTCACACACCCCCATGGCCTTCTGAGTGGCTGTGCATATTTCACATTTACTATCTATTCTGATAAATTTTCGCTGTAAATCGGTATTTGTACATATCAAAGGAGCACATTACCTTTATATTGTAATCCTGTGTTCACTTCTCATTTCCATCTTTCCTGTTCTGAAAGAACAAATAACATTTTTTAAATGCAGTTTTGTGACTGTATACCACACACGCTGTCTCCTTAGGTTTCTAGTACAATGAACAAAGGCTGCTGTTCTCACTTGTCATTGCATGTCTCCTCCAACCCATATACTCTTCTCCAAGTAAAGCTGCCATAAATGAACACAGTATTCATGAAGTAACATCACAAGGACCTGACAGAGAAAAACTATTTCCTCTTTATTTCTGAACTCTGTGTCTCTGGGGTATAAGCCCCAATATTCCTTCACTGCTGTGACATCCCTCTCATTCACCTTCTGGTAGTTCAGTCTAAATACACTCATTCTCTCAGGGCATTTTTATGCTTTGTTGTCATCAGTTTCCCTCCCTTACTACTTCAATTGATTCTTCACAATAGGTTTGCTGTGGGCAAGTACTGTCCACAGAATTTGTCTACCCAGTACCCCATGTGCCATCTTGTTGTTGCCTGCTTGGTCAAATTTTCTGTTTTTCCTTAGACCATTAACCTTATCCTGGACTAGTGCACTTCTCTTCAAATCAGCAGTAAAAGTGCTCCCCTGCTCTCTGTCTCCTCACATATGTCTTGAATAAACACCTTGAAGAATACTGGACTCAGAGCTAATGCCTTCAGTTCTGCACTGTACTAGCCAAGATCCTTATCCATGTCATTGTCCCACACCAGAAGCAACTGTGTCACCCTTCAGTAACACAGCAGTCCAGTTTGGTAGGCTTAATCCTACACCTACCAGATGCATTTTTCAGAGCAGCTATCTATACTGGACTAAGCCAAAGGTTTTGATGACGTCCAAGCAGAGCACATCAACCAGTACTTTCTTGGAACATTCTCCTCACCCTAGTCATAAAACTGGATCAGCATTCCTGTAACATCTGCAGTTGACAAAGAAACCATGTTAGTTGTTGATGTGATGACTGCCTTCCTCTAGGAAAGCAACCAACATTCTCCTCACCCTAGTCATAAAACTGGATCAGCATTCCTGTAACATCTCCAGTTGACAAAGAAACCATGTTAGTTGTTGATGTGATGACTGCCTTCCTCTAGGAAAGCAACCAACATTCCCACAGTAATCTCTCCCTGACTTTACCTACCACTGCTAATAGGCTAACATGCTTGTACTTCTATGAATATAATCTTCTCCCTTAATGATACTGGGCGACAGTCTAGTATGTCTCTGTACCTTACAGGGAATTATCTACACATGCCACAAGCATCTTCTCAAATCTGGTATCCATTCACTACTCCGCACAGTTTACTGTCCTTCCTATGTGGCTCAGTATTCTACCTTTATGAAAACTGAGGCAAATAATTGACTCAGTACATTTGCTTTCTCTAGTCTCTTGTGATTTCTCTGACATCCTTCCTTATTCTAGGCAGCTTTGTTCCCCAATTCATGCTAATACCTAAAAACCTTTTCATGCTTAACTCCTTCTCCCAACTTCTCTACGACTTCCATCTTTTCTTGCCCCATCCTTTCTTGCTCTTCTGTGTGTTTTTTTAACTGTGCCTTATTCCATTTTTCCCAGCTCTACTTCCTTCATATCTTTTATGCCCAGTCTTCTGTCTTAATTACTAAGCTCATATTCCTATGTAATGATACTATTTTTTTTCTTTCTGTGTCATTTTTTTCTATTCTGTAAGCTCCAGTGATAACCCTAAACACCACACCCCTGAGTCCCTGGCACCTTCACATGGAACGTTCATTCCCTCGGTCATATTTAAGCCACTTCTCCAGCTCATATAACACACATTTCCAAACATCTTACACCTGTGTCTATGTCTTTGCATATTTATTCTTCTCCTCAAGCCACACAATGGTGTTCTCACTGTTGCCTAATTATGCATTTACCTGGGTTATCCAGGCTATACATTTGGTTTGTCTTATTTTCAAAATCTGTTCCTTTCCCACACAGTGCCACCCCAATTGTCTGAATGTCTTGTTGTTCAAGAATACAGTTATCTATCACTCCTTTTCTGACATGGATTTTGAAATCTCCCAGTATTCTCCTGGAAGATTCAGTTCACCTTGAGTACTAACTCTCCTCTACCCAGCACCCTTATTTTGCATTGCAAATTCTGTTAAACCCTTCATCTACCAGAGCAAACAGTTTTCTTTACATTAATGTTCAGATTAGGTAGTCTAACTTCATGCCCTACATAATTTCTCATACTTTCATTAGCTGATGTTCATTTACTTAAATGAGCTTCCATTTGGTACTATATATATATATATATATATATATATATATATATATATATATATATATATACACATACACACACACACACTCACACACACATATACATATATATATATATATATATATATATATATTTATATATATATATATATATATATATATATATATATTGCTAGCCCCCAGCCCTCCTCTTACTCAGACATGGTACCTGTCACTCTTGTTTGATCCTTATTTACTTTCTGTATATTTTTCATCTTCTGTCTTACAGCTGAGCACCCCTCTCACTCATCTTGTTCTGTGATACCCCAATGCCCATCTTACTTTAAGTTTAAAGTACTATTGTTGGCACACATCTTTCCATTCCAGCACTAAACAATGTTGTTCATTCTCATCCCATATTGACATAAGATTGGAACCTCTGCAATGACACCTCCCCACCATCGTGTCAATCTCAAAATTTTCTACCTTGTCTACGTAAATGACCAGTTATTGTAATTCATAATCCTCTAATTTCTTACAGTGTCCCCTGCTGGTACAGGTAATACCTTTGAGAAATTAAAACTTCCAATCCTCACATTTCTCTACCACATCCCTGGTCATGCTTACTACTATTTCAGCATACCTCTTCTTTCAGGTCATCTGTGCCTACATGTACTGACATGTGCATCTGTCCTCCATAGTGACCACATCGATCACATTCTCCTACATCTTTTTAAGTCTAGGGCCTAAGACTGGTGTTACAATAATATTGTCTGTTTTTATTTCTCTTGTCAAAATAATTCATCTCCCATTACCAAAACCATCTTCATTGTGTCTACACAAGCTCCTTGTTATGTGCATCTGTCCCCTTATCAGTACCCCTCCCAGAAGTACCTCATCCAAGCCAGCTTGTTGTCTAAGCTTGTTGCATGCATCTCTGCATTTCAGCCATTTCCTACCCATGATATATTCTTCTTAAAAGCAGTATCTACTGTTGTCCTATTCTGTCCCACCCCTGATCATATTTCAGTCAGTCTGCTTGTCTTTGTGCAGCCCTTTATTCATCTCCTTCATCCTTGCTTTCTCCTTTTGATCATTCTTCAGCTCTACCACTTTAAGAAATGTCACTTGGTTGTTATTGTCACCCTCTATCTCATTGACCTTTACCCCTTTTAACCTCCCCCCCCGATCATCTTGTGGGGTTGCCTGCTTTGGCTCCTTCTAGGTCCACATCCTCTTCATGAATTTCAACTAACATATGCACGCTTTCCTCAGACACTGACTTCTTCCTTCTCAACATTTCTTTACTCACAGCCTCTCTCACCTTAATGGTTTAGTTAGCTTGCTGTCTGTTGTCCACTTGCTGTCCTCTGAGTATGCCTGCCTATGTCGGTCTATCCTCTGTCTGTCATTCTTTGTTTTCTGCTATCATACCACTACCTGCTTCCTGGTTTCCTTTACCCCACTTTTCTACTCCTAGTCTGCTCCTTCTCCCCTGACTATCCAGCTAACTACCATCTCTCACATATATTTTTTTAATCTATTTTCTTCACTTCTCCTTTTGACTTAATATCATTACCATCCAACGATCCCTGAGGTAAACCTGTGGTCCACATCATGAGCACCTTGTCTTTCTCGTCTCCCATCCCCATCTAAGCTATTTTTCTCCTTTATCATGCCCCAGTTATGTGCTCTCACTTGTCATTTCATAACTCACTGGTGCTTTGATATTCCTGTGTGTTTCCAGTGCATTAACTGACCTGGTAGCAAACACAAGGCCACTGACAAGATAATAGATCTTTAATGTCATGTCTGTGGTTCCCGACATGGTACAAATTAAAACTTCTCAATATGTTTGGTATGGCAGAATAAATTACTAAACATTGGCAGTATTTTAACACTAAAGTCTTTGGTGCATGTACTATTTGGTGCAGTACAGATGAAATGCACAGAAGTTATTTCCAATTACATTCCTGGTTCAAGCCAGCAAGCATCACAGTATCATATTTTAAAATTAAAACAGTTTCTTTACAACTTATTTTTTAAACAAATAGCATTAGCAGCTTTAACTTGTTCCAAAATGCAACCTCTTAACTCTGTATAAACTCCCCCACGCACAGGATTAAAATAACAAGCAATAGCAGCTTTAACTTATTCCAGAATGCAACCTGTTAACTCTGTATAAACTCCCCCACGCACAGGATTAAAATAACAAGCAATAGCAGCTTTAACTTATTCCAGAATGCAACCTGTTAACTCTGTATAAACTCCCCCATGCACAGGATTAAAATAACAAGCAATAGCAGCTTTAACTTATTCCAGAATGCAACCTCTTAACTCTGTATAAACTCTCCCATGCACAGGAATAAATGACAAGCAATAGCAGCTTTAACTTGTTCCAAAATGCAAACTATTAACTCTGTATAAACCCCCCCCCCCCCATGCACAGGATTAAAATGACAAGCAAGTACTATGAAGGTACCTGTTAAAAGTACCTTTATTGCACCCTTCAGACAGGAAGGAATATTTCACTTTTCATCCATGGTTCATTATTTATAAATAAGTTTTTAATAAACAAAAAGACTGTATGCTATAATTTAAGTAAACAAAAATGGCAAATGTTACAAAATATGAGTAAATGTCAAGAATTAGTTATAAAGCCCTCTGACAAGGACAATAAAATTGTAACATTGCATTTTACTCAGTACCTCAAAATGTGTATGGATCATTTGAATGTAAATGAAGTTTATAAGATATCTATACGTCTGGGGAGTAGTGGGCTATAAATGCATGTAGGTCAGGAAGTTTGTTAGATATACTCCTAGTGTTGACATTAGTATCGATAGGTCAGAAGTTTGGTAGATAGTAGAGTGTTAAATGGTCCTGGGTTTGGGTGTATATCTCCTGAAGTGAGTAGTTTCTTTATGATAAACAATATATTTTTAATAGTGTGTGTTACTTCTGAGTTGGACCTAAGTGATATTTTTCTAGTGTAAGAAGTGGTTATGCGAAACTTATAAATGCGTAGTATTGAGTTGTCTTTAAATAATGTGCAGTGATAGGGAAATCTGAGGGTGGTGTTATATGGAATGCAGTGTTTTTTTAATTTTGTGTTAGTATGAATGGTTGTGATGTAGGTTAGATATGAGAGTGTAAAACAAAGAATTCCTAGTCTGAGATGCATTTTTTGAGAGAGTGGTGGTTGGATACTGTTGGTGATGTGGTTTGCGTGTGGAGGGAAGAGTGAGGGTATGCTGGTAGGTACTAAATTTGTATTAGTGGAGAGTTAGCAGGGAAAGTTAGGCCTAACTAAAGTAATAAAAAACAAATAGAAACACTTCAGTGTTAATAACACTAGCAAAGAATTATGTAGTATTGTACAAGTAACTCCACAATGTCAGTTTACAAATTTAAAATACTTCTTATAACAATAAAATATCAGACTACAACATTTAAACAAGACAAAAAAGTATCATCAGCTCCTATTCAAGCACACTGATTATTAGGCCACACTTCTCTGTGCACACTTACAAGTGGATGTGAGATATCTGAGCTATATCCTAAGATAGCAGTTTTAACTATATTACCATGCTTCCACAGTACTACTAAAAAATGAGGCCATGCTTCTCTATGCACACTTACAAGTGGGTGTAAGACTCTAGTATACTTTATATTATCATGCTAGTACAATAATATGCTATTACAGCATTAAACATTCAGAGCACAGTGTGTCTACTAGGAAAGTATGTCACCTGTTACTAGCATGGCAGAAATAGATAGGCCACGCTTCTCAGTGCACACTCCTCTCAATCATTTACATTACACAGCTGATATGGAACAAACATACAGATAGCACACCAGCCCATAAACCAGAAGTTAAATGATAGGAAAACATAAAAAACTGCAGTGTCACAGAGATGATTTGACAAAAGGTAGTCCTACAATAATATAGATATGAAATCCGGCTCAGCAATAGTAACATAGACCCAAAATATGGCGTTCTTTGAGATAGTAAAGGCAGCTAAATATACCTGTGTCTCACTCAGAATAGTAGGACAGGCCTAAATCGACATTTGTAGTAAGGTACAGTTCCAAATAAAGCACTTAAGACAAGGGTCATTCAAAAAACTGATTCAAATGTTATAATGCTGAATGTCTAAGCTCTGATCAAAAGGATAGTAAACTTGTGCATATAATCACCAAGCCAAAATAACAAAAACTGATTATATTTACAAATTTCAAACTGACTCAGTCTGCATACACACAAAACAGAGCCTCCAAGAATTTTGATTAGTACAGCCCACATCAAAAAAATAATACAAAAATAACAGCATATATAGTTGAACAGATAAACCAAAATGAAATATAGTGTGATACAAACTATGATTACCAAAAGCAGAACTGTCCCGATGTCAGTAAAGTCCATCCTATTAGATCATGAGGAAATAAAAGTTATTTTTTGTCCCAATAGCCAGCAAACATTAGAAACTAAGTTCACAATGCTCGAACTTACTAAAATAATGTCCGCCACATCTGTAATTAAAACACAGCTACCTGATGAAAAAATGGTTGGTCTTCACCTCAGCTGATATACAGGAATGTGTAGCAAAAAATATGCCAGGTCAGCAAATGATACACAGCCTCCTATTAACAAAAAAGGTTGGTATTCACTTCATCTGATTTTAAAAAAAAACAAGTAATGGAGGTCAGTAAATGTTCCACAGCATTTTTAACAGCGAAGAAAGTGCAACGCTTCTTTTGTCTTGCTCAGGTATGTTTTGTCCCATAGAATTTTCCATTTTCTCAAAAAGTCCCACATCGGACATGGCAGAGGTCATGCGCTTGTGTCTTTAATCACCATAGGACCTCACATTTTCCCATTTCTCCATCTCCCATTGATACAAGGAAGCATACTATTTAAAAAAATAAGCTTTGCAGACCAGATATTATTTAAATTTTAGCAGAGGTTTGTTTATTATTTAAATTTTACCAGAGGTTTCTTATTTTTAACCGATTTTACTTACCAATGTTCATTTTTTCGGTTAGGTATTAAGCTGATGACAGGAGCTGCTCAATCTTCCATGTGTGTTTCCAGTGCATTAACTGATGAGAGGATTTGTTATAATAAGGCGTGTCCTTTTTTATTGGCATTATTGCCTGGAAAGCTGATTGCTGAGGCACTAGAGACTTTGTGATTCCATTAAAGACAGAATTTTTCACTGGTGTCAGACATTTTGTGTCTTTGTGTTGTGCTTGGTGGTTCTGAATGATTATAAAATACTTGTATTGTGGCTGGGTGATTTACATAATGATTAGCTGTGTAGATGTTTTGAAACAGAGAAAGTTAATACTATTCTCCCATAACCTCCCTAATGGAATGGATTCCTGACCAAATGGATGAACTTCGAAGTCCATCTGTGCAATGGCTCAAACTGCACATGCCTGAGAGACAGAAGAGACAATGTAAAGTTGTCAAGCAGTGATCAGATATGCTTGAGAATTTTATAAGGAAGGGGTGGCAGTTTTAAATGCAGAGGCTGCACACTGTACAGACAATGAGGGAAAAGGAAGAGTGCAATTTAGGAGAAATGTTTTGCAATTCCATTGTCTGAGGACAGCAAGTACCACAGCAACACAGCTGCAGCCGATTGTAGTATATGGAAAAAAGGTGCGTTATCTAACAGTTTAGGTCATCAGACATTATAGAAGGATTATTAAAAATGCACTGCTCAGATATGATGGTAATGTTTAGTTATCCAACAAAATGATAGACACGGGTGGTTTTTAGTCTTGGGGATAAACAGCTTTTGTATTACTAGGCATAATGAATAAAATGTTATTACATCTGCCAAGTCTGATTATGATACAGAGCATTAAGTGGTCATCACATTATACTGACCAGAGAAAAGGCTGTACATTTTGTGATGTTACAGGACATTTAGCAAAAGAGTATACTTAAAAAGATATGAAAATGTGTGGGTAAAGGACACACATGGGAGAATTGTCAAACAGAATGTACAAAATAAGAGCTGGCAGATGACATATGAGTCTGTCATCCAGAAGTTTCTTGAAAGTTTTGATTAAGACAATGTGTCATATCTAAAGAGGAGATGACTGACATACCCACAATTAGAGTACAATTCAGAGTATCGTATCAGAACATAATATAGACATAGGAAAATGCTCTTTAAGTGTTCATGAAAATGCATTTCAGAAGAATTCAGTTAAACCTAATAAGTCGCAGAAGGGGATGACATCAGAAAACTCTGTATTGGGGTCTTTTCTATTTAACCTGGTACTTACTACTAGCCCAGTTAACAGCCATTGTTGGCATGCTGAGTACTTTGATGACTATAAAATATTGTGTATAATTATTTCAGAAGAAGATATATATTAAACTTTAAGAAAAGCTTAGTTATTTTCTGATTGGACAAAAGTAGTCAGACTTCAATTTAACCAAATGTCAGATAATGCATTTCAGCAAACCTTAAATAAAAAAAAAATTAATATTAGGTAATCAAACTCTTGAAGAGGTATCCTTATATAAGGATCTGGGTATTCATATTTCCTCAGACTTCTGATTTGATAGATATGTAAACATCATTAGAAAGCATGTCTTAACTCAGTTAAGATAATCATTTAAATCTGTAGATTTGAAGGATCAATAATGTAATTTTTACTTTATATATTGCTTACCATATGATCAGAGCCAGATCATGGTCAAATAGGGCCCTAGGCGTGATAATGGATTGGGCCCCCCAGCAGCAGCCCACCCCCCCAGGCATTCCAGTGTCCCATTATTTGTCTATTTTTCCCCAGTTACCATAAACAATGTTCAAACCTATCAGTGTACATATGATTTTCTTCTTTACTTCTACAATGATTATAGATATTTGGATTTAATTAAAGACTTTTATTTCAAAATTTCTAGCACGAACACTGATAACCATTTGCTAAATAAAAAAATACAGTCTCAAATGAAAACAGACTTAATATGAGCAGCTAACGTCTCTGTCCTTGAAACCTCACATGCATTGAAATGACATTTGAAACTCACATTCAAAGAAAATGCTTCTGGCTAGTGGCAGATTAAGTTTACCTTTGGGCTGCTTTCAAACCATAGGTCACTTATACATATTTTTAGGACAATGCATACATACATTCATGCATTCTTTGATTCACCTTCCTGATTGCATTAAATTATATTCCTTGTATAATTCAGTACCATGTATTAGACTACCTCCAATTCAGTAAACTCTGTAGGATCCATGCAGAGCCTACACTGAGTGTTTTCGTGTATGCGATATTGTTCATTGTGTGACATCAGGTGACATCACTCCATGCATATTAATGATGCGTGGCATGCATAAGAAAGGATTTTTGGCTCACATCAGTGTTGCTGGCAGTAAAACCTGAAATATGAATGCGAATCGTAGCTCCCAACCTGTTAGTGCAAGAAATCTGGACAAAGACTAAAATAATGAGGGGACAAAGGGCAAAAATAGGGATAGATTTACCATATTGTTCCTATAAACATAAGAAAGTATGCAGAATAATGGGATTTGTGTTAGCATTAATTTTCTGAAAGATATAAAATATGAAACTGAAATATATGTCATTATGTACTGACTTCAGTCTTCAGTGATTTTTCCTGAAAACCACACATTTTACAAGGAACATCCTAAAAATATGATGCAAAAATACAAACATTCTATAAAATTCTGGACAGTTGGGAGGTATCATGTGGATACCATTTCCATGTAAGTTTGCTGTCCATGAAAGCGGATTGTAGGACAGCATGGCAATTGCTTTTCCCTTACTTGAGTTTTCTTCATTAAAATTTCTTTGGAGCACTGACATAGAGTGTTTTTCCTCATTTCAATTATGTTTCCAATTATTTATTTATTTATTTTTTTGAGACCAGTGTTTGCACGATGTGCCCCTTAGCACAAACGTATCTGGCTGTGCTCATCTGGTTTGCACAAAGTGCAGCAGTGCACAAACTGGAGAAATGGACCATCCAAGTTGCAGACATTACCCAGACAGCCACTAACATAAACCAGATGCATTCAATTAACACTGTTGCTCATCAAGCAAACATGGTAAGTTCATTGCACTATGATTAACAGAGAGAACTTTACTATGAATACTAAGATAGGGCATATCATGACACTAATCCTGCTGCAGTAAGTGTTAAGTGTAGGTGTGAAGTGCAGATGATGTGGGGTTCTAGTACAGAGTGTGCAAATTTTGTTTTACTGTTATGAGATTGCAGATACTAGCAGTGAAGTGCAACTTACACAACTGTTTTTTCAACCTTCTTATGGCTATAGCTATAAGTGTAGGAGAACCATAGAGATGATCCATTTGATTAACACTTTTACACAAGTGCCTGTATACCAAATAATCTTGAAATTGCAGTGCTTGCCACTGTTGTGCATTGCTTAACATCACTCAAACACAGTGCCCAGCAGTGCACTCCCTCGCCTACCGTGTTTGCTAGATGGTAAGTGATGGCATTGTTTTCAAATGTTGTAAAACCAAAATGTGTGTGCTCTCAGTAAGCATGAGACATGCAATTGGTGGGAAAACATTGGGACATAAAATGCAGTTGGCAGGAAATGCTCATTCTACATTGAGATTGAGCTATGGTAGAAATGTCTGGTGTTGCTGGTGAGGAAGTCCACTTTCGGGCACAGAGGTGGGGTGTTCAGGAGTCCAAAGTCTTTTTTGGACTCCTAATTAAGAAGCATAGGCCCTGGTTGCTGCAGTGGGACTATTCAGGCTCAGAATACAAGTCTGAAGCCTGGAATACTAATGCCAGGGCTTTCACCAGTGCTACAGGTATCCCCTACACTGATGAGTAATGCAGACATCACTTTGATGACTTCTGGAGGAGGAAGTGGGATAGCCTCAACCACTGGATCAGGAAATTTAATACAGAGGCACCCCACAGATGTGTACACTTCAATTTCAGTGAGTAAGTTTAAGAGTTAAAAGCTGAATATAGTCAAGACTAGTATTCATAATGGTATTCTGTTCTGTTTTGTTTATTCCACAGCTGCCACGGAGCGAGCCTTGAATGTGAGGACCCATGCCACCCATTTGTTAAGGATGTGAAAAATGTGGTATGTATGCATCAGAACACTACTATTCTAAATAGTAATTTAATAATAATAATAATAATTTTAATTGTAATTAATTAGCAGTAAAATGTAAAGATGGCTTAGTTGGTATTTAGTACATTTGTATCAAACTGAGTATGCATATCTGAACTGTAAAACAAAGTATGCATGTCTCACTCTGTAGCACAAAGCAGCATTTCTATATTCTCAAAGAAATAAGTAACAAAAGTACTGCTGCCGTCCAAAGGTCCACTTCCAGAAGTAAAACTCCAAATACCCAGAAACAACAGGAGAAGGCCACCACAAAATAAATGCATAACATGCACAAAATTTATTCCAAATATAAAATAAGCACTTTCACGTGCTACCAGGCACGCTTCATCAGATTTTAAAACCAGCTGATTTCAAGATGTATATATACACCCATTACATCACAATTTAATTAATTAACACATTCAATTAATCAAGAAAATCATCAGAGAACTTATTGACCCATTGTGACTTCCTATTTGCTAAAGCCTTCAGTTTGTATGATATTTTCACATACTATAGAGAACTTGCTCTCAGTCATAAAGAAATAATAAATATTCTCAAAGAACAGTGAGCATGCATCTCTAAACTGTAAAAAGGAAATTATGCATGCAGTTAGTATGACAAAATATCAGTACAATATTAGAGAGTAGTCAGCAGTTGTGGACCCAGAAAACACACTTTCCAAATATTCATCGTTATTGCAGTGTAACTTCATACCTCTATAACAGTGGCACAGATGGCCTTTTGTAAACTGTAATCAATATAATTGGAATAAGCATATATGCAATATACGTACACATCAATTATTAGTGGATGCAATCTGTATTATAATGTGCCTCTGTTATGAACTGGGTAGCCTTAGATCTAATGAAGAAATTTCTTAGGAGTTGGTAGTATTAAAAGTAAAGGTAACAGAATAGAGTCAAATAATTGTATCAGTGTTTTGTATGTCATATATAATGTTACTAATGTTCTCCCTTTTTAATTTTTTTTCCCACAGCACAGCGGGGTAGCCTTTCCCACAGGATCTTCCTGCCCCCACTCCACCGGCTACAGCACTGCTGCCCAGCACATCTGGTGTGTGACCTGGCAGCACCCCCTCTGCTGCCCCATGCACTACCTGGCCCCTCAGGTATTTCTGCCCTGGAGTGTAGGTCTGTAGCTCCCTCCAGGACCAGTGGCAGAGGTGGTGACTTTATCACCAAAGAGGAACTGCCAGAGATGGTGCATAGGATTGTGCAGCACACAGTGGGTGCACGCATATGCTGGATGGAGTGCCTGCTCTCCATCCTGGTTCAGAATGCCCATAGGAGATGTAGACATCAGGCACTGCAGCCAGAGGTGCATCGAGCTGACAGTGATAACAGTCCACTGGTTGAGAACTAGATTCTCACTGTCAACCAGCTTGATGTGCATGGGACCTCAATTTCCCACTCTCTCCCTAACCATGATGTTCACCCAATGCTTCTGTCATTCACTGTTCCAGTCTCTTGTCTTGTTTGTCTTGTCTGTCTGCAATTGCTTCCTCACCTACCCAGCTTACCTCACCCAGACATTCTTACATCCCTTCTCCAGCTTACCTCTCTCTCAAACAAAAAATGTCCCATATATAGTTCTCCATTTCACACACGTGTTTTCATGACACACTTGATTTGGCTCAATTGGCTGTACAACATTATTATGTTGTGGTTACCCCTCTCTTTGGAGGTGACTGTCCAAATTCAGCTAATATTTTGCATATTTGATCATGTTTTATTGTTGAAGAATGAATAACTGTGGTTATTTCCTACATCTCTCCTGCACATTCCTGCCCTCTTTTCACTTTGTTTTTTCCCTTGCTTGCTCCCCATTTCACTACTTTCCTGTCTTCCCAATTTCTTTCCTTTAAAGAATTATTTCATGATGGTGTGCATCATGCACCAATGTGAAACAAAGGGTAATGGCAGCAATACAAGTAAATGTATTTAAAAGTATCATACTTGTAAAATTACTACTTACACCTGTTTTCACACCCATTAACATCTGCATCCAGCAGCAATGCATTAACACATCCTGCCACAGAGTCAGTTAGTTAACAGATGTATTTTATACAATTAATAGTAAATGACACCGTTTGGCAAGGATTTCCCTTTGTACACCCCTGTGCTTACTTCCCATATCACCAGTGTTGTAATTTTCCCATTGATTTTGCATGAAGCATCATTGTGCAATCCCAGTACTGCTTTATAGGCCATTATTGTGTGATACCCATTTAGTTTTATAAAGCATTAGTGGGCATTGAACATCATTAAGCAACAGTAATACAAAAGTAGTTCAATGTATTAGCTGCAGCTGTATTCAGAACCAGTACCATCTGGCCCCAAAAAGGAAAGTATTACTGCATTAAGTGAATTAATACCTGCATCCAGTGAGTAGGTGTGTGCAACAGCAGTTAAGTCTGCTATTTGCTATTCAGTGTCTAAACTACACCTGCTACACAACCGAGTCTACATCATCTGTTAATGCTTTGATCCATATATTTTTGGAGTCAGATGGTACTGGGTTTGAATCCAGGTGTATGTAACAGTTTCAAATACTTTTACATATAAATCCAAAATTTGAAGTGTGATATGGAGTCTAAAATATAGCTAGATGGTACTGGTTCCCAATACAGCTGTATATAACACTTATAACTGCTTTTTGTCATAATCTAGCATTAGTGCGTGATGAGCACCATTGCACAATTACGCTTTAAAATAAAAAAAATGGGAAAGAGAGGAAGGTGGTGAAATGGGGAGCAAGCTGGGAGGAAAAACAAAGTGAAAGGAGGGCAGGAATGTGCAGGAGGGATGTAGGAAAGAACCATAGCTATCCATTTCTTTCAACAATAAAACATGACCATATATGCAAAATATTAGCTGAATTTGGACAGTCACCTCTAGAGAGTGGGTTGACCACAACACATTCATGCTGTATAGCCAATTGGACCAAAATATCATGAGAGTCATGAAGACATGTGTGTGAAATGGAGAGCTATGTATCGGATGATTGTTTTCTGTGTGTGTGTGTGGGGGGGGGTGCCCGTTTTTTTTTTTTTGAAGATGAGAAAGAGGAGTGTTGTGGAAGGGATGTAGGAATGTCTGAATGAGGTAAGGTGTGTAGATGAGGAAGCAACTACAGACAAACAAGACAAGAGACAAGGAAGGTGAAGGACACATGAGGTGGGTGAACACCATGGTTGGGAAGAGGGTGAGGACATCGTGAACCCATGGTCGTCAAACTGGGTGACAGTGAGAATCGAGTCATCACCCACTGGGCTGTCATCACTGTCACCTCACTGCACCAATGGGTACAGTGTCTGACGTCTGTGTCTCCTAGTGTAATTCAACACAATGATGAAGAGCAGCGTCTCCATCCAGCATAGGCATGTACCAACTGTGTGGCTAACAATCCTATCATACATCTCAACTTCTTAGAGCAAAAAATCTGGACAAAGGCCCAAAAATAGGACACTTTTTAAATATTGCTCTTACAAACTTAGAAAGTTGATAGAATAACAGGCTTTGCACCAGCATTCATTTTTGAAAGGGTATGAAGTCTGAAACTCAAATGTCTGTCATTGTTTTCTGATGTTAACCCTCAAAGATTTACCAATGATTTGCCAGATAACCACAATTTTATGATAAACAGACCAAAAATGATTGCCAAAAATCTGGACATTCTGCAAAAATCTGTACAGTTAAGAGATATGAATCCTATGCACCAACCCTGGCAGTTTATAGTGGGTAATAAAATCATCACGTCTGCCACTGCTCCCAGAGGGAACCGCTGGCCTATCCTGTAGAGCAGAGCTACCTGAGGGGCCAGGTAGTGCAGGGGCAGCAGAGGGGGTGCAACTAGGTTGTGTCTCAGACGTGCTGGGCCTTGGTGCCATAGCCAATGGAGTTGGGGCAGGTGGATCTTGTTTAGCAAGCCTACCCTGCTGTGCTGTGGGAAAAAACATTAAAAAAAGAGAGAAGATAACGGTTGGTGGTGAGAGAAAAACAAGGGAAAACATTAGGAACTTCATATGTGACATACAATGCATTGACACAGTTATCTGATTCTATTCTGTTATATTTGTCTTTAAGACTACCAACGCCTAACAAATATCTTTTTTTTACTGTTAACAGATGCAGACTATACTACCGATTGCAGCAAGCAGTCCTTGATCTGTGCATATATTGGGGGAACCAGTTTCAGAACATATCAAAAACAGAAAACAATGCCGGCAATATATAAATAATTCAGTCAAGCAAAAATTAAGACAGTGCAAAACTCTGAAAAGTAAAAGTGTCAAAAAATATACTTATCAGCGTTACATTTCCAAATTGTTTGAGAAGCACTCTTCAGTCAGAACACAAGGAGATTCTAACAATGATATACAGGAATTTATAAACGGGGACTATTTTTAAATCAGCAAGCCTTGAAACAATCAGATAACACAAAAGCTGTTAGACCAGTTTTACCAACTTTAAGAAAACCACAGGAAGGGGGGGGGGGGCAGTTTCAGAACAGATCAGAAAACAGAAAACAATACTAGCGATATATATAAATAATTCAGTCAAGCTAAAATTAAGACAGTGCAGAACTCTGAAAAGTGAACGTGCCAAAAATATACTTAGTGTTATATTTCCAGATTCTTGTGGTGTTCTTAAAGTTGGTAAAACAGCTTTTGCGTTATCTGATTGTTTCAAGGCTTGCTGATTTAAAAATAGTCCCTGTTTGTAAATTCCTGCACACCATTGTTAGAATCTCCTTGTGTTCTGACTGAAGAGTGAACTGGTTTTCTTCCTCCCACCCACCCTATTCCTGTGGTGTTATACTTGGTGGCTTTGCAGTTGCTTGCCCCTATGTAAATTTGATCTGGGACACTCCTCCCAGGCTAGTGTTCATTCTACTTAATAGAGGGAGAACATTTGAGGAGGCCAACCCACTTAGGTTCTTAACCTTGAATTATCTTCTGCTCCTCCTTTCTCCCTTTGCACTTTACTAAAACAAAATCTCATTCTGTTCTGACTGAGTATGCTTTTCAGTTGATAAGTATATTTTTTCATGCTTTTTACCTGTTCAGAGTTAAATAAAACAACAATTTATCTCAGTTCAGAATACATTTTGAATACATTGCATTTATTTAAACTGTATTTGCTTTAATACCGCTACACACTCAAGTGTGCTAGCTTGCACTGCACTTGAATTGTTTTTAGTGCTGTTTTAGCTGCTTTCTGAAACAAAATGAAGCTTGTGTTCTGCCTTTCCTGTAACTAGTCTAGTCCAGATACAGATTTTCTGTATCCAGCCCTGTTGGTAAGCTTCTGAGCTCCCCAAGCCTTTCTGTGTTGGAGGGAAGCTTTTTAGCTTATCAGTGGGAGTGGTAAGCACTAGGTAGCCTACCTACCACAAGAGGAGTGGTTTCTGGCCCAGAAAATGTAGTTTGTCTGTTTGGGCAGTTTTTGCATCTCTTTCAACTTTCTGGTTTAAAAGCCTGTGTTTGCACTTGTTTCCCACATTTCCTGTAACTAGTCTAGTCCAGATACAGATTTGCTGTATCTAGGACTATATGTACACTTCTGAACCCCCCCCCCCAGCCTTTCTGTGTTGGAGGGAAGCCTTCTAGCTTATCATTGGGAGTGGTAAGCACTAGGTAGCCTATCTACCACAAGAGGAGTGGTTTCTGGCCCAGAAATTGTAGTTTATTGACCGTTTGGGCAGTTTTTCCATCTCTTTTAACTTTCTGGTTTAAAAGCCTTTGTTTGCACTTTTCCCGTCTTTCTTGTAACTAGTCTAGTCCAGGTACAGATTTGCTGTATCCAGGACTGTATATAAGCTTCTGAGCCCCGCAAGCCTTTCTGTGGTGGAATGAAGCCTTCTAGCTTATCACTGGGAGTGGTAAGAACTAGGTAGCCTATCTACCACAAGAGGAGTGGTTTCTGGCCTGGAAATTGTAGCTTATTGGCCATTTGGGCAGCATTTCCATCTCTTTCAACTTTCTGGTTTGAAGACCCACATTTGTGCTTCTTTCCCACCTTTCCTGTAACTAGTCTAGTCCAGATACAGATTTGCTGTATCAGGACTGTTTGTAAGCTTCTGAGCAGTGCCAAAGTCTGCTCTTTCATTTTTCCCTTAGATCTGCTAGTTCTCTACTCTTCTGCACTTTTACTAGCTTATTAGTTTAGCACTTTATCAGACTTCTTGTAGCAATTATTGTAGCACACAAAAGGGCTACCAGCACTAAATGTTCTACAAGGAAACAGCTCCAGTACTTATTATTAATGCCCACCCCTCCGGGCATGTCTAAAGTTCAGTTCCCTGTGGTTTCTGCTATTAACCTGGTGAACTTGGGCATCCTGAGGCAATGTAGCAACTGACTAATGTACACTGACAACCCTCTCCTCTTACCTCCTAACACTCAGACTTGCAAGAGATGCACTTATATATAATAACTGGAAGCTATGCACTCTCAAGCCAAGACCAGAATAGCTAGTCAAGAGGAGAAGGTCAACATTTGCACCATACCAAATGGAACACATAGCCTTCCAGAACACACACCAGCACTGCCTTCACATAAAAACACAAACCACACACCCACCTTCAAGGAGGCTAGCAATAAAAATCTACCCAAACAGCAGAGACCTCCAAGGCAGAAATGCACTCGACTACCACAACACAACACTAATCATGAGACATATAACTCTCCTAAACAGTGTGCCACTCAACCAAAGCTCCTAAGGCAAAACAGCATGCCCTGCACACTAGACATAGGTGACTCGATAGTGAGGCACACTGATGTCCCACTCACTAGGCTGAATAAGGAGAAAGTAACAGTCAGCTGCCTGTCAGGTGCCAGGATCTGCCACATAACCCATGCACTCAGGTCCCTTAACAACAGGTACAAATATGACTCTGTCATTGTACATGTGGGTGTGAATGACCTGAGACATACCTCCCTGGACATGGAGGAGCTCTCGGATTATGCAGCCCAGGCAGGTATAACCCTAGCCCTAAGCAGCATCCTACCATCACTCAGAATGATACCTCAATACAAGCAGAAAATGATTGATTTCAAAAATTGGCTAAGTTTCTGGTGTCATTCTAAGGGGATCCAGTATCTATCTGCCTGGGATGACATGACTGACAGACCTAGATGTTTTGCCAGAGATGGCCTGCATCTGTTATTCCTGGGCTTCTGGATACTGGCCAAGGCTCTTGCCATCCTTATAGTGCCTTTTTTAGGCGGTGTTCCAAAGAAGAAATTACCACTGTAACAGCTACAAACAAATACAATCTGAGGGTCATGCTGCTCAACACTAGAAATCTAAATCTCAAAATGCACTCACTTAAAGCACTCCTTAAAATGGAGAACATCAACATTTGTGTTGTAACAGATACCTGGTTCTAGGCAGCAGAAAGCAACCCTGCACTACCAGGCTATAACTCATTCCACACCTTTCGGCCCCAGAACCTGGACCAAAGCTCCAAAGGCAATAGTGTTTCCATATTCATAAAGGATGCACACACCTCCAGACTGGTAGCCCAACATAATGCATCTGAGATACTTCAGGTGCAGCTAACAGAGATTCAAGTCGTTCCCTACTATAGGTCCCCAATCATGTCCCAAGGCTCACACTCCACATTCCTAAGCACCAAGGAGAATATTAGGGTCCAACTTAATACTCTCATACTGGGCAACTTCAACTACCCTTCCATTAACTGGGAAAACTACTTATGTACCAATACTTGCCCATCATTTCTTGGAATTCATTAATTCCAATGCCCTGGACCAGCTCATTCTTACTCCCACTAGAGGTAGCAACATCCTTGACCTGGTCATTACTAACATGGGCGACTGTCACTCTACACCAATAGTCAACTCCTCCCTGGTTAGATCCAACTCTAAACTAATCACCTTGGAAATCTACATCCTTCGCACCCCTCCTCCCTGCAAAGGTAAGCACCATGAAAAACTTCTCCAAAGCTAACTTTGGGCTCCTAAAAACAGAGGTGGCTAAATTCACAACACTCATGCAAATGGAGAAGAGTTGCATGACTGCTGAATCATACACCAATGCACTGTACGAACACGTACACAAATGCATGGCTCTCACCATACCCAATAGAACCAAGACGTTCTCCAAAAAAAGGAAGCCAATCTTGTGGTCCTCTGCCATAAACAAACTCTACAGCAAAAGGAGGAAAGTGCAGAATAAGGTGAAGTCCCAAGACTGGAAAAACTCCCTTATCAGCCTGAACAAAAGGTTGAGATTCCTCATCAAATCCTTTAAAGCTAGCAATGAAAACAGAATTGCAGCAGATAGTAAAGACAGCCACAAGGCCTTCTATAGTTATGTAAAGAATCTCCCCGGCAATACCCAGATTCTGAGCTACTGCACAATGGTACCTCCTATACCAAGCCAACAAATATTGCCAATATACTGGCAGACAGATTCAATGCCAACTTTACCCCTCCCCCCAAAGGGCCAATCACAATACCAGTAGATTGCCAGGCATCCAGTATTACTGTTGCACAGGTTAAAACAGCACTCTCCAAGGCCAAGGATACAGTTTCTATGGATCCTGACAATATCCCTGGCTGTATTCTACATGAACTACAGAGTGAACTGGTACCTCACCTGTGTGCCCTGTTCAATCACAGCCTCACCTCAGGCTTTGTCCTTACCGAATGGTGCACTGCAACAGTCATCTCTCTCCTCAAAGGAGGAGCAACTACAGACCCTGGGAACTATCGCCCCATTAGCCTGATGGGTTTGATATGCAAAGCTATGGAACGCATCATCATTGACCTAATAAACAAGGATATAGGGAATCTCCAAACTCTGGATCCTACGCAGTTTGGTTTTGTGAAGGGTAGATCATGCCTGCTCAACTTGGTCAACATCTTTGAGTCAGTCACCAGAGCTGTGGATGAAGGCAAGGTGGTTCTTATAGTCTACCTTGATCTGGCCAAGGCCTTTGATACCATTCCACACTCAGGAATCATAGGAAAACTCACTAAGCTAGGCATCAACCCCTATATCACTAGGTGGGTTGCAAACTGGCTCACAGATAGAACCCACAATATGAAAGTAGCGGACTCCAAGTCAGACTGTTGACCAGTCATGAGTGGAATCCCACAGAGTTTGGTCCTGGGTCCTCTGCTGTTTGGTATCTATTTCTCTGAAGTCCAGACCAACACAAAGGGACTATGGCTGACAAAGTTTGCAGATGATTGCAAGTTGGGAGCAATTATTAACTCCCCAAGTGATGTTGACATCCTACAGAAATGCCTCATTGAGACCAATGACTGGTGTTAGAACCATGGCCTTAAGCTCAATGCCAAAAAAATGTCATCCTCCCCCTTGGGAAAAACCCAGTTCCCTTGAATTACCACATCGATGGTAATCCACTGAACACAGAAGGTGTTATAAGAGATCTGGGAACACAGGTTGACAGCAACCTATCTTTTGACCACCACATTGCCACTGTGGTCAGAAAGTCCTTCTATGTGACACATCTCATTAATAACGGTTTGCATCCAGGAATAAAGAGGTAATTGTCTCAATCGACTCTTCCCTCATTAGGCCAATCATTGAGTACAATGCCTCATTTGGCATGTACCTCACTATACACCTGCAGAAACTGGAGAGGCCACAAAAGTACCTCACAAAGAGGATACTAGGCCTTAAACACTTGTCCTATATTGACAGACTAAAAAAACTCCAACTATTCTCTGTCTCATATTGCCTACTTAGAGGCAATCTCTGCTTGACTTACAAAGCCATGTCTGACCCAGCTCTGCTAGAAATGCTGCATCTAAAGAAATCCCAATCCCACCATACCACACACTCCAGAGACCTCAACCTCATTACCACAATCAACAGAACATGCTAGAGGGACAGGTTCATAATCCAGAAACTGTCCATGCTAAGGAATAGACTTTCCATACATGTCAAGCAGAGCACCTCACTGGCCCTCTAGAAGAGAAATCTTGATGAGTAGATGGGAAATAGAAAATTCCCCCCGGGGATCACTCCAGTGGCTCTACTTGACAGAGGCACTGGAAAATAAAGTCGGGTGGCACGATGCCAGGGTAATCCAGGGTAATCCTATGGGCTAGGCTTGTAAAGGCTCCAGGGCCATTAGCCTAGTACACACCTATGAACCTATATTCATGTTCCAATTATACTATTTACAGTTTATAGCAGGCCATCAGTGCCACTGCTTTAGAGCTCTGATGTTAAATTGCAATATTGATGAAATCTTGACAGTACTGTATAATGTGGAAGTGTGGTTTTTCAACCCACAACCTCTGACTACTCTCTAATACTGAACTGTTGTTTTGACCTCCAGACTAGTGCACGCATACTTTCCTGTTACAGCTGAGAGATGAGTGCTCAGTTTGGTATAATTGTATAATAAACCAGTTAAGGTGCCTTTACTTTTAATGCTAAAATAACAGTACTGTTCAGATGCACACATACCACATGTGACTCACATCTGTGCCAATCTGGCAGCATGGGTTCGAGCATTCAGTTCTCTGTCTGTGGTGGCTGCAGAATACCATTATGAATACCAATCCTGACAATATCCAGCTTTTAACTCATACAAATATCTCTGTAAGTGATGCACATCTGTGAGGTGCCCACAGTCCTACATTCCTCGATCCAATGGACAAGGGTATCCCTCTTCCTCATCCAGAGGTCTCTGTCATTGTTCACTAGTGTGGGGGATACTAGTAGCACTGGTCAGAGTCTTGACAAGACTATTCCATGCCTCTGCCTTGTAATCTGAGCCACGATAGTCTGTCTGCAAAAGTGTAGACCCATGTTCACTCACCAGGAGTCCAACAAACACTTTGGACTCCTGGACACCCCCATCATTGAGCACAGAATCTCAAAACCTCTCCATGAACACCTCCCATGCCTACTACAGATCAAGACCAATGTAGAATGATGTTTTCTACCAATTGCATGTATGCCACTTACTGGAAGTGCTCACTTTTTGGTTTTGCAACATTTGAACATTTTTTTATTTAACATTTGTTTGCTGGCAAAGTCTGACTTGGAACAATGCCAATTTTCAGTGAAGGCCCAGGTAGAAATGATCCAGAAGCATGTCTTTGTATCATGGGAGGAAACTGGAGCACCCCGAGGAAACCCACATAAAAGCAGGGAGGACATGCAGCCTCCACACAGAAGGCACTCCAGCCATAAATCAAACTGGAGAACCTCTTGCTATGACCCAACAACACTACTGTTACACCACTATGCTGTTCTAATGTTGCGCATTACTTACCAACTCTCAAACAAGGTGCTTGAGGGTGCGCACTGCTGGGCAATGTGTTTGAGTGATGGCCAGTACTATTATTTGAATGCATCTAATTTATGTTTATGGCTGTCTGGGTCCAGTCTGCTGCCTGGGTGATCTATTCGACCAATCTGTGCACTGTTGGCTGTATGTTCAAATGAGATGAGCATAGCCAAAACCATTTGTGCTAAGCATCGCATCCCGCAAACAGTGCCCCCCAAAATAAATTAAATAAATGAGCAAGAGTTGAAATGAGGAAAATCAATCTATGACATACACAGTAGAGAATGTTAAGACACATGAGAAATGTCTACATAGGTCTGAATTCCAACTCTCACTCCAATGCACCTGTAGAAAACAAGATGTGGGACTTATCCGTCTTTGCCACACAAACAGCCTTGCAGCAAAGTAATGAAATTCCTCACACAACCAAGTGCAACTGAATATACACTCATACCAAGGCATAACATGTTATTTGTAAATTTATTATATTTAATATATTTTGGTGAAGTGCACTTAGTGATCACACAACCTGTTTTGATTATTCTTTGCAAATATGCAGCTCTGTCTTACCTTTTTGTGTTTCTTGCTCATTCATCAGTTATTTGACCAGTACTCAGAGACATGCAGTGTGTAAAACATCTATAACATTTACTTTAACATGTGTGAGGATATTAACTGGGAATACTATGATATGCAGTTGCCATCAAATGAAGGGCAGGCTGGATGGCACAAACAAGCACAGGCTGCTCTTTTGGGGGGGAGCAAGGGTGAGTGTCTGTTATGGCACATGCAGGGGTATACTGTTCTTTCAAGGGGGATGGACCCAGGCTGAGCTACAGTTATGGCACAAACAATGATATGTTGCTCTTGTTACTCTCCTTGTTTTGCATCCTGCCTGTTTGATCTTGTCAGGGTTGTAAAGTTGGAAACTGCAATGTGTCTCATTACTTTCTAACTTCTCTGTTATGATTTCCCATTGCAAACATATGGTGATAAACTGAGGGCATGGAGTGATCATCAGTACTTTGAAGAGGTATGAATGTCTGAATCATTGATGCCTGAGGTCTACTACTTCCTAATGGACACATACAAGTCAAATAACTTTCTGCTGTCCCATGTTAAGTTAATTTGTGTACAAATATCTCACCTTTTACTTGCTTACTGTACCTAGTGATAAAATACAAGGACATGCCATAATATTATTATACAATACAGTACATATTCAGGACTTACCTTGTAAATGTAGCAGTTGCCATAGTGTTAGTTCAGAGCTGACTGTGATGTAAGTAGTACACAGACAATACATGGGGAGGTAAAGGCTCTGGCTCTGAGTTGAGGTTGTCAGAGGTCATAGAGTTCCTGTATTGTGTCCCTGTCCACCCTGTAGCACTCTACAATGTCCATGTCATATATGTTGTGGTAAGTTGAATGTTGCCAGAAAACTCTTCTCCATCTCGGCTTAGGCCTATTGGCAACAGCAGCAGCATTGGCTGCAGCCTGAAGCATATACAAAGTGGCAGCAGCTCCTAACATTCTGTCGGTGTAGACTTTGTGTCTGTACTCCACTACATTTGAAATAGACAGGAAAAAACAACTTGGATCTAGATGGTTGCTTTATAACTTGTTGAACAGCTCCACTGGATTGGTTGATTATCTTGCAGTTCAGCTGCTTATGCTGTGATTAGCATCTCTGATACACAGACTAAGACAGATACAAACCATTAATAATCTATTCCATTATAAAAAGGCAAATGTGTAGCTAGTGAAACTGATGGTGAGGATACTTGCTACATGTTTGCAGGACTTCACAAAAACAAATATTTTTACAGAGGAGTATTGAACTCCAGGAGGCATGCTGTCATTTTGTTTCCTACATAATGCATATGCTGGAATATATTAATGAATAATATAAAGCAAAGGCTTTTTTACTTTTATCTGTATGCATTAGTTAGAAGTGTACTGATGGAATGACCATGTTTGTCAAGCCACTTTAGAGGTACACATGGTTGGCAATGCATGAAAATAGAAAGCTGTGTGATACATATGTACAAATGTTCCATGGACAGGTTCTTTGAAAGCACTTTTAGCATTTCAAAGATGTTCTTGTTCATTTGTGGGTGGGGGGAGCAAAGAAAAGCAAGGAAGTGTGGCTACTCATAGTTCTGTGCCTGTTGAGTCTGGCCATAGCCAAAGTGTTGGTGAGGTGCCATGCAGGAGAGTTGATAAGGGTGCTTGGAGGGGACCTGCTGCCCCTCCTCTACCTGGTGCAGGTATTTCTTCCTATGTCACTTAATATTTGGTTAGAGCCATCATAGCAGCACAGGCATGTTCAGAAAGGTGCTCCAGACAAATGTTCAGAGCTGTAGATGTGGCACAAGCTGACATGCATGACTACCTCCACTATGTTGCCAATTCACTGGATCAGATGAATGACACATTGGAACACAGTGTATCTATGATGAACAGAAGCATGTCTGTCATGGAATGAGCAGTGTCTGTGATGGAAAGTCTGCTGAGAGGGGAACAGCATCCTTATTGGTGTAGGTTAGTCACAACATTTGCTGATAGCCAATGTGGCCATGCCCAATTACTCTCCTGTAGTGGTAATACTTCCACTGGTCTGTCAGTGAGTGTTCTGTTCACACCCAGACATGGAAGGCCATGGGGTCATGGTCCTGGGCATTCCCGTGTAGGGAGCACATCCAGCAGACACCAGGCATGCTCAGGTAGCAGCACTGCGTCTAACCCTGGGTGTGGAGGTGCCAGTGCAGCTCCTGGCAAAGCCAGTTCTCATACTCGGGGTGACAACAATGAACTGCCAGCTCTACCATACATGGCTCACACCACTCTGACATACCAAGATATAGAGCTAGCACTGAGCTTAACTGTGTTCATGCAGACTCTCACACACCACTTTCATATTGAGAACCCATACAGACACACACACCTGCTTGCTTCCCTTTCTTGCTCACATACATGCTCATCAACCTTTAGTGTCAGCCTAAACCCCCCTCCCCCAAACAACACCCTGTGTAAGTGATGATAACTGTGCCATATTCCTGTTTTCTCTCTTTTGGATTCAGCAATACAAAAGCTTTGTGTCTGATGCTCAGGGTGTATAACTACATTAGTGCCTAGTATATCTGCATTTGTGTTGTTGAACTGATAATTGTCACTTCTATTTGCCTTGCCAAATTATACAGTGGATAGCATCATCATGTCAATACTTTCTAGTATATTCTCTGGTAAGGGTTGTGAAGTCAGGAACTGCAATGTGCCTCATTCCTTTATAACTTTTCTCTTTAATGTTTTCAAGTACATAAGTATGGTGCAAATCATAAAATAAAGCATTGTATTCAGATCTCAGGATTGTATGACAGCAGTGTAGTCAAACCCATCAGAAAAGTAATACAAAAGAAAGAAACAAGAGTGCAGCTGTGGTACTGGAAGAAAACAGTAGCTAATAACAGCAAAACAACCAGGAAATCAGCCACCATACTCAAAACTTGTCAAAGAATATGTTTAATAACAAAAGTAGGTTAAACACATCCACAGTTTAGTGCTCCCATCTGTAACAGTAAGACATCATCAGAACTATGAATGTACTGCTTGTATAAGCCATTTTCAAACGTAAGTGCAGATGACACACCTCCCACATATACCAATCACAACATGTTGTGGCTGAAATCAATTTGAAACCATAGAAATAAAGAAACAACTCTAAAAATAAGTAAAAACTTGTAAAACCTGAATCAAAACACATAAATACAAACTAGGCGCAAAATAAATAAACAACAAATGTTTGATGAAACACAAAATCATATTCTGCTGGTTCTCCTTTTTTATTTCACTGCTGATAGAAATATTGTCATTTAAACTGGGAAATTTGGTAGCATAGAGCTTAAGCTGCCATGACATTTCCTGGTGAAGCAGTTTGTTCTGCCAGTCCCCTACATAAGGGGGAATTTTGTATTTTTTCAAGAACTAGAAATGTAAACTTGGTGAATTTGTCACATACAATGGAGTGCCTGGCCAGTGCACTTTAACTGTCCTTACACTGAATACTGTAAACATGTTGATAGCTACTCTTGTTCAAAACATTCTTAGTTTTTCCCACATAAAAAGCAGGACAAGATGCGCAGGTAGTTAGGTAAATAACTCTTTGATAACACCAGTTGTAAGCACCATTATGCACAGAAGAATCAAATCTACTTAAAAGGGTGCCATTGTAATAATTATTTATGTAAGGGCATTGATGACAATGCCCACATTTCCTGGTAGATAGAAATCCCTTATGATGATCAATACATTTCTTAAGAAGAGTTTTTATGTTAGATTTATTTTTATAGGTAAAAGATGGTAGTGTAGAAAAAAATTCTTTGATGCTTTCACAGCATTGTAGCATGAACCAGTTCTTCTGCAAAATCTTTTCAATGCCCTTGACATCCAAAGTGCAATGCAGGACCATATTGGTTTGGCCATTAAAGCTTGTTTGATTGTCTTTCTTGTCTAGCTGATTCAGCCCTTTCTTGATGATGGGGGCATATTTAGTGTTTCTCTCTGCCCACATCTCATCTCTGATTGAATCTAGAAGTGGTGGTGGGTAGCCATGGTCCAAAATGTGGATCTTACAGTGTCAAATTGTTCAAGACATACTACGTTATCTGAGGTCAACTGAGAGATAAATTGACTTTTTGCTACCCCCCTCTTCTGATGAAAGGGGTGGCAACTGGTGAAAAAAAGAAATGTGTTATAATAAGTGGACTTCTTGTAAATCCTGGTAGTGAATTCTTCATTAACTCCTTTTTTGATATCAATGTCAAGATAATTAATCTGGTCACATTCAAAGGAATATACGAACTTTAAAAAGGAGGTGCTGACTTGTAACTGTAGTATGAATTCTTCAAGTTCATCGACACTTCCTTCCCAAATAATAAGTAGATCATTGAGGTATCTGAAGTACAGCACATTTGGAAAAAAGGTTGAGTTTAAAAAGTGATTCTAATTCCCATCTTAATAAGACAGCATTTGCAAACATGGAGGTGCATGTGGCCACGAAAGCCACTCGAAGAGTCTGCTTGTAAAATTTACCCTCAAAGGCCAGAAAGTTGTTGTTTAACACCAGTCCAGACCATGTGTATGGCAGTCCTACCATTATGTCTATTACCACAAGAATGCTGAGTAAACAGTTGTCGATGTTGCACTTTATTGCTGTAAACTGCAATTTCACAGCAGTAAAAGGTTGCAAACTCTGTACTAGAACCCAATACCATCTATACTCTAGGTAGCATTTTCATGATAGCCAAGGGCATTAATTGAATGTATCCAGATACTATTTTTGGCTGTCTGATTCATAGGTGGTCCATCACACCTCACGCAAACCAGATAAACACAGCCATTCCCCGCTTCCATTATTTGCACTATGTGGCACATCACACAAAAAGTGCAGTTAAAACATGAAGAATAAGAAAGAAAAACTTTGTAATGGACACATGTAAGTAAAATAAGTGTCTGCTGTCACATGTTAAGGTACTTATTGTACAAATCCATCACTATTTGCTTCATTACTGCACCACCTTAAAAAATACAGACATATGCCATAATATTATTAAAGGTTCAGGACTTACCTTGCAAATGCAGCAGCTGGCACAATTATATTTCAGGCCTAGAATTTCCTTGTCTCTACTCTGATGGTAATGAAGTGTTCAGGAAACAACAGAATGGAGGCTACATGGATACTTTATAGCTTGTTGAATAGCTCCACCATACTGAAAATCAACCTGCTTATGCTGTAATTAGCGCCTATGAGAAACATCTCCTGCTTTACTGAATATATGAACCCTGTTGTTGCTCATTAGTGTGCGATGAGTACTTATGTACTTCTGTGTGCATTGGTGCTGAAATAATGTAAACACAGGTGATCTTGTTATTACTTTTCTCTGAGATTGTGATATCGTGCAAACATGCAGCTCAAAAAGTGGACGAAAGATTGCAGACCTTGTACTAGAACCCAGAGCCTTCTATATTCTAGCCCTACACATACACATGGAATAGCTGCCACAGGAATAGTTATGTGACAAGCATTGAGAAACATGCCATTCATTCCTCCATTTCTCATGGCTGAGCTAAGTACTGCATCATGCAAAACAATGACAAAAATTAAAAAAATAAATTTTGACTTAAAGGGGACAGAAACAATACATTTTAACAAACAATAAAGAGGATGAAACAGAACTTGTGAATTGTGCACTGCTTACATGTACTTTTAATTTCACAGACCTACATGTACACCTCTATAAGTGTAACCTGACACCCCCCGGATGTCATCATTCACTGTTGCCATGCATTCAACACAAACACTGTGGAAGTGCCTAAACGAAGTGAACATCCCTACATGGTTACAATTTTTTGGGATTCAATAATTCTAATGATTTTGACCTCATTTTCATCTTCACCATGCTGACAGTCCTGAATCTACATGGTTGGTAACCATGTAGGCAAGGAATCTGGAGGGGACCCCAATGTTGTATACTCAAGGGAGGATATTACTGAGGTATATATCTGCACAGAGGAATACAGGTTTTGATACAATTTGACTGCATTCCGTTAGATATATACTGCATATGCTTAGATGATGGTATGAATAGTATGTTTCATGGAGTTAACAGTTTTAGCTGTCTACATTAGTTACAAGTACTGGGGGTGGGGGATCAAAGCTGCATTTATGTCATGGCATTTAAAAAGAAATTGTTGCTATTGTTAATCTAATTTTCTAGCATCCACCATGTCTGCTAATGTCATGCATGTGGAGTTACATGTTATGGTCTGTTCTATACAAATCTATGGACTTGTTTCCGTTTAGACTCCTTTCTGTGACTGTATTCGCAAAACTTTCAAATACATGGCCAACATGATCACGTAGTCTACATGGATGCTTTACAGCTTGTTGAATCACTCCACTGTGTGGATTTCCTTCATTAGCATACAATTCAGCTACTTATGCTGTAATTTGCATGCCACAGAAGTTTTCGTGTTTGCGCATGAGTGCACACTGATATGCAGAGTTTACTGAATCTAAAACTATTCGCTACTGTGTATGCATTACACCGCGATGAGCACATGGTCAAAAATGACCATGTAGGCTTTATTGAGTCCCCCTGTGTGTCGTAATTTTGTAGTTTTGAACATTTTTCCAGTAAGCAATGAAACAAAATGTATGAACCAATAATGGCAAAACTAACCATTTCAAAACCATTCAACCATCAAATGCCACACAAACTTTTTGTCATTACAAGTCACCCATATCAATCAATATTTACCATCTCTGCAGAAGTAAAAGTCATCTGAATAATTCCACCTTAAAGAGATCTGTAACTAATGAAAAGGTTGCTGCTAACAAATAACTTTATATTTCAGTGCTTCATCTACAAATTCAGTGCCTGCTGCCCTTTAAGAATAAACTGCCTCCATTACATAAAAAAGAAATTGGTAAGCTGGTAATATACAAATAGGGAATGGCTGGTGAACTGACACCAGGTTTATAGTTTTTTAGGGATCTTACCCAATGAAGGAAATACTAAGGAGAGTAATGCCACCATTCATCCCTTAAAATACACTGCAGTATCAGCAATCCATCTGCATGGTGTGGGGGTAGAACCCACAGCCTTCTGGATCAAAAGCAAGTATGCCCCCGATGGTGCTACTAACACTACTTTCAAATTCTATAGCACTAACTCAGATGACCATTTGCTAATAAAGCCATTACACATTGAAAACAGACTTAGCATGAGCAACAGTAAACTTCTTTTCCCTTGAAACTCATAATTCCTTGAAAATGCACTGAAACTTACACTCCTTGAATACTCCAATAGTTGGAGTGGAGGATTCAGACTCTTCTCTCCCATAATCAAGGTACAGGGTTTGAGCCTGACAAATTAATTAACTAACATACCACCCCTAGCTGTTCATCCTACTGAAAGAGGGAACATCTTATCTCATGGCAGCAAGCAAGGAAAGAATGTCTTGTCAGCAAACAAGCTAAAATTCTGTGCCGGGAAAGAAGAAGCAGCAGGAATGTTTAAATCTGCATTGATGTGCATGCACTGATGCACACACAGATGAACACAGTTGAAGAACTGGTGTAATTTAATTTTTTTTAATTAAAAATTAAATTTCATGGTAGCCCCCCATCAGTGTGCCCTAGGCAGCTGCCTAGGTTGCCCTGTGCTGGATCGGACTCTGATGATGGTTTTACTAATTGTATTTGATACAGCCCAATTAAGAAAGAGCATCAGTTTGTTGGGGCTGTACTGGTACCTTAATTTCTTCTTCTGAGAATAGGTCTTATCCCATTGTTTCTCTTCCATTGAGTGTTGCTGTAGGCTATTATACTGTTTAATATTTTCTATCACTGCACCTTGAACTGAAGTATAACAACATACATACTGCTACCATACATCTTTAGAATTTAAATAACTTCATTTATATTAGAAAATGCAAGCAACACAGACTGTTCTATAATGCACCTCTAACACCTGTATTTTAATTTAGGAAAGACTTAGCCATTATGCTAAATCA
>NC_056735.1:248676573-248691573 GCF_019279795.1 Protopterus annectens
TGTACTTGTGTTTCTACCTACTTTTTTTACTTTTGCATAATCTTAAAAGTACTCAGTTGTATTTATTACTGCTTGGTGTAACTCATTCTAAGCCTTTTGGTTTAAACACTTGGGCTTCAGACCAGTTGTTTTGCACTGAGAGGGTTTGTGGTCTGCACTGTAGTGGCAGAACAGGTAGCTTACATCCTTCTAGGTTGGGAACTGCTGATTGAGGGCTCAGTGTCTGTTATTCTAAAAGTGTATTAATTCTGGTTTAAGCACTTGGGCTTTCAGGCCAGTTATTTTACATTAAGAGGGTTCGTGGTCTGCACTCTTGTGGGAGGAGAGGCTGGACTCTGCCCTTCTGAGCTGGGAATTTCTGGTTAAAGGCTTATAGTGCATGCATATCTGAACTGCTTCTTACTGAAGTTGGTGCGCCTTGTTTGCTGTAGCATAGACTGGATTCGGGCCTGCTGGATCTAGCTTTGTTTGTGTAACTTGAGCACAAATCCAGGCATTCTCTAAAGTATTCAATTGTATTTATTACTGCTTGGTAGTAACTTGATTAAAGTGTAGCTATCATTCTAAGTCTTTTGGATTAAGCACTTGGGCCTCAGACCAGTTGTTTTACATTAGGAAGGTTTGTGGCATGCACTGTGGTGGCAGGACAGGTAGCTTTCATCCTTCTAAGTTGGGAACTGCTGATTGAGAGCCCAGTGTCTGTTATTCTTAAAGTGTATTAGTTCTGGTTTAAGCACTTGGGCTTCAGGCCAGTTATTTTACATTAAGAAGGTTTGTGGTCTGCACTCTTGTGGGAGAAGAGGCTGGACTCTGCCCATCTGAGCTGGGAATTTCTGGTTAAAAGTTTATAGTGCCTGAATATTTAAACTGTATCTTACTGAAATTGGTACACCTTGTTTGCTGTAGCATAGAGTAGATCCAGGCCTGCTGAATCAAGCTTTGTTTATATGCTTGTTGTTTGTTTGCTTGTTATTTCCCTGGAATGCTAATTCCACCTAATACGCGGCTTCTCAGCGCTTCTGTGGATCACTAGTGATATCTGCATTGCTTACTGTACTTATTTCATTGTTTCACTTTAAAGAAAGTTACTGTTTGTCGTTTTTGCATTTAAGTTACCTGTAACACATTGCACTTAAGTTACCTGGCACTTGCTCACTAAAGCAATTATATAAGTCAGCACTAAAAATTAAAAGCACTAGACCCTCACTCCCCACTGGCCCTGGTTTTCAATTATTAAGGAATTCCCAATATTATTCTAGCATGCGGCCAAAGGTCAGTTGTCAATCTCCTCTCTGGTCCAGCTGGTGAATCTGGGAATCTTGAGGCAATGTTACAACTGCCTCATGTACACAGACAACCCTCTCCTCCTCCCAACAAATTCCAACACATGTGAGAGATGCAACCATATAGCCAAACTGGAGGCTAAGCTCTCTTAACTCAGTACTGGCATAACCAGTCAGGAGGAGAAGGAAACCACACTCACTACAATTCCAGTCTCACACAGACCTACCACGACAGCAAACCAAACACATAATCACACAAAACATACTCAGAGGCTCTAAATAAAGATCTGCCGAAGCAGCAGAGACCTCCAAAGCAGACACCCAAGCAGCCGCTACCCCAAAACAAAACACGTGCAACACATATCTCACAAAGCCAGTGTGCCAAACAGTCACAGCCCTTAAGACTAAACAACACACCTGATACACTTGTAATAGGTGACTCTATCGTCAGGCACACTGACATCCCGCTCACCAGGCTGAACAAACAGAGGGTCACGGTGAGCAGCCTGTCGGGCGCTAGGATCCGCCACATAACACAAGCACTCAGGTCACTCCAAGGCAAGTACAAATATGACTCAGTCATTGTCCATGCTGGTGTGAATGACCTGAGACGTACCTCCCTGGACTACATGAAAAGAGACATAAAGGAGCTCTCTGAGCATGTAGCCCAGGCCGGTATGACCCTGACCTTGAGTAGCATCTTACCCTCACCAAGAATGATGCCACAATATGAAGACAAGATGATCAATTTCAACAATTAGCTTAAGTGCTGGTGTCATTCAAAGGGGATCCAATGCCTGTCAGCTTGGGATGATATGCTCGACAAGCCACGATGCTTCGCTAGGGACGGCTTGCACCTGTCACCCCTGGGCTTTTGGATATTGGCAAAGGCTCTTGCTACCCCCATAGTGCCTTTTTTAGGCAAGGCTCAAAAGACAAACCCACCTCCATAGGTATCACAAGGGATAAGAAACTAAGAGTAATGCTACTCAATGCCAGAAGTCTAAACCTCAAGATGCATGCACTCGAAACTCTCCTTAGCATGGAGAACATCGATATCTGTGCAGTAACAGAAACCTGGTTCAGGGCTCCGAGAGCACCCCAGCACTACCAGGTTATACCTCATACCATGCTTTTCGGCCCCAAAACTTGGACCGAACCACAAAAGGAGGGGGAGTATCGATATTCATCAAAGATACCCACACCTCCAGGTTGGTGGCAAAGCACGAAGCATCAGAGACTATACATGTGCAACTAACAGTGGGTAAAACTGCCTTCCAGTTTATAGCCTGCTACAGACCACCCTCCCAAACCCAGGAACCCCACTCGGCCTTCCTGAGAACACTGGAAAATATGAAGGTCTCTCCAAACACCATTATATTGGGCGACTTCAACTACCCAAACATAGACTGGGAGCATTACTCTAGCTCCAACACCCTAGCCCAAAGGTTCCTAGAATTTATAAACTCAAATGCTATGGAACAACTTGTTACCACTCCCACAAGAGGGGAAAACATACTGGACCTGATCATCACCAACATGGGGACACTATGCTCCAGACCAGAAGTGTATCCCTCACTGGTAAGATCAGACCATAAACTAATCTCACTGGATATTCACATCCCGACCCCACCCCCTGCCCAGAAAACCACAGTGAAAAACTTCTCTAAAGCAAATTTCACACTCCTCAAAACTGAGGTGGAATCCTTCAAAGCCCCCGGGCCTGAGGAAAATATGGCCCAGACCGCAGAATCCTTTATAAACGCATTCTATGAACACCTTCAGGAATGCATGGATAATGCGATCCTAAATAAAACCAAGACCCAATCCTCCAAAGGCAGACGTCCTGTCTGGTGGACCCCAGCCGTAAACAAACTATACAATAGAAGGAGGAAGCTACTAAATGATAGAGCAAAATCCCAAAAAGGGAAGGCATCACTGATCAGTATTAGCAAAAAACTACGGGCACACATAAAATTGTCTAAGGCCAGCTTTGAGAGAAAAATTGCACAGGACACTAAGGATAATCACAAGGCTTTCTTTAGTTATGTTAGGAACCTGGGTGGTAATTCCCAGATATGCTCAGAATTAGTCCAAAATGACAAAAAATACACCGAACCCACAGACATTGCCAACATCCTAGCTGACAGGTTCAGTGCAAACTTCTCCCCCTCCCACCAAAAGGGCAAATATCTATCCCAGCAGAGTGCTGCCCCCCTGACATCTTAGATGCTTAGGTAAGATCCGCCCTCTCCAAAGCAAAAAACACAGCATCAATGGGACCAGACGGTGTCCCGGGCTGCGTCCTACATGAACTCCAAGAAGAGCTAAACCCAAACATAAAACTACTGTTCAATCTCAGCCTTACTACAGGATATGTGCCCAAAGAGTGGCGTACAGCAACAGTGGTCCCTCTCCATAAAGGTGGTGCCTCAATGGATCCTGGAAACTATCGCCCCATAAGCCTGACTAGCTTGGTCTGCAAAGCTATGGAAAGGATCATCATGGACCTCATAAATAAAAATATTGGGGACCTACAAACACTGGATCCTACCCAGTTTGGCTTTGTTAAGGGCAGATCCTGCCTCTTAAACCTGGTTGATTTCTTTGAAACAGTCACCAAGGCCATTGACAAGGGGAAGGTGGTCCACACAGCCTACCTGGACCTCACAAAAGCCTTTGATACAATACCCCACTCGGGCATTATAGATAAGCTCACCAGCGTAAATATAAACCCCTATGTCACTAGATGGATTGCAAATTGGCTCAAGGACAGAACCCACATGGTTAGAATTGCTGGAGCCATGTCAGACTCCAAACCAGTTACAAGTGGTGTCCCACAAGGCTCAGTCCTGGGACCTCTCTTGTTTGGTATATAGTTCTCGGAGGTACAGGCCAACATGGAAGGACTGTGGCTGACCAAGTTCGCAGATGACTGCAAACTGGGTGCCATAATCGACTCTCCAGCCGACACAAGCATCCTCCAAAAGGGCCTCATAGAAACAGACAACTGGTGCCAGAGCCATGGCCTCAAGCTAAATGCCAAAAAGTGTATAGTCATCCCCTTTGGCAAAAACAAAGTGCCCACAAATTACCACATAGGTGGTAATCCATTAAGTACAGAAGAAGTAATTAGGGACCTGGGGACCCAAGTTGATAGCAATCTCTCATTTGACAACCATGTGGCCAAAGTGGTTAGAAAAACATTTTATATAGCCCACCTAATCATGAAGGGATTCACATCTAGATCAGGGGCGTCATCGTGCCTCTTTACTCATCCCTCATCAGGCCCATAATTGAGTACAATGCCCCTTTTGGGATGTACCTTACCAGACACCTGCAGCAACTGGAAAGACCCCAAAAGTACCTCACCAAGAGGATCAAAGGGCTCAAACAGATGCCATATGCTGCCCGTTTAAAGAAACTCCAGCTCTACTCAGTGGCATACCGCCTGTTCAGAGGCGATCTGTGCCTGACGTATAAAGCCATGTCCAACCCGGAATTAATGGACATGCTGCACCTCAAAAATCCAAATCCCATCGAGCTGCCAGCTCGAGAGACTTGAACCTCAGCACTGAAATAAATAGGACATGCTGGAGGGACAGATTCATAACCCAGAGGCTCCCTTCACTCTGGAATAAAATCCCAGTCCAGGTTAGGCAGAGCCCCTCATTGACTCTCTTCAAGAGGAATCTTGATGAGTGGATTGGAGATTGTAGGTTTACCCCGGGTATCACTTCTGTGTCACTGTTAGACAGAGGCACAGTATACTAACCTCGAAAAAGGGCATAGCAAAATAAATTTAAAATGGGTGGTGAAAGCCAAACACATTTTGGCTAGGCTTATAAATGCCCTAGGGCAGATAGCCTAGTATGAACCTATGAACCTATGAACCTATGAACCATAGTTTGAACAAATTAAATCTAATTTAAGTATCCCTTTTTCTTGGTATTATTGTCTTGTATTTCCCATCCATAAACAAGATAAAGATTCTACATTTTGTTCTTCTCATAGACCTATATCATTGATAGATGTAGATTATAAAATGCTTATGTCTATCATTGCATCAAGATGAAATATCATTATGCCAATATTAATAAATGATAACCAGACTGGCTTTTTCTTGCATAGAAAGTTTCAAGATAATATAATTAGAGTAGATGTGTTAATTGATATAGCCAATAAAAATAAAAAAGAATTATCAATAATAAGTTTAGATTTAGATAAAGCTTTAGATTCAGTCACTTGGCCCTACTATTTTAAAGTACTTAAAGAATATATTTTTCTATAGAATTTATAAATTTAATAATAAGCCTCTATAGTAACTTGTTTTATTTTGTTAAAATTGATAATTTCTATCTAGTTCCTTTAAAAACTTAAAAGGCACTAAAGGAGGATGACCTTTGTCCCCTTTGTTATTTGCTTTAGCTATAGAGCCTTTTGCTAATTATATTAGGTCTAATGAAAAAATTAATGGATTCACAATAGATACTAATTATAGTTATAAAATTCAATCATTTGCAGATGATAATTTGATAACTTGTGGAGACATTGAATCCTCACAAGAACATGTATGTATCACTATAGATTATTTTGAAAAAGCTTCTGGCTTAAATTATAATAATTCCAGAACCAACACTTTACTAATAAATAAAATAAATACTAAATATTTCAAAAAAACTTTATGATATTTAACTGGAATAATTCACATATTGATTACCTTGGGGTAATAATTAAGCCTTCTATAAAGGATTCAGTTTTAACAAACTATAATAATTTAATAAATACAATTACTGAGTTAATCAAAAAATGGAATACATCCTTTTTTATAATGAAGGATAGACTCACTTTGATAAAAATAGTAACCTATCCAAAATGTTGTTTGTTTGTTAATCTTTGATATTTCTTCCTTCTATATTTTTAAAAAAGTTGACCAATATTCTTACTAAATTTCTATGGTCCCCCAAAAAACAAGAATATCTTTTGATTGGCATATTAAAAGTTGGCAAGATGGGGGCATAGATTTCCGAAATATTGAATTATATACCAAATCCACTATTCTGAATATAATCACATTATGATTAAACTCTTCATATAAATCTAAATGGAATTATATCCATGAAAGATTATTTGTCAGTAATAGATATGTTATAGATTCATATACTCAGTTTGAAATAAATAAATTATATTGGATTCTAAAAGATGTAATTATGAATGATAGGAAAAGTCCCAGTTCTTATCCATTTGCAGATCAAAGTATTCACACCTTTAAAAGTTTTATGAACTCTAATTATTTAATTTAAGATTTATTATGTTATTATTCCCTATACTTAATACTAATGGTTGTTGTGAAACATTTGATGCAAGTGAAATGTCAGAACTTAAAGATACAGATTTAATTTTCAGGCATCAATTTTTAAATGGAAATAAATTATATACATCAGATTATTTACTTGATAAATATTGTTTAGAGAAAAATAATTGGTTAAATATAGAAACTTGTAAAAACTATGCAACAGATAAAAATAAAACCACTATGGATTTTTAAAGAAAACATATCCCTATGATCTTAGAGTTTTTCTTTAAAGTAAATAGTATTATCAGTCATGATAAATTTTGTGTCTGTAATATATAGGATTTTAAGAGTAGAGTTTACTTCTTTAGATTCATGCTTTTTGAATTACTCTTCTCGCATCAATAGGTTTGCATTCACTGATACTGATAAAATTTTAATTCTGAAGTCTGGAGGCAAAACTACATCTTCTCTTTATTAGAAGCTTTATACTTGAACATTTTTTCACATAGTTTTTTAACGTCTCATAAAATTGAATTAATATTTAAAACTGGGAAAACCTATTGCTGGAGATGTAACAAAGATTCTAATGCTGATTGGCTCCATATGACATTGGAATGTAAAATGGTTGCAACACCTGAATGACTGCATGGAGCAGCATAAATTCTTACCTGAGATAGCATCCAGAACCCTCCTGGGCATGGGCAGTCATTACTAAATACAATCCTGGGCATTGACTATAGCATCTATGGTATTACAATGGGATGGAATGGCTAGGCTTGAAATGACCACTGGGTCAATAGCCTAATAGCCTCCTATGATCTATTCTGGAATGAATTTAGAACTTTTACTCAAGTATTGTGGACAGATAAATGTAATATAACCAATTCCTTCATCTTGTTTAATGCTCCAGTTCCAGAATCTACCACTAAACTACAGATCCCTCTTCTTTGGTCCATTTTAGCCATTGCAAGAAAAATAGTTACAAAATATTGGAACTGTATAACTACTCTATGTTTCAATGAATGTATATGTTTGGTGAAGAATGACTGTAAAAAAAACTGTCAACCATAAAAATGAAAACAACTAATATCACACATTGTTACCGATACTGGTTAAAATTAAGTGATTTATATGATAATGGCTTGGTTTATTTTATTGTATTTTCTTATGGACTTTTTCAAATAGTTATAACTATGTTAATTTTTGTTATATAAATTATATAAAAATATTAAAAAAAGTAAAATGAAAAAAGAATATAGAAGAGGGAATGGATCAACAAATTTACTTAGACAGACAGACATGATAAAAGCAATGCACAGTTTCAGAACAGACCAGGATATGCAGATAATAGGTTCATAGGTAGGTAATAGGCTATCGGCCCAAGGGCCTATGTAAGCCTAGCCAAAAATGAATATAGAAGAGGGAATAGATCAGCAAATGTACTTAGACAGACATGATAAAAGCAATGCACAGTTTCAGAACAGACCAGGATATGCAGATAATATGTTCATAGTTTCAGAGGTAGGTACTAGGCTATCAGCCCAAGGGCCTACATAAGCGTAGCCAACAAGGTTCCCTGGGTTACGCCACCCAAGAATGTTGTTTTCCTGTGCCACTGTCGAGCAGAGACACAGAAGTAATCCCCAAGGTGTATTTCCTATTTCCCATCCACTCATCAAGATTTTTCTTGAAGAGTGCTAATGAAGAACTTTGCTTGGCATAGATGGGTAGCCTGTTCCAGAGTATGAGAAGTCTCTGGGATAGGAATCTATCCCTCCACCATGTCCTATTTATTGTGGTGACAAGGTTTAGGTCCCTAGAGTGTGTAGCTCGGAGGGATTGGGATTTCTTTAGGTGTAGCATGTCCAACAGCTCTGGGTTTGACATAGCTTTATATGTTAGGCAGAGATCACCTCAGAGTAGGCAATATGCTATGGAGTAAAGCTGGAGTTTTTTGAGACGGTCAGTGTAAGGAATTTGTTTGAGGCCAGTAATCCTCTTTGTGAAGTACTTCTGTGGCCTTTCCAGCTGCTGCAGATGCCTTGTGAGGTACATTCCAAAAGGTGCTTTGTACTCTATAATGGGTCTAATGAGTGTTGAGTAGAGAGAAACAATGACCTCTTTTTTCCTGGATGAGAACCCTTTTATAATGAGGTGTACCATGTAGAAGGACTTCCTGACTACTGTGGCAATGTGACTATCAAAGGAGAGACTACTGTCCACCTGGGTCCCAAGGTCTCTTATCACACATTCGGTGTTAAGTAGATTGCTGCCTATGTGGTAGTTCATAGGTACAGAGTGTTTAACAAAGGGGATGACACTGCACTTTTTGGCATTGAGCTTGAGGCCATGGTTCTGACACCAGGCATCTGTCTCAGCGAGGCCCTTCTGTAGGATGTCCACATCATTTGGGGACTTGACTATGGCTCCTAGTTTGCAGTCATCTGTGAACTTCATTAGCCATAGGCCTTCTTTCTTAGCCTGTACTTCAGAAAAGTAGAAACCAAACAGGAGAGGTCCCAGGACACTACCCTGTGGTACTCCACTTGTCACTGCTTTGAGGTCAGATTTGGAGTCTGCAATTTTTACAGTGTGGGTTCTGTCAGTGAGTCATTTGGCAACCCATCCTGTGACATAGGGATTTATACCTAGTTTAGTGAATTTAGCTATAATTCCAGAATGGGGGATGGTGTCGAAAGCCTTGGTGAGGTCAAGATAGGCTGTGTGAACCACCTTACCCTCATCTACGGCTTTGGTGACTGCCTCAAAGAAGTCGATCAGGTTCAGGAGGCATGATCTACCTTTCACAAACCCGAACTGGGTGGGATCCAGAATTTGGAGGTTACCAATGTCTTTGTTAATGAGTTCCATGATGATACATTCCATGGCCTTGCAGAACAGGCTCATCAGGCTAATAGGTCGTTAGCTCCTGGGATCACTGGTGGCTCCCCCTTTGCGGAGTGGGATAACTGTTGCTGTGTGCCATTCAGTGAGCACAAAGCTGGATGCGAGGCTATTATTAAACATGGTGCTTAAGTGGTGAGCCAGTTCATTCTAAAGTTCATGTAAAACGCAGCCTGGGATGTTGTCCAGTCCCATGGGATGCTGTGTTTTTGGCTTTAGAGAGTGCAGCTTTTACCTGCATAGTTGTGATTACAGGGACTCTGCAGTAAATAGAAAGAAAAAGTACAAAATAAGCAATTCATTGATGACCAAAAAAATTTTTATAGATAGCTGTGAAAAAAAAGCAAAATAAATAGAAACACAACCAAAAATGAATAAATATATACCTTTTACAGAAATATTTATGAAGATCCTGTGTAACATAACAAAAATGATGAATGGACAGAAAATGTATAAGAAACAGTAAGGAGTTTAAATATACAGTGTATGAAATGTGATAAAGTAACACCCAGAGAAAATGAAGCAAACTTAAGAAAGATTCCTAACTGGACAACCCAGGTCCAGAATCAGTGCCTAACTTCTGGCTAAAGGTATTAATATCTTTACATAAAGACTTAGCCTTGAGAACTACTTATGTGTGAATCCCAAATAAGCACCAACCTGGTTAATGACAGGAAAGAATTACTCCTCTTTAAGAGTGAACCTGCATGGCATCCTAAACACTATAGACCATAAACTTGACTTTCGTTATTCTATATACTGCAATTGATGCAGACAGAGTTTATAGTCATTTAAAAGAAAACTCAATCATGGCAATAGAAAAAAAAGAATAACAAAAGAAAGTCGTATGGAGTAAAGGATAATTTTTTGCTAAATAAAGCCATAATGGAGAGTTGTGCAGGAAGGAATGTATAAATATGTATAAGTATTTGGTAGCTGATGAAAGATTGGCAACAAAACATGAATAAATTTGAAAAAAAAAACTACGTAAGGAATACTTCAGGAGACTAAAACTAATATTGAAAACAGCCTTGACCTCTAGGTATAAAGTCCAACTTGTAAACCAATTTGCTCTTCTAGTTTTCACTTATAGTTTTGGTGTGATTAACTGGCCCCACAAGTTATTGGGTCAGCTGAGCAGAAAAATGATAAAAACAGGAAAACTGCTTTAAGTTTCTCAAATGATATACAAAAAATCAGGTATAGCAAGATTATATATTTCATGCCCTGAAAGAGGTATGAGTCTCCTTGAAATTGATTACATGTATAGATCTGCCATAATGGGACTGCATGCATATCTTCTGACCTCATCAGATCCAAGCATAGTGAAAGTTTTACAACATGAGGAGAAGAAGTATAAGATGACCTATTTGCTTAGCTTAGCATAATCATTCAAGTGTCAAGCAGGAATGGAAATCAAGCCAGAAGTATGCAAAAATCAATTGCATCAAAAAACAAAAGAAAGAATGTAAGGAGAAAGATCAGATGTAAAGGAAAGAAATGCGGATACATATTTCTTCAATTACTGACTTACAAGAGACGCAGGAAGGAAATGATCTTTACTAGCCTTTCACAACAATTTCTGAAAATGCTGCTACTGACTATCCCTGCGAAGGTTGCCAGAAAGTACACTAACGGCACCATACAACAATTATTATCCTAGGGATGAAAATCCAAAGGACGAGATTCCAAGGAGATTCCTTCTCACTGCTACTGTTTTGTCTTGTCCTTAACCCATTAAGCAGTTTACTTAACAGACTAGGCTATGGTTTCAATCTGGTTCACAGAAACAAACCTTGTTTAAAGGCTTCTCATCTAGTGTTTTGTTGATGATTTGAAAATGCATAGATTATTAGATAAAGAGTTAAAAGCACAATGACAAATAGTTAAAATTTTCTCAGATGATATAAGAATGATATTGGGTTGTGGTCAATTTGCAAAAGCAATATTTAACAAAAAGGAAAGCCAAAGCACTAAGAAATTAACAGTCTAAGATAAGAATATGATATAAATGAATGTAAGCATGAAAAAATGTGTATATAATTGGAAATAGATTAAGGGTCAGTAATAAAACATGAACTAATGAGAATAAAGCTCAGTAAGGAATACATCAGAATACTAAAGCTGATATTGAAAACTACCTGGACATCCAGGAATAAAGTCCAAACTATAAATCAATTTGATCTTTCTGTTCTAACTTATAGCTTTGGTTTTTATTGATGGGCCCAAAAAATATTTAATTAATTGGACAAAAAAAAAAAAACCAAGAAAAATGCTCCCCCCTTATCAAATGATATATAAAAATCAGTGCATACCAAGATTATATATCTCTCTGAAGGAGGTAAGGGCCTCCTCAAAATTGAGTATATGTATAGATTTGCAACCATGAGGTATTATTTATATCTGCTGATCACATCATATCTAAACATAGTGAATGTTTTAAAGTATACAGAGAAGAAGTCAAAGATAGCATCTTTGCTTTGTTTAGTAGAAAGCATTGGGGAATAAGGCAAGAATGGAAATCAAACCAGAAGCAGACAAAAATCAGACAGTATCTAAATGTGCAAAAAAAAAAAAAAGAAAATTGGAAAGTTCACAAGTATAGCGGCTAGTCTTCTGTTTTATACAGGAAATTGTTAAGGAGAGATAAACTGAAATCAAAAGATGAAAGGTTAATAATGGCAGCATAGGACTGTGGACTACGTGCAAGTCAGTTTACAAAGTTCATTGAAAATGTAAAAAAACAAAAAATGCAGCCTCTGTAAAACAGAACTGATAACAGTTGCACATCTAATTTTTGGGTGGGGTGAGATACACTCATGGCAGAGGGCGTGTGTACAGTAAGGCATCATATTGTGTCAATATTGTTGCACTTGGCATGGTACAAACACTACAATACAGAAGTATCTGAAAAGCATTAGAAACATGAAAAACAACACATTATAGAAAATGAAGATTATATCACATGGTATCACCCATTACTAACAGTTCAAAAAACAGCTGCAATAAAACCGAATATAGTAGTCTATGTAAAAAAAGTAACATTGATCAATGAAATCGGTGCACCATTGATCAGGGAGACACTTAGCCATAAAATTCCAGGATGTGTATGCAGAAATGACAGCAGTATGAAAGAAAGATGCTCAGACAGTTCCTTCAGTGGTAGGAGCAACAGGACAAATAAAAAATAATTTATAATCTTACTTAAATATGCTACCAGTGCATGTAACCCCATATTAATTGCAGAACAATGCAATTCTAGGCACACTGCGGGTGCTGAGAAGAGCACTCTTAGCTAACATCAAAGACAGAAACAATACTAATTTCATAATTGCTTATTGTACCCTGATATAGAAATCTACTCCATTCCATCACCATGGTATTAGAAACCCAAAACACTTGAAGAAGTTAAACCAAAAGCAAAACAGGCCTAGACCTGATAAGCAGCTTTTAAATTACAGAGATAGACAGGCATTGCTGAAAGCCAGGATGATGTCCAAAAACCTGATTTTTGTTAATCAATGTTCCTACTTGAATAGTGTAGGACTACTTTAAAACTGCATATAAAATAAGATGAAAGAGATTGTGTCTGACTGGAATAAGACCCGCATCCTGCAATTCCATGTCCATCTCTGTTTTCTGGCTAGACTAACCATTACAAATGTGCATAATATATAACTGTTTGTCTACCTTGTCAAAGCCATAACATACTTAATGACTTTGTGTAACAATTAATAGCCTGGTAGACCTGCTTTTACAGAATCCCAAGGAATACTACCAACATAGTGACAGCTGTCAGAGTTTAATCAACTTACACATCTTAAATGCTTAAAATGCTTTCCCTGATATTACCAATTTTGTCCTATGAAAAAAATGGTGAACAGAGAGTTCCATTCCAGCTACTGCATCCAAATTAGCAGCATAAATCAAAGCCTGAGACTCTGTTACATGAAAGAGATGAGTGCATAACCCAAAGCAAAAGATATGTGCCTCTGTAGACCCACACAACAAGAAAAGACTTGCATAACTTTCCATTGATGAAAAAACTCCAGAAAAATTACAGTCCTGAACCTAGCCCTGATAGACAGATAAAAACAGTAAATATCATAATATGAAACTGAGATACATTTTTAAAGGAAGCACCCAAAAACTAAAAAATGAAAGTTTATAATGGTACTGCTTTTGCAATCGTTCAAATGAATGCAGTAACAATGGATAACCAAACCTGTTTTACTTTTAACAAGTGTTCAAATGTGCTCTTTATTTTTCACCCTATGCTTTCCATACTTATAACTTTCAACTTGATTTTGAGTAACTAAGGATGAAATATTTTTTTAAAAGGCGAACTATGTACCTTTTCTAATTATTTATGTATTTAGTTATTTATCTGTATTTTCCAGGATATTCTGACTCGGTGTATGCAAATACTCTTTTTTTTTAGTAAAGAACCGTGGAGAAAATCTCCAATGCATTAAACAACATGAATTTAAATCTTAAAGAAAGACCCTCATTCTAAACAATATCTTTATAAATATAGGTTCATATAAAGAGACTTAGATGCACAGTGTAGACTAACATTGTATGTGAGGGTTACACTGCAATGTTAAGCTGTTAAGCCATTTGATGTTACTTGAATCATTATGACTAAGTAAAGAGGACATTTTTTTTTTCTTAACATTTGGATATGTTGCATAAAATAAGATGAATGAGAAAAACACAAAATACGATATAATATGGCCAGAATGATCTGGGAAGAAATACAGAAATAGAAATCAGATGGGTAGGTTTTTGGCCAGTGCCTGAGAGGAATGAAAGGAAATGATGGACAAAATTCATTTGAAGCAGAGATAATAATGGCTATGTCAGACCAGTATCATCAGAAGGGTGGGGTAAAGGGCTCAGCCACCCCAGCGCAAAGTAGTAAGGAGGGTGAAAGAGAAAGAGATCTTAAGTGCTTTTGCACTCCATGTTCCATGTGTATAAATAGTTTGCTACAGTTTAAAAGAAGAAGTTTTTTTTTTTTTTTTTAAATCATGCCTGAGCACTGTGGCACTCTGTACATGATATAAACGGTATCAATTGATTTCTAGAACTATAACAAGCAGTTTGGAACAGTTTAAAACAAAATTTTATATATATATATATATATATATATATATATATATATGTGTGTGTGTGTGTGTGTGTGTGTATGTGTGTCTATGCTTAACCTTTTCCAAATATATCTGAGTTATCAGTCTATATCCATTAAGTGTGCCTAGTTCTGAGTCCTGACTGTCACTGGCACATAAAAAACATGCAATACATGGAATGTAACTATTATGGTTTCAAAACTGCAAAAAAATGGGCTGATGTCAGAAAGGTGTTTAACAAACTTTTGTGAAACTTTTGTGAAGCACCTCTCAAGCACTATTAAGTTTAATCTCACATTACATACTTACACCCAAAAAACTAACGTCCCAAAAAAAACAGCAGTGGAAGTCTAAACAGCTATAAAAGTTGTCATTTTTTTCTCTA